>NC_139972.1:1792500-1940000 GCF_963993115.1 Abramis brama
AGTCAGTCAGTCAGTCAGTCAGTCAGTGAGTGAGTGAGTGAGTGAGTGAGTGAGTGAGTGAGTGAGTGAGTGAGTCAGTGAGTGAGTCAGTCAGTGAGTGAGTGAGTGAGTGAGTGAGTGAGTCAGTCAGTCAGTGAGTGAGTGAGTGAGTGAGTGAGTGAGTGAGTCAGTGAGTGAGTGAGTGAGTCAGTCAGTGAGTGAGTGAGTCAGTCAGTGAGTGAGTGAGTGAGTGAGTGAGTGAGTGAGTGAGTCAGTGAGTGAGTCAGTCAGTCAGTGAGTGAGTGAGTGAGTGAGTGAGTCAGTGAGTGAGTGAGTGAGTCAGTGAGTGAGTGAGTGAGTCAGTGAGTGAGTGAGTCAGTCAGTCAGTGAGTGAGTGAGTGAGTGAGTGAGTGAGTCAGTGAGTGAGTGAGTGAGTCAGTCAGTCAGTGAGTGAGTGAGTGAGTGAGTGAGTCAGTCAGTGAGTGAGTGAGTGAGTGAGTGAGTGAGTGAGTGAGTGAGTCAGTGAGTGAGTGAGTCAGTGAGTGAGTGAGTGAGTGAGTCAGTGAGTGAGTGAGTGAGTCAGTGAGTGAGTGAGTGAGTGAGTGAGTCAGTGAGTGAGTCAGTGAGTGAGTGAGTGAGTCAGTGAGTGAGTCAGTGAGTGAGTGAGTGAGTCAGTGAGTGAGTGAGTGAGTGAGTGAGTGAGTGAGTGAGTGAGAGTCAGTGAGTGAGTGAGTCAGTGAGTGAGTGAGTGAGTAAGTGAGTGAGTGAGTGTGAGTGTGTGAGACTCACATTATTGAGCTCCCTCTGGTTGATTGTGTGTGTGTGTGAGTCAGTGAGTGAGTCAGTGAGTGAGTGAGTGAGTGAGTGAGTCAGTGAGTGAGTCAGTGAGTGAGTGAGTGAGTCAGTGAGTGAGTGAGTGAGTGAGTGAGTGAGTGAGTGAGAGTCAGTGAGTGAGTGAGTGAGTGAGTGTGAGAATCAGTGAGTGAGTGAGTGAGTGAGTGAGTGTGAGTGTGTGAGACTCACATTATTGAGCTCCCTCTGGTTGATTGTGTGTGTGTGTGAGTCAGTGAGTGAGTGAGTGAGTGTGAGTGTGTGAGACTCACGTTATTGAGCTCCCTCTGGTTGCCGAACAGTGTGTGGTATCTGCGGTATTTGCCCTCTCTGTATTTGGCGGTGATGAAGCGCCGTCTCTCGTCGCTGCTGCTGTTCAGGGTCAGCTCTTCACTGGGAGGAACGTTTGCAGCCCAGAACTGATTCGCTCGCTCGTTTCCCAGAGCCAGGAACAGCTGAAACACCAGGGCAGGGTGTGTGTGTGTTAAACATGAGCGTCAGGATCTGAGATATCGGGAAAAACACGACACGTACCTGGATGAGATCTTCCGTCCAAACCTTCTTGTCCATCTTGAGACTGCGCACTTTTGAAATGTTTGGGCCGAGACCTCGATGCTCTCCTATCACACACACACACACACAACCAGAGCTGCATGATTCTGATAAAAACTGCAATTTTGATTTAAAACACAATAAAAAAGAATAAAAAAAAATTGAGGTTAGCTGTGCTTGTTTGCAGGGAAGCTCGTGATTGGTCAGCTAGTCGTTACCTGCACATCTATTGCTCAGATATGGTTCAGCTAGTGAACGAAGCTCGTGATTGGTCAGCTAGTCGTTACCTGCACATCGTTTGCAGAACACCACGGCGAGGTTGATGGCGGCCCATTCGGGTTTAGCAGCGCTGCAGTCCGCACACATCTGATTGGATGGCTCAGCCCAGATACGCTCGGCAACCTCATAATTGGACAAGGCCTCTTTAATGGAGTCGCGCATCGCCTCCACCCACTGATCCTTCAGCTGGTCTGTGTCCGCTACAAAACTACACACAAACACACACGTTACAGAGCTTTTCTCAAACTAAGTAATACACCAAGTAGTAAAGCTGAGATGAGATGATCAGTTCACTGCCACCTGAACTGAATTAAAAATTGACAGAATTTTAAAGTTGAGAATTTTCTTTATATTAAAAGTAACACAGAATAAAGCTTTTCTGCTACAAAACAGCAATTTTCTGCATCACGTCATGATTCACTGCTGTTGTGATGAAGACAATGTGCAGCAATCCATTTGAGCTTCATTTCTTTGCCCTTCTGTGATATTAAATATTCACATAAATATTACACTACTGTATTTTCCGGACTATAAGTCGCTCCGGAGTATAAGTCGCATCAGTCAAAAAATGCATGAGTCTGTCTTTAAAGCGAATTTCATTTAGTATTAATTGTATCTTAATTTTAATCAACTAGTGCAAAATGCCCGTGCAAAATCAGTTTTTGTGTGTGTTTTTAGTAATTGTTGATTTGGTGCCCGTGAAAGAGACTGAACGCATTGAATTCAGGGAGCATGCTAGGTTACTACAAATGATGGCTGTGGATAGAATAAAATACAATATTCAGAAGTAAACAGTGTAGCTTATCAGAATGTTTATTTTTAAACCACATCCTTCTTGGGGCTTCTTTGACCGATACAACCCTCTAATGTCAGAATGTTTATTTTTAAACCACAACCTTTTAAAAATGATATATTTAACGATATCTTTAGCATTTCTCATCCAAACAACGTCAAACTTGGCACTGCACTTACTCGTGCCCGTGGCAAGACACCTGTCAAGTTTGAAATCCATCGGACTAACGGTTCGAGAGATATGCGAATAACACACACAAAGACACACACACAGACAGACGTTCCTGTAATTTATAGATAGATGTTTCGTCAACCAATTGCCTGAATTAAATAAATAAGAAGTAAATATAGCAGACAATAGAAAATCACGACACGGAGGCGCCGGTGCGTGAACTGGAGCTAATCTCATAAATGAACCGAAACTCAGCGTATAAGGAGCTCAGCGTTCACTACTGCGAAGATTGCGAGTCAGCATCGTCAACTTCACCTTTGCAGCCGACACTGACACAGAAAACAGTTGTTTATTAGTAAACAATTAAAATGTCTCCTTGCTATATTTGACATATTCATAATCATTACTTTTGCCGGTTCTTTGTGACAGCTGTTAGGTGCTTTATTGGCAGCGCCACCCTTACATGTTACATGAACGTGTCACCACCGCACCAGCACCGAAAACATGGAGATTTTTTTTCTTTTTGGGGGCATTTTGTTTGTGTTCAGGCTTTCTCAGTTGTCTTTAGGTTAATGTTTCAGTTAACAGTTTTTCAGTTGTTTTCAGTTAATTTTTTCAGGGGTAGGCTACAGGAGCAGCATCTGTACTCTCGTGGCTGTAGGCGCTAATGTTTTATCTGGGTTCATATCAGTCAGTATGAATTCATTTTGATATATAAGTCGCACCTGACTATAAGTCGCAGGACCAGCCAAACTATGAAAAAAAGTGCGACTTACAGTCCGGAAAATACGGTAATTGGACTTCTGGTTTTGAAGTCGCTTCCAGTTGCATCTAATTTCATCAATAACTGCTCTAGCATTACTAATACAAAGTCTTTACTGATATTTCATATATTCCTAACAACTATGGAACCTAAATTGTTGAAAAATAAAAGAGGGAAAACGTCTAAGTTAGATCGAGATGAAGGGTTCTCCGGCTCAGAAGACCTTTACTGATCCTTCAGCTCACACACACACACACACACACACACACACACACACACACACACACACACACACACACACGTTACAGCACTTTTCTCAAACTTAGTAGTAAAGAGGAGATTAGATGATCGGTTCACTGCCACTTGAACTTATACTTGAACTTAATACTGTCACGCCGTATTAAAATCGACAGAATTTCAAAGTTGAGAATTTTCTTCATATTAAAAGTAACACAGAATTAAGATTATAGATTAAAAAAAAAACCCCATAACATTACAAATTAAAACTGAGAAATGAATATTGACATGAATTAAATTAAATTGTTGTAGTTTATTCACGTTGTTTTCCCTTTTCATCTATTATTTATATTGCAATTACGAACATGTTTAGTTTTAGCTTAGTTAATAATAAGAACACTGGCAGTGTTTGAATAAGTTTCTGTGGGTCTGAGATAAAACTGGTGCATTTGTTGAGTGCGTTCACACACAGATACACACACACACACACACACACACACACACACACACAGATACTACATCTGACTTTTATATTCACTGAGCAGATGAAGAAAAAACCTACAAAACCACAACATCTGTGAGAGCTAGAACACACACACACACACTCACACACCGAGAAAGACACACATATAAACACACACTCTCACACAGAGAGAGAGAGAGAGAGAGACACACATACACACTGTATCACACTATTATCTCTCTCACACACACACAGTTATTTCAGCTGGCCAGAAGAACAGACTCTCAGTGACTCTCAGAGCGGAACAAAGATTAACTGAGAGATGAATGAACGCATGACGGATGGAAAGAAGTATAAAGAACAGAAAGCAGAAAGAGTGTGTGAGTGTGTCACCTGAATATGCGGTACGGTGTGGTCAGATCAAACCCTCTTCGGTCCATCTCCTTCACATTCCCAACATTCATATCAATAGAGGTGATCCCGATTCCCAGACGATAGTCCTGAACAGAAACACATTTACTTGACCATGTAAACAGTTGCTACATCATAGTTTATTAATATCCACAAACTATTATGTTCACACACACATACAGTTATAAGTTATGCAACTGAACATTGAGCAATACAATCAGACAAGAGTAACATGCACACACACACTCACCCACACAGATACTCACACACACACTCACACACAGATATTCGCACAGATACTGCACAGATACACAGATACACACACAAACACACACATACTGTAGATACTCACCCTCTCACACACCCACGCGAGCACACACACACACACACACACAGATACTCACACTCTCACTCACACTCACACACACCCACCCACACAGATACTCGCACACATATACTAGTGTTGGGCGATATGCTCCATTTTCATATCGTCCTATCGTCAGCCTGTGAGATCGGCGATACACAATATTATCGTGAGGGGGGCGGGACTTACTTATTTGATTATTAACTTGCTTATTTACTTATTAATTTGCTTGTTTTATTACTTCGTTTCATATATGAGAATCATTTTCTATTTTGCTAGCAAAGGTGGAGTGTTTAGGCTATTAATAGGCTAAATCAGGTTATTTCCGGTATAGTGAGGTAAAAAAAGATCCTAATCATTTTTGAATCTGACTGAGTATTTCAGCATGTCAGCAGGAAATTTACGGACACACATTATCCTCTCATGCCGTTACAGATGCAGCATTTTGACTGTACTTCTGCACGAGATGAGAACACGTTTTTATAATTTCTTGGGTCAAGAAAGAGTCAGAGTTTGCAATAAATATGTCCTCCTACCAGTGCTCTCTCTGTCTGGATGCACTTTATATGCGCACCGCACTTCAATAAGCCCAAAGAACGCGAGTTAATGTGTTTTAAATGCCGGGAGAAATCAGAGTAAGGGGCAAAAATCTAGATGAGTCGATTGAAATCTAGATACTTAAACTTATGACTTGACTCCTATAAAGGAAAACGGGTTAATGTGTTTACATGACCACATGTACTGTCAGTTTATTCAGCGTAATCGGGTTAAGAACAACATGTAAACGCGCTCATTCCCTGAAAGTGAAAGCAGAAACGGACTGAGCTTTCGCCATCTGTTGCTGCATTAACGCCGCATTTTCTCAGAGACGACGGTGGATATAACGGTAGCCTATAGCAACTATCTTAATTTACTGGCTTAATATTTCTCTTGTGGACCTACATTAATGACAGCAAAAAAATTAGAAGAATGTTTATTGTTAAACAAGTGTTTGAAGCTGCTTTTGATTTTTACAGATGGCAGAGTTGTACTGCGTTCATGAACTAAAGACTGTAATTAGGCCTATATCATTTTAGTGATATTATTAGGGGTTCAAGCACGAAGTGCTGAAACCCTATTGTAATTGTACTGATTTTTATTATTATTATTATTATTATTATTATTTTCCCCTAAAACGCATCGTGCAGACCAAACCGTAAGAGCTGGAACCTTGAAACTTGGCCAAATGGTAGTCCTCAATTTGGGGAGAACCTATAAAAGTATGAGCCCGATTGGCCCATAGGTGGCGCTATAGCAACCAAAAGCGCAAAACTGCTCATAACTACTAGACCGTATGACATAGACTCAAGTGTCTTATATCATTGGAAAGCTGGACGCCTGACGAACAAAACGTATATCTCCGATTTCATTTCCGCCATGATAGATTTTCCGCCATTTTGAATTTTGTCAAAAACCTACTTTTGCGAACTAGTCCTAGGTTTTTCGCCCGATCGGAACCAAACCAGTGCAGAAATGTTCTCTTGAGTCTGAATATCAAAAACTATCGAAAAAAAGTTGAAATTTCGATTAACGGACGCTAAGGGGCGCCAAAACGTATGTTGTGGGAGGGGCCTTTTTTACTAAAATGGCTATAACTCCAGAACTAAATGAGGTATCTTCACCAAACTTGGTACACATGTGTAAGAGGTCAATCTGAGGTCACAACAAAAAAACCGCGGCGATTGTCCACATGGTGGCGCTATAACATGAAAAAAACATAAAACAGGCTATAACC
Organism: Abramis brama; assembly: GCF_963993115.1. Taxonomy (NCBI): domain Eukaryota; kingdom Metazoa; phylum Chordata; class Actinopteri; order Cypriniformes; family Leuciscidae; genus Abramis; species Abramis brama. Next base: position 1,799,118 of record NC_139972.1, read on the forward strand.
ACCTGACCATTACTCCGATTAACTTGAAAATTGGTATGCAGTGTCTTGGTCCAAGGTGCCATGTATGTGTATGAGGACATTGGCGTATCTCAAAAAACATGGCCGCCATTGGCCAATGAAGTTTGAGCACCTATTAGACAAGGTTAACGGAGGCCGAACGGAACGAAACTAGATGGGCATGTTCGACTCAAGGCCCTAGAGGTCTGTAAGAATTTTGAAAGAAATCGGCCACTAGTTGGCGCTAACGAGTTTTACGGCTCTGTAATCACGTGGTGTTACAAATATCCACACAATATGCATATAATTTGATAGATCTCCTCATCCTGAACAACTTTGCCTCAAGAACCATTGCTGTCAATCAAACCGTTTATTAAATATTCGCAAACATATTAAAAACCTACTTTTGCGAACTAGTCCTAGGTTTTTCGCCCGATCTGAACCAGACCAGTCTAGGACAATTCTCTGGACTCTCTAGATCAAAAACTATCAAAAAAAAGTTGAACTTTTGCATTTGGATGGCTGTAATAGGGTCATTTATAAAATGGGCGTGGCAAAATACACTAAAAAGCCTATAAATCCTAAATGAAAACTCAGAACTTCACAAAAATTGGTGAGCATATGTGACATAACATCATTAACAAGCATGCCAAATTTTATGGAGATCGGACCATAGGTGGAGCTATAACTGTCAAAAAGCTTTAAAACCATATATTTCCTGGTACATTGCCTGTATTGGCTGTAAATGGTCTTTTCCTTCTATTATGTCAGTGGTTACATGCTTGCTAAATAAAACCTGATAACTTTTGATGCTTTATGTGCTTAAAAACCCTTAAAGGCCTTAATAGCTTGAACCCCGATAAATGCTGCTTGCAGCTTTAATTATTATTATTATTAATATTTTGTAATTGTATTTTTTTGGTGATATTCATTATTATATATATATGTTTTGTTAAAATGCTATGGAAACAAAATACTGATGAACAACGATGGTGTTTTCATCTTGGATCTAAAAGATGCGTCTGTTAAAATAAGCACTCTTGACAATTTGTGAATGGATCACCTTGAAATTCAGTTTTGATGTGGGATGTAGTTTTTTAGTCTGTTTTAAAAACATTTTCTTAGAGGAGTCCTCATACGCGTGTGTCGGTGATGTCGCAATTGTTAGGCTGTGTTGATGTCGTTATGAATTTAGGTAAGGCAAATTAATTGTAGTTCCTAATATTAATTTAATAACAATACTAGCTTTATAATAATAATAGTAATAATAATTTAATACATTAATGGTAAAACAAGCTAATTATCGTACTGATATCGTCAAAGCCATCTGCCATCAGCGATATCGCTGACTAATGTCGATACACGATACTATCATCTATCGGCACAACCCTGACACATACACTCACACACAGATACTCACACAGATAATCACACACAAACACACACATTCTGTAGATACTCACCCTCTCACCCACCCACCCACACACACACACACACACACACACACACACACACACACACACACACACACACACACACACACACAGATACTCACACTCTCACTCACACTCACACACACTAACATCCAGGAAACGACAACTTTATAAGAGTCCATGTCAGCAACTAAAGTGGTCATGTTTTGAGAACTCAAAGTTTTCCTTGATCTTTTGACACATAAGAGGTCGTTGTACTATAAAAACATCCTGTAAGTTTCAGAACTCAAAACTTCCTTGTTAGTCAAAAAACAGATTTTATTGAAACCAAGCACTGAAGACGACGGGTTTCAGATTGTGTCACATAATAACATACAGTAACAGAGTGACGAAAAACCAGAATCAGACCGACGCCCACTTATTTAGCCCCACCCACTTATTTAGCCCCACCCCCTGGTGTGTGTTAGTAAGATGAGAGATACAGGATCACATTAACTTTGAAAGCATCCTAAAGCTATTTATCTTCAACTATAGAGCATTATTTGTCTGTTCAGCACATTTCCCTGTGGAAAGGTAAATCAGTCGCAATTTCGGGGCAGGATTTTACAGTAAGATATGGACCCGACAGTAATGCCACCACATATACGTAACAGTGTTCAATCTAATGCCAGTGATTTCTGATGTGCAATGGTTCATGTAGAGTCAGACGTTCCTTGTCTCAACATCGTTTATTGCTGTTTATGCGTCAGTAAATCAAGCCAGTGACTAAACGATCAACTCTCTTAGTAGCATGAAAATAATCTGTTATTTAAACTGTGAGCTATGATGGGTGAGACGAATCGGTCTATAATCAACATTTTTCACGATTAGTTAATATCGACAGCTGTGATAGCAAAAACGTAGTAAAAGTTTTCACGAGACTTCCACATATAATGCTCGTTCATATGCAAAGACGTCCGCTAATCACAGCAGTGGTAATTCTGTATTATACATTTTTAAGGCCAGACAAGTAGTTTGTTGAGGTCAATTTGTAAAGAAAGACTATGACTAAGACTATACACCTGCGCACATATATATTCAAATGCACATACCTATAGACTAAACACGTAATACACATGTGCACGCACGCCGTCAGCGCTTTCACAGATTCACCTTTTTGAAGGATAACTTTTTTTCAAAAAATGTCAAGGCTTGCACATTGGAACCTATTTCAAGGTTTGCGTTCTCGAGCACCAAACACTGTTGTTGTGCAAATGAGCGGCCAGAACACATTAAAAGTTTTCTGTTAAAATGGTGTTGTGTTAGCGGCCCCTGAGTTTATAACTAATGATCTTTACAATGAAAGTGAATCAATCAAAACTAACTTTAGCTGGACAATAACTTTATTCTAGAGCTGCTGTAAAGCCAAAACAATCTCTGTTACTGTAATCTCCTATTATCTCTGTAAAGCTGGTTTGAAACAATCTATATTGTTAAAAGCGCTATATAAATGAAGGTGACTTGACTAATGAAGGTAACTTGACTTGACTAATGAAGGTGACTTGACTAATGAAGGTAACTTGACTTGACTTGACTAATGAAGGTGCCTTGGCTTGACTAATGAAGGTGACTTGACTAATGAAGGTGACTTGACTTGACTTGACTAATGAAGGTGACTTGACTTGACTTGACTAATGAAGGTGCCTTGGCTTGACTAATGAAGGTGACTTGACTAATGAAGGTAACTTGACTAATGAAGGTGCCTTGGCTTGACTAATGAAGGTGACTTGACTAATGAAGGTAACTTGACTTGACTAATGAAGGCAACTTGACTAATGAAGGTGCCTTGGCTTGACTAATGAAGGTGACTTGACTAATGAAGGTGCCTTGACTTGACTAATGAAGGTGACTTGACTAATGAAGGTAACTTGACTTGACATGACTAATGAAGGTGCCTTGGCTTGACTAATGAAGGTGACTTGACTAATGAAGGTGACTTGACTTGACTTGACTAATGAAGGTGACTTGACTTGACTTGACTAATGAAGGTGCCTTGGCTTGACTAATGAAGGTGACTTGACTAATGAAGGTGCCTTGGCTTGACTAATGAAGGTGACTTGACTAATGAAGGTGACTTGACTAATGAAGGTAACTTGACTAATGAAGGTAACTTGACTAATGAAGGTAACTTGACTTGACTAATGAAGGCAACTTGACTTGACTAATGAAGTTGACTTGACTTGACTTGACTTGACTAATGAAGGTGACTTGACTAATGAAGGTAACTTGACTTGACTAATGAAGGCAACTTGACTTGACCAATGAAGGTAACTTGACTTGACTAATGAAGTTGACTTGACTTGACTAATGAAGGTGTCTTGGCTTGACTAATGAAGGTGACTTGGCTTGACTAATGAAGGTGACTTGACTTGACTTGATTTGGCTTGACTAGACACGCCCCTTCTAACAGAGCCTTCAAATCAGGGCAGAAAATGGCATTTTCTGGGCTTTTTCTCCTATTTGAAAAGCTAAACCACAGTAATGAACCTCGAGACTTCTATGGGATTAATATCCTGCCATGATTCAAAACTGAAAATAAAGTTCTGAAAGGTTGAAACTAAGTGTTCGAAAACTCAAAATCTTACAAAAAAAAGTTTTGCAAGATCGAAAAATAAGTTTTGCAAGCTTGCAAAATGTAAAAAAAATAAAAAATATCTCTGCAAACATTATGTTGTTTTTGAGATTTCCTTCTTCAGAACTGCAACATTTTTTTACGATGTTGCGCAAACAATTTTTCAGAGTTTCAAATTTGTCAGTGTTCTCCCACTGTATTAGTTTGTTTTCCAGGTTTGAAACCTTGTAAATGGTGATCTGAAAACTGGTGTGCGAATGTGTGAAAAAAAGTTTTGAAACTCTGAAAACAGAGTTTTGCAGGCTTGCAAAGTGGTAAAAAAAATTAAATCTCTGCAAACATAATATTGTGTTTGAGTTTTCCTTCTTCAGAAGTGCAACACTCTTTTTTTACGGTGTTGTGCAATCATTTTTTCAGAGTTTCGAATTTGTCACTTTTCTCCCAGTGTATAGTTTGTTTTCCAGATTTGAAACCTTGTAAATGGTGATCTGAAAACTGGTGTGCGAATAGGTGAAAAAAAGTTTTGAAACTCTGAAAACTGAGGTTCGAAAGGGCGCAACTTATTACATTACATTACATTTGCACTCCTATTGCAGACTATTTTTTCAGAGCTGAGTTTACAACACCCACTTTGCGGAGATACGCCCACACAGTTGAGAGCTTGCGACTCATGTGATTTGTGGCAGCGTTGTCACGCAGCTCTGCTCTGAAACTCTGAAACTCAGACTGAGCGAAAATGAAGCTTCGCAACTTCGCAACTTAAAAAAAAGCCTGGAGGGAGGGCCTTCTGCTATTGGCCAATGCTTTGCTGTCTGCTGACGTACAGTCCAATCACAAGTCGTATTTACTGGAAAGGTGGGATTGACCGCCTGCTCCGCCAATGACGAAAGCGCACAGGATACGCTAACAGGATGCATGGCTTTTTAAAAAGTTTATTTTATAAATTATCTTTAAAATAGAATATTCTGAAAAAGTGACGTTTCCATTTTTGCTGATTCACATTGGTATCAAAATAGGTAAAACACATTTCAAAGTTACATACACCATTATGTTTTTGTAAAGATCACATTAGTTAACTGTAGGCCTATAAATTACAATCAGATTATAACAGATTATTATTTGATAACACCATTCAAAAGAATATTCAACATGAATGCCCCATTATGTTTTATGATTATTATTTGTTTTTTAACTACAATTGTATTCATAAGTTTTATTGGCTTTTTTATTGGCCAGCAGCAGTCCTTAAACAAACATAAAATACACATAATATACACTAAATATTTTTATATTTTTGCCCCATGCATTCATGTTGAATATTTGAGTTTTTTTTTTTTTTTATGCTTGTTTTGCATATTAAACTTTTTATAAATGCCACCTCTGATGCAGATTCTGTTTTCTCTGCAATGAGAATCAATTTAAGATTATTGGTTCAGAATAAATGACTTTTACAACACAACAATTGAACAGTTTACTTAAGTTAGTTATTGCACCAATACAGTACTTGAGATTTTATTATAATATTAGGCCAATGTACATGACTGAGTCGCTCGCTGTGTGAGGAGAGTGAGTCGCCAGCTGAGGAAAGTGAGTCGCTCGCTGTGTGAGGAGAGTGAGTCGCCAGCTGAGGAAAGTGAGTCGCTCGCTGTGTGAGGAGAGTGAGTCGCCAGCTGAGGAAAGTGAGTCGCTCGCTGTGTGAGGAGAGTGAGTTGCCAGCTGAGGAAAGTAAGTCGCTCGCTGTGTGAGGAGAGTGAGTCGCCAGCTGAGGAAAGTGAGTCGCTCGCTGTGTGAGGAGAGTGAGTCGCTCGCTGTGTGAGGAAAGTGAGTCGCTCGCTGTGTGAGGAGAGTGAGTCGCCAGCTGAGGAAAGTGAGTCGCTCGCTGTGTGAGGAGAGTGAGTCGCCAGCTGAGGAAAGTGAGTCGCCAGCTGAGGAAAGTAAGTCGCTCGCTGTGTGAGGAGAGTGAGTCGCCAGCTGAGGAAAGTGAGTCGCTCGCTGTGTGAGGAGAGTGAGTCGCCAGCTGAGGAAAGTGAGTCGCTCGCTGTGTGAGGAGAGTGAGTCGCCAGCTGAGGAAAGTGAGTTGCCAGCTGAGGAAAGTAAGTCGCTCGCTGTGTGAGGAGAGTGAGTCGCCAGCTGAGGAAAGTGAGTCGCTCGCTGTGTGAGGAGAGTGAGTCGCCAGCTGAGGAAAGTGAGTTGCCAGCTGAGGAAAGTAAGTCGCTCGCTGTGTGAGCATAGACTGTGTGTGAGGCGAGTGAGCATGAGAATTTCGAGAGTGAGAATTTCGTCATTGGCGGAGCAGGCGGTCAATCCCACCTTTCCAGTAAATACGACTTGTGATTGGACTGTACGTCAGCAGACAGCAAAGCATTGGCCAATAGCAGAAGGCCCTCCCTCCAGGCTTTTTTTTAAGTTGCGAAGTTGCGAAGCTTCATTTTCGCTCAGTCTGAGTTTCAGAGTTTCAGAGCAGAGCTGCGTGACAACGCTGCCACAAATCACGTGAGTCGCAAGCTCTCAACTGTGTGGGCGTATCTCCGCAAAGTGGGTGTTGTAAACTCAGCTCTGAAAAAATAGTCTGCAATAGGAGTGCAAATGTAATGTAATGTAATAAGTTGCGCCCTTTCGAACCTCAGTTTTCAGAGTTTCAAAACTTTTTTTCACCTATTCGCACACCAGTTTTCAGATCACCATTTACAAGGTTTCAAATCTGGAAAACAAACTATACACTGGGAGAAAAGTGACAAATTCGAAACTCTGAAAAAATGATTGCACAACACCGTAAAAAAAGAGTGTTGCACTTCTGAAGAAGGAAAACTCAAACACAATATTATGTTTGCAGAGATTTTTATTTTTTTTACCACTTTGCAAGCCTGCAAAACTCTGTTTTCAGAGTTTCAAAACTTTTTTTCACACATTCGCACACCAGTTTTCAGATCACCATTTACAAGGTTTCAAACCTGGAAAACAAACTAATACAGTGGGAGAACACTGACAAATTTGAAACTCTGAAAAATTGTTTGCGCAACATCGTAATTTTTTTTTGCAGTTCTGAAGAAGGAAATCTCAAAAATAACATAATGTTTGCAAAGATATATATTTTTTTTTTTACATTTTGCAAGCTTGCAAAACTTATTTTTCGATCTTGCAAAACTTTTTTTATAAGATTTTGAGTTTTCGAACACTTAGTTTCAACCTTTCAGAACTTTATTTTCAGTTTTGAATCATGGCAGGATATTAATCCCATAGACTTCTGCAATGGTCAGGATTTCAGTGGGAAAGACGGGTTACCTCTGTGTTTTTGTAGAGATAGACTTTATCCGCACACACCACCGTGTAGAGTTTGTGGCGCAGGCCACGCAGCTCCAGATAACCCTTCATCTCGTAGTTCACGCAGGGGTTAAAGGTCAAGTCCAGGCTTGTCCGCCCCCGAGACACCCCGACACAGCTCTTCAACGCCGACACCCACTCGTTCCTATCCACTGACACACACACACACACACACACACTTTAGTTGTTGAGTGAAAGTGACTGTTTATCTCACTAGTCACTAGCTGATGTTGATGAATTTATCCGATCTTTTAATGGTCAGTGCTTATCGATTTTAGATAAAGTAGCACCAATTAAACTGAGCGCTGTCTCCCATAAAAAAGCCTGTCCATGGATTGATGAAGCTATCTTAAGTTTTAGGAGAAATTGTAGAAAAGTGGAGCGTCTTTGGAAATCTTCTAAACTCGAGGTCCACAGGCTCCACCTTAAAGATCTAATGGGTACCTTGAATGAGATGTTGAAAAAGGCGAGAATGTGCTTTTTTGCTCAACTTATTTCCTCGAATAAGCACAATCCCAAAATCTTATTTGACACCATTAATACAATAGTTTCTCCAACTAGCTCTCAAACAACTGTGTTATCTAGATCTGACTGTAATGAATTCCTCTACTTTTTTGTTAATAAGATCAGAGATGTTAGGGCTAACATTGCACCATCGTTGGCTCAGAACTTTGCCTGTGACTCGTCTCCTGCCCATTGTTGGTCCACCTTTACACCTGTGACGTTACATGACATCACCTCTCTGTTACATTCTATAAAATCATCATTTTGTCCTATGGATGTTGTCCCTACTGTGCTATTTGTACAAGTTTTTGACTCCATTGGCCCCTGTATTGTTGAGATGCTTAATTCTTCACTCTTAAATGGTGTCGTTCCTGTTTGTTTTAAACATGCTGTTGTTAAGCCTGTACTTAAAAAAACTAATCTGGATCCGCTACAACCGAAAAACTATAGACCAATTTCGAAGCTTCCTTTCATGTCAAAAATTCTAGAAAAAGTTGTAGCAGATAAACTCACCCTTTTTCTAGAGAAACACGAGTTATTTGACAAATTCCAGTCTGGGTTTTGCAAAAAACATTCCACAGAAACGGCGTTACTTAAAGTTTCAAGCGATATAATGATGTCAGCTGACTCTAAAAAATATACAGTGCTGGTCTTATTGGACCTCTCATCAGCTTTTGACACAATTGATCATAATATTATGATTAATAGACTTTGTGATCTGGTTGGTATGTCGGGATCAGTTTTAAAATGGTTTTCATCCTACCTGTCTGGTAGAAGCTTTAGTGTTAATGTGAATCAGATCATGTCTGAAACTGCAGAGTTGTCGTGTGGGGTACCTCAGGGTTCTGTCTTTGGTCCTATCTTGTTCCTCTTGTATATATTTCCTCTCGGTCGGGTTATTAGTCAGTTTAGCGACATATCTTACCACCTATATGCGGATGATATCCAACTGTATTGCTCCTTTAAGGAAACTGAGTTGTTTAAATTGTCTTCTTTAATTAACTGTCTGACTAGTATTAAACAGTGGTTATGTGAAAACTTTTTGTTTCTGAATTCTGACAAAACAGAAACACTAATCATCGCCCCTGAAAGTAAAATCCCAAAGATAATACAATATATTGGTGACTTAGGCTCGTCTGTCCAACCGAGCCTCAGGAGCTTAGGTGTTGTCTTCGAGTCAGCTATGTCCTTGGAGCTTCATTCTAAACAATTAGTTAGAAACTGCTTTTTTCAACTGAGGAACATTTCCAAATTAAGATCATTTGTGACGAAAGGCGAGTTAGAGATGATTATTCATGCGTTCATCTCCTCCCTTTTAGACTACTGTAACAGTCTTTTTACGCGTTTGAGTAAGAAGGAGCTTCATCGTCTCCAGGCTGTTCAGAACTCTGCTGCAAGGCTTTTAACCCACGTTAAGAAAAGAGAACACATCACACCTGTTTTAGCATCACTTCACTGGTTACCAGTCCAGTCCAGAATTCATTTCAAAATCCTGGTTCTTACCTTTAGAGCCTTGCATGGCCAAGTCCCTACCTACATCACTGACCTGATACAGCTTCACACTCCTACCCGGAGTCTCAGGTCTTTAGATCAGATGCTATGAGTTGTTCCCCGCACTCATTTTAAAACTAGAGGGGACCAGTCATTCCAGGCTGTCGCTCCCAGGCTATGGAATGCTTTGCCTCTTGTTCTATGTTGCGCGAACTCAGTTGATTCTTTTAAAAAACAACTGAAGACTTTGCTCTTCAAGCAGGCTTTTGGTTAGTCGAGGGGTTTTTATGGTTGTTTGTTGTGTTTGCTGTTTGTATTTTGTGGAATGTATTTAAATTGTTCTTGTATTATATTTTACTGTGAAGCACTTTGTGATGTCTATCTGTGAAAAGTGCTATATAAATAAATTTTACTTACTTACTTAGTCTCAAGTATCTCGTGTTTAAGTCATGTGACTGTGATATTAAAACAGTGTAATGTTTACTTCCATATTTACCTGACATATCTTTAAAAGTGTTAAATTTAGTTATAAGAATCTTAAATGGTATAACAAATGTCTTAATTATGTGTTTACTGTATTGTAATTGTTTTAGATGATTGAATTATGAGTGTTTACTGTATTGTAATTGTTTTTAAATGTGCGTTTCATCTTCTCCCTCATATGCGGAATAAGCAGATGGAAGCAATAAAGACAAATAAAAACAAGAGTCCAGGCTTGTTTATAATTAAAACACCCCAATTATGCAGAACATATTTTTGCTGGTTATTATTGGTATTTCAATTCCATAACTTTTATTAATAAATACAGTTGAAATATTTAAAATTCTAGTCTTGTACAGTATACTTATATATATATATATATATATATATATATATATATATATATATATATATATATATATATATATATATATTAGGGCTGGGAATCGATTTAAAAAAAATTAACTAATTAATTGCACAATTTGCTATAATTAATTGCAATTAATTGCATTTCCCCCAAGCTTGTAATCATCAATATTTAAACTTAGAATCACCTAATTAAATGAAACAACACAGGAAAAAAGGAACAGAAAATAGCCTATATTAAAATAATATTAAACATCAATATATCAATGTATTCTTTTTCAATAATCAATCAACATAATCAATTTTACAGATTTTTTTTAATTTTTTTAATTTATTTTTTTAATACTAATTATCAAAATAATATATAGTCCTACGAAGCTATTATTACCAGAGCATGTGATCAGAGCAGGTCATTTTACCATTGTTGCCCAGCATGGCTATACCAGCTCAGCAAACAGAAGTCTACTACTGAGAAATTTCACCTTATTTGAGCGGACTTTGCTTTTCCAGTGCATGATCGGCACATGATTGGAGCGTTTGGGCGGTTAACGACAGAGCAGAACATTGAGCAGTGAGTGCAGCGCGCCGACACACACACACACACACGGAACAGAGAGTGCGGCGGCGCATACACAGAGCGGAAAAGAGCCGCTCATGAAAGGTGCGCGAGAATGAAACCTGACCGCCGAACACGGAGGGCGGGACGGCATATTCTCGGCAATCATACGAGGCAAAAAAATATTATTATGTTTTTTTTTTTTTTTACGCGTTAAACATCTCAAATTAATCGCAAAGATTAACGTGTTAATTCCCCCAGCCCTAATATATATATATATATATTAGGGCTGGGGGAATTAACACAAACTTTTGTTTCATTGGACCACAAAACCTCACAGATTAACTGTGCGTCCCACGTTCACAAACACCCTTTATTATCTGCTTTAAACAATAACACACACACACACGTTATACACTCACAGTCGCTCTCGGCGCGGAACAGGAAAGTGCGATTGTGCGTCACGACCTCAAACTTCTGATCGCCCACGTTGACCACGCCGGTGATGGACGCTGTCGGTATGATCCTCTTCGAGTAGACGTCCTACACACACACAAACACAAGTGTGTGTTTAATCAGCAGCGGATGTAAATGTCAGTGGTGATGAAGGACACGTGCGGTGAGACACGTTCATCATGTCCTTTCACATCAAACATTAACCAGATGAGCATAAAACTACTAAACTACTCTAAAGTCACCAGGAAATAAATGGAAAGTTCTGCTTTAGAACAGAGAATAGAGAAGAAAAGACTAGAGCAGTACACACACCTTCTCAGTGTCGAAGTATCTCAGGTATTCAGCATCCAGTTTGACCCAGCGTCTCTGGTAGATCAGAGACCTGCACACACACACACACACACACACATTACATAACACAGTTTATTTTATATAGAACAGATTGCTTCAAAAAAGATTTACACTAGTTATGCTGTGCAAAAAAAAGCCTGATTGCAGCAACTTCCTTTTTTATTACAGATATGCTGATGGTTTTGTTCTCTTGGACATGTGGGATAGAAACTGCTTTATTCACAAATTGATTTACGCAATATTCAAATTTTGCACAAAAGTTACATTTGCAAATTTGGATGGAAGCATAGATACGCACAAACTCGCACACACACACACTCTCACTCACTCATGCACTCACACACACCCTCTCCCACACACCCTCTCACACAGACTCACTCACACACACATATTTTTACATTTTCAAAAAACATCATTAGTATGTTTATTAACCTATTTCTCCACTAGAGATCTCACTATCCTTGTGGGGACATTTGGTCCTGTCAATGTAATATAAACCACACACACACACACACACACACACACACACACACACACGCACCCTTGAGGAGGATTCTTGTCCAACCAGCCCATTCTAATAACCGGAACGCTCGCGGAGTCGAAGTCTTCTCGAGGAGGCGAAGCACTAACATGACCAGTGAACGGCAGATAGATGCTGTTCTGAGAGCCCGAGATCGAGCCGAAGTCATCAATCCACGAACCCCGTCTGTGTGTGTGTGAGAGTGAGTGAGTGAGTGAGTGAGTGAGTGAGAGAGTGAGTGTGTGTGTGAGTGAGTGAGTGTGTGAGAGTGAGAGAGAGAGAGAGGCAAACTTAATCAAGCAAATATCCAATAAACACACCCCATCAGACCTACACACATGTATTTAATGTTCAATAACTAAGTTCAGTTGTTACATGATTTCTGTATTATATTCTTTTCATATTATTTATTATTATTACTCATTATTTATTTTATTGTTATTGTTTTATGTTATTATTTTTGCTATATCTAGCCATAAATAAATATATATATATATATTATATACGTCAAGTTGTATTATTATTTTCCGGCTTTACTAAGTGTTCTAAATCATCTTCTATGTTGTTTTAATGCTTTGGCAATACAAAATATATCTTTTTTATATCTATATTTTTTTTTTGTCATGCCAGTAAATTGAACTGAGATAAAGAGGGAGAGATGGGAGAAGTCAAGAAAAGAAGGAAGTGTTATATTATTACATTGAACATGAACTTCTCCTATTGCCAAATCCACTAAAGCCTTACAGCAACACGTTTGCAGAACTGCAGGAGAAATCTAAATGCGTCGCTGCATCTGTTAATAGACTCACTTGATGGACACAGACTGGTAACAGCTTGTGTCGTCATCGAGCAGCTCGTCGTCGCTGCACAGGCTGCTGTAACGGGGCTTCGTCGCCTTGGGAACCAGCAAGGACGTCTATTGGAGGAAACAGCTGTCAATCACACAGCGGCTGTGCTGATTGGACGAATCTGAGGTGTTGAGGAATGCTCGTTATTACGCACCTTGTTGGCCATGTCTATGAGTTTAGCGTCTCTGCAGGGCTCGCGGTCGTCATATTCATCTGAACTTTCCCCTGAATCCAACTCTACAGAGCAGAAGAAGAGAAAACAAGACATTAACTCATCAAACCAGACACTACACGTGTTTAGAGCATCAGACTCTTGCAGAATGACTACTAGAGTAGGTACACCTTCATCTTCACAGGTTCATCTTGTTTTCTTCCTAAATATTATATAAATAGTATATGTGACCTTGTTACAAGGGTAAAAAAAAATGTATTGTTATGATAGGACAATATTTGGTCGAGATACAACTATTTGAAATTTTGGAATCTGAAGGTGCAAAATAAAAAAAAATAAACATTGAGAAAATCTCCTTTAAAGTTGTCCATTTATGATCATGATTTTGCTGCATTCACTCACACAAATATATATTTGTTATATTTACGGTAGGAAATTTACAAAACATGATGTTTACTTAATATCCTAATGTCCGAGGTCATGTATTTTCAGTTTTACAGACAAATAAACAGTGCAATCACAGGACAGGACCAAACAACTACACACACATAAACAACAACAACAACAACAAAAACTAAAAATGAGAATGATGGAGCAAATGAGATATATAAAATATGTAAAAGAAAAAAGAAAAGAAAAATTGTGAATAATAATAAAAGATGCCGCTTAGGCAAATCTGCCGTGAAAACACTGACGAAATTTAAGGAAAGTGACAATTATAAAAGAAAACAATTATATTTCAAATTGTGTCATCATTGTCTCTTTGACTAATAGTCAAGAAGTCCCCAAGGAATTTCAAATCCACCTTATGTTTACAGAGATATTCAAAATTAGGAAATAATAATAAAAAACATGACACCTATGTATTTTTACCTAAAAAAATTAATAAAAAATCATTGTTTGAGGAAAGTGGCAATAATAATAATAATAATAATAAAGAACAATTAGTTTGCCAGGTGTCGTCATTGTCACTAGTTTTTGAAAAATAACTAAGGAAAAGACTTTCAGATATTCAAATTAGATATTAAAACAGAACAAAAAACATGGGCATGATATTGAAGACAGAGGTTCAAATGCTTCATCTTTATGTGTTCGTTGCTGTAGCTTTGAGCTCATTAATATGCAAGAATGATATTTTAATGTCACACTTCAGGGCACACACACATTTGAGCCAATCAGATGCTGTGTAGAATGAGAAAGCTCCTCCCCCTGATCTCAGCTGCCAATCATGTGACGTCAACGAAAGCCTACTGGCTTATTGAGAAACAGAACAAGCCCTTTTAAACATCCTGCAACAACTTCCTGTTTCAATGAAACAAAAGTTTGGGATCAGTACGATTTTCAATGTTTCTAAAAGAGTCATTTCTCGCTCATCAAGGCTGCATTTATTTGATCAAAAATACAGTAAAAGAGTGAAATATTATTCCAGTGTAAATCATCTGTTCTCTATGTGAATATATAGTAAAGTGTAATTTATTCCTGTGATCAAAGCTGAATGTTCAGCATCATTACTCCAGTCTTCAGTGTCACATGATCCTTCACAAATCACTCTAATATGATGATTTGATGCTCAAGAAACATTTACGATTATTATCAGTTGAAAACAGTTCTTTTTTTTTCTTTTTTTTATATTTTTTCATCACGTTTCTGCGTTTGGTTGTGTTGGGAGTATCTGGAGTATCTGGAGCACAAGTGTTGTAAAACTGATGAAGATTAATTTAAGCTCTTCTATCTGCATGTGTTTTCGTCAGTTGAGCTCTCTGGGCCACCGTATCAGACTAAGACCTTTATTTGTCATTCTACAAAAGAGTGCAGTGGAATTATATGCAGTCCTGTATGCAAATCAATCTCCCACTTTACAAACAATATTAGTATCAAATAATATTAACAATATAGTATCAAATTTTACAAAATAAGTGAGAATGATAAAAAGTAAACAGTAATGTGTGTGATATATATATAAAATATAATAATAAATATAGCCTACTTTCAACAGCAATAGTTTTTATCTATCTATAAATTACAGAAACGTCTGTCTGTGTGTGTGTGTGTCTGTCTGTGTGTGTGTCTGTCTGTTAACCACATATCTCTCGAACCGTTAGTCCGATGGATTTCAAACTCGACAGGTGTCTCGCTACGGGCACGAGTAAGTGCAGTGCCAAGTTTGACGTTGTTTGGATGAGAAATGCTAAAGATATCGTTAAATATATCATTTTTAAAAGGTTGTGGGTTAAAAATAAACATTCTGACATTAGAGGGTTGTATCGGTCAAAGAAGCCCCAAGAAGGATGTGGTTAAATAAACATTCTGCCATAAACACTCAGTCAGCTACACTGTTTACTTCTGAATATTATAGTTTTCTTTACCAAGAAACCAACAATTACTAAAAACACACACAAACTGATTTTGCACGGGCACTTTGCACTGCTCCCTGGATCGACGCGCTTACTCATTTGTGGATGTTATCTGAATCTGTAAGTCAGCTAAACTGTTTACTTCTGAATATTATATTTCATTCTGGTGCGCTTAACATTATCGCTACTGTGTAATAGTAGCCTATGCTATTCACCAACTAAACACATCCTATTCAATGCGTTCACAGTCTCTTTCACGGCCATCATTTGTAGTAGCCTATTCACAAACTGTTTGCTCAAGCGTTTTCTCGGAGTTATGCACAAATAAAATTGTCACTGAACTTTTGCTGTGTAACTGTAACAATGAGCACTCAAACACACCAAACCAACAATTACTAAAAACACACAAAAACTGATTTTTCACGGGCATTTTGCACTAGTATATATAAAATATAATAATAAATATAGCAGCAATAGTTGCAGCACGACTGAGGTGATTTATAAGCATATGACTATAAATAATTACATATCACATATAGATAGTTTCACAGCAGCTTTACAGTGATAGTAGGAAATGAAACAGAGGTTGTTTAGGCTTTACAGCAGCTCTAGAGTAAAGTTATAATAGAGTTAGAGTTAATGTCAGGGTTTAGTGCAGGTCTACTCACTGCTCTTGCGGGGCGGCGGCGGGACGTCTCTTCTCTCTCTCTCTCTCGGTTTGATCCGAGGCGGGACGTCCGGGAGTCGATCCGTGTCCGAGAGGTCATCCGCAGGAGAGCTGAGGCAAACACACACAGAGGAGGAAGAGTTATCATCATCATCATCATCCGTCAGCTCAGAGGAGAAGCTGCGGAGAACACTGATCAGCCGACTGAACTTCTTCATGCTGGAGCGACAGAGAGAGAGCGGGAGAGCGCGTCTCGGGTTCGTGTCGCCACACGCCTCAGAAGCACCTGACACAACAGGTTCATCAGATCCACCAACACACACCTGTGCTGAGCTTCACATGCGTCACTCCGCAGCACAACAACACATTTACAGTGTAATTCCACACACACACATTTGATGATTAATCATTCATCATATGAAAATCCAGGAAACCAAAACTTAAAGGGATAGTTCACCCAAAAATTACTTTAATGATGGAATTTTGCACTTTTATGATGGACAGATGCACTTTTATGATGGACAGATGCACTTTTATGATGACAGATGCACTTTTATGATGGAATAATGCACTTTTATGATGGACTAATGCACTTTTATGATGGACAGATGCACTTTTATGATGGACTAATGCACTTTTATGATGGACTAATGCACTTTTATGATGGACTAATGCACTTTTATGATGTATAGATGCACTTTTATGATGGACAGATGCACTTTTATGATGACAGATGCACTTTTATGATGGAATAATGCACTTTTATGATGACAGATGCACTTTTATGATGGATAGATGCACTTTTATGATGACAGATGCACTTTTATGATGGATAGATGCACTTTTATGATGACAGATGCACTTTTATGATGGAATAATGCACTTTTATGATGGACTAATGCACTTTTATGATGCATAGATGCACTTTTATGATGGACAGATGCACTTTTATGATGGAATAATGCACTTTTATGATGGACTAATGCACTTTTATGATGGACTAATGCACTTTTATGATGGACAGATGCACTTTTATGATGGACTAATGCACTTTTATGATGTATAGATACACTTTTATGATGGAATAATGCACTTTTATGATGGACAGATGCACTTTTATGATGACAGATGCACTTTTATGATGGAATAATGCACTTTAACCCCCTGAGGTCGGCTATCGCGCCGGCGCGATAGGCTCGTTTTTTTCCTTATCAGTGAAAACAAATAAATAAAATAAAATATAAATTTTTATCTAATATGCTTGTGTTATACATCAATCGATCCTGTTAAATGTGTATTATTTTTGTGTATACTCACAATAAAAACAAAGTGTTGTGCTTTTTGCCAAATAAAGAAAAATAAACACGAAGTGAGTTCTGCCTTCTCTCTGCCAGTGAAGTCCATTCTGAAACGCGTCCGAAAATGAACTGTAACTCAGTGAATACTCAGTCAAACAGACATACAGACACACAGGCATGAAGCTTGAATTCTCCTCTTTTAAATGAAGTAATTTATATAAAAAACAAATATTCTCATCTTGTGAAATCTGCATTAAAAGAGAGCGATTCCAGTCGAGCTAATTAGAGCTCATTCAGATGTAATGTGACTCCTCCCACGGAGAGCGCGCGCTATTCAAACGCAAATGTCTGAGGCAATCCTGCAAACTGTGAACGCCCACATCAGCTCGAGAAAACACATCAGATCATTGTACTTGTTTACACAGTCTCGCAGCGCTGTGAGGAATAATACTATAATGGAACATTTACCTCAGAAGTACGAGGAGCAACAGATCCGAGGCTATGGAATAATGTAGTAAGTTTTTTTTTTCATTCTCAAGTGCGGCGCGTATCTGTGCATGAATGAATGAATGAACGGCAGAGATGCCGCTGTTTACCACAACTGGCAAAAGACGGTTTAAATTTGAATCGTTTCTGTCTGTGAATGTTTCGCTTTTAGCAAACTGTATTGCTATAGGCTACTGAGTAAAAATCGAGTGAAATATGTTGAAATAAAATGTATTTGTATAAGCAACATATTAAACTGCAAATTAACATTTATATTTCTTATAATAAAAACGAAAGTTACTATGTTACAGACATATGAAAGACAACATTTCATTGATTAGTTTTGGATAGATTATACATTTTTACTGTAAAATATCTGCCACCTCAAATAAGCT
This sequence comes from Abramis brama, assembly GCF_963993115.1. NCBI lineage: Eukaryota > Metazoa > Chordata > Actinopteri > Cypriniformes > Leuciscidae > Abramis > Abramis brama. The sequence continues at coordinate 1,817,424 of NC_139972.1, forward strand.
TTTGTTTGCCAATTTTTGCTCATATGTTAAATATAGTATGTTTTGTCAAAAATAATCAAATAATATGTTATAGTGTTTATTCCAATGTAGCTTAGACTATATTCAAGTAATGAATCCTTAACTTTGAAATATGTATGATAAAATGTATACAGGGCTCCAGACTGCGACCAAATGGTCGCATTTTGCGACCAAAATTTGAGTGTGTGCGACTGAATTTTACATCCAGTCGCACATGTGCGACCAGTAAATTTCATCTGGTATAGTGTGATAGTGGGCGACAACCGACGTCGCGTACGATGCTTTACGACATCACGACAAAAGACTAGCATGTTTAATTTTTTAACGGTCCTCCATGACGGGTTCCGTCAAGAGTGAATGAGTGTGTGCGCGCGCGCGCGAGTGAGTGAGCGAGCGAGCGAGAGTGAGTGAGAGAGTGTGTGCGCGAGTGAGTGTGTGTGTGTGTGTGTGTGTGTGCGTGCGCAAGCGAGAGTGCGAGAGTGAGTGAGTGTGTGTGTGTGTGTGAGTGAGTGAGTGAGAGCGTGTGTGTGTGTGTGTGTGTGTGTGTGTGTGAGTGAGTGCGTGTGTACATGTGCGAGTGAATGTGTGTGTGAGACGGCTCGCGATGACTGTTCGTAAAGCAACGTGTAGTCTGACAATGTTTATTGTCCAGGACATGACAAGATTTTTAGGAGTCAAAATCGTGTAATCTGACACAGTGACTATCGTAACATACAAAAAAATTGTGTAATCTGAACCAGGCATAATAATGGTATACTGTGGTTATAAAAGTAGCCTACACATCTTTTTCCAGCACTTCAAAACTATATCTTATTTAAATGTTAATTTTAATGTGTTGACCAAAACATTTTTGTTCATCCTTTTAAAGATTGTCTCTATTTATAAAACTGAAAGTTTTTAGAAGTAGGAAAACACTTATTTTTTTAAAAAAAGAAAGATTAAATTACCATTGTAAACATAGCTGCTGAGGGAGCTTATTGGCTATTTTCACTCCCTAATATCTATTTTGTCACTCATTTTGCTTTTGAATTAATATTAAGACATTATGAATGATAATAATTAAATTGAACTTTATCTATACACCTCAAATTAAGCTCAGTGCTTTGTCATCCCACAGTGCTACCAAACACTTTCTGTAGAACTTAGTGCCGCTTCCCTCAGATGTTAGTCTGGAGCCCTGTGATAAAACTGCACCATAATTTCTGTACGCTAAGTCTATTTATTATCAAAGCATTTGTCTGTAATAGTTATTTAGGGGGAAATGTGAAGGTGTGCCCCTAAATTTTCTGCTTGCGCTCCTAAAATTTTAAGTCAGGGGCTACAGCGCTCCTAATAAAAAAAGTTAGTCTGGAGCCCTGGTATACTTTAGTTTTTACAAAGAAAGATTACACTTGAATTGTTGTTGTAATTGTAACCTTTTTAATAAATAAAAAAAATACAAGGTAGATGTAAACAAACTAATAAAAGGTAAATATAAGCCTTTTCTTTAAAATCATTTTTTATTGTGTTTTATTAGTGACAAATTTGGGGAGAGGATAAATATTCCAAAAGTTAAAATACAGTATGAGAATTAACTGCACAATTACTAGACATGTTTTCCTTTTGATATTATAGGCCAATTTGCAAGCACAATTTGTGGAAAAATAAAAAAAACACGAGATGCTTCCAACTGTTGCTCTTGCATTCTTTCTTGTGACTCACCTGAATGAATGGCTCATTAAGTATGTGGGCCCCATTGTCTCCAGGTGCGAACCACTAAATATGCATGATCGTTGACGCCCACTCCGCATATTGCCTTTCCAGACAGAAAGTGTTTTGCAAAATTTAAATCAATGCATTGTGTTCTGTGAATGATTAGGCAGGATGATTTTCACATAATTTTGAAGAAAAAACACTAGGCAATGACATCCATTAGTCAAAAGTCTTATTGAAACATATTTAGAATGTGTTTTATGGCCTTATTTCAGAAACTTTAGTTTTTAGTTTTTTCAATAACCATGCATAAACATTATTCTCTCAAAAATACAAACATGTACATGCATGGTGCTCACATATTATGGTAGCCCTGTTTGTGCTAAATAGAGTGAATTTACACCTTTGCCATTAATATGTTTATAAGCAACTGAAAAAAGCAAAAATGTCAGGGCATGTCAGAACATCTCAAGGACCCCAAAAACACCTCAGACCCCAGAGGGTTAATGATGTATAGATGCACTTTTATGATGGAATAATGCACTTTTATGATGGACAGATGCACTTTTATGATGGATAGATGCACTTTTATGATGGAATAATGCACTTTTATGATGGATAGATGCACTTTTATGATGGAATAATGCACTTTTATGATGGATAGATGCACTTTTTTGATGGACTAAAGCACTTTTATGATGGATAGATGCACTTTTATGATGGATAGATGCACTTTTATGATGGATAGATGCACTTTTATGATGGAATAATGCACTTTTATGATGGATAGATGCACTTTTATGATGGATAGATGCACTTTTATGATGGAATAATGCACTTTTATGATGGACTAATGCACTTTTATGATGTATAGATGCACTTTTATGATGGATAGATGCACTTTTATGATGGATAGATGCACTTTTATGATGGAATAATGCACTTTTATGATGGATAGATGCACTTTTATGATGGATAGATGCACTTTTATGATGATAGATGCACTTTTATGATGGAATAATGCACTTTTATGATGGATAGATGCACTTTTATGATGGATAGATGCACTTTTATGATGGACTAATGCACTTTTATGATGGATAGATGCACTTTTATGATGGAATAATGCACTTTTATGATGGATAGATGCACTTTTATGATGGATAGATGCACTTTTATGATGGAATAATGCACTTTTATGATGGACTAATGCACTTTTATGATGTATAGATGCACTTTTATGATGGATAGATGCACTTTTATGATGGATAGATGCACTTTTATGATGGACTAATGCACTTTTATGATGGATAGATGCACTTTTATGATGGATAGATGCACTTTTGTGATGTATAGATGCACTTTTATGATGGATAGATGCACTTTTATGATGATATATGCACTTTTATGATGGACTAATGCACTTTTATGATGGATAGATGCACTTTTGTGATGTATAGATGCACTTTTATGATGGATAGATGCACTTTTATGATGATATATGCACTTTTATGATGGACTAATGCACTTTTATGATGGATAGATGCACTTTTATGATGGAATAATGCACTTTTATGATGTATAGATGCACTTTTATGATGTATAGATGCACTTTTATGATGGATAGATGCACTTTTATGATGATATATGCACTTTTATGATGGACTAATGCACTTTTATGATGGATAGATGCACTTTTATGATGGACTAATGCACTTTTATGATGGATAGATGCACTTTTATGATGGATAGATGCACTTTTATGATGGAATAATGCACTTTTATGATGGACTAATGCACTTTTATGATGTATAGATGCACTTTTATGATGGAATAATGCACTTTTATGATGGACAGATGCACTTTTATGATGGACAGATGCACTTTTATGATGGAATAATGCACTTTTATGATGGACAGATGCACTTTTATGATGAAATAATGCACTTTTATGATGGATAGATGCACTTTTATGATGGAATAATGCACTTTTATGATGGATAGATGCACTTTTATGATGGACTAATGCACTTTTATGATGGACAGATGCACTTTTATGATGGACAGATGCACTTTTATGATGGATAGATGCACTTTTATGATGGAATAATGCACTTTTATGATGACAGATGCACTTTTATGATGGAATAATGCACTTTTATGATGGACAGATGCACTTTTATGATGGATAGATGCACTTTTATGATGGATAGATGCACTTTTATGGACTTCAAAACAGAAACGGCCATTCACTGCCATTATAAAGCTTGGAAGAGCCTGGACATTTTTTAACATAACTCCGATTGTATTCGTCTGAAAGAAGAAAGTCATATCCTGAGTAAAACATGGGCTAATTTAAATTTTTGGGTGAACAATCCCTTAAGGCACAGTTTCATGATAGATTATCATGACAGAATATGCTAATCAATGACTAGAAGATAGTTAACTCCACATCAGCTACATAAATTAATCAAAACAATAACAAAGCCGTAACTTGATGACGCTGTGAATGAGCAAGGGATCATGGGAGTTGTAGTCTTCACCTCCACAGTCGATGGAAAGCAATCCGACGGGACTCAGGCAGAAACCATGTTCATGGATGAGCGAATTCATTAAAGTTTTACTAATGTTATGCTTATATGCTGCTGCCACTCTTTTAACTTTGTTGTTTATGTTTGTTTTATAATTAAAGTTGTCGTCTCCTTCCTCCCTGAACTTGAACTTTGTTACAGTTGCATTATCAATTAAATTTACGTTATTTTATTTAATTCTAATGAAATATCCGCAAGTGCTGAATTACTACTCGCTTTATTTGACAAATTAAAATAGTGGGGTAACGCAGCGCTGTTATGTGTAGCATATGATGTTTGTTCATATGCGAGTAAAAGCCTAAATTAAATCCGTTCATCATATAAAGCGATCATATCTCTTCACACAACTTGCTTGAATCATAGTGATTCATTTTATGACACATTTATGGATCTTCAAAATTTTGGTTACGTGGACAGAAACCTCTTGGAATTCATTACAAACATCTTAATTTGTGTGTCGAAGATGAATGAAAGTCTTATGGGTTTGGAACGACATGAGTAAATGATGACAATACTATACATTTATAATATATATATATACACACAGGGCTCGACATTAAGGCTTGTCCGCTTGTCCAGGACAAGTGGATTTTTTTTGTAGGACAAGTGGACATTAGTTGCCCCACTGGACAAGTTAAATTGCAAACAAAATAAAATGCCATGTTACTTCACGTTATGTGCCACTCATTACGTCTATTTTACAGATTTAATTTTACCGATTTGAAACAAACACATTTTTTTCCCCACAATCCGTCGAACCAGCGTCCAACTCAGAATGCTTTGATTGGCCAATCAGGAGTCGGTCCAAGTTTAAACAGTTTTACCTGCCTCAGAGAACAGTGGTGGAGACTGGAGAGTGATGTGTCTTCAGGCTCCGCAGCCCGGAAATGGAAAGATGAATTCGACTGGGTTATTAATGAAGACGGAGTAATGTTCTGTGGCGTCTGTCGGGGGCGACCCAACCTGGCTGACAAGTGAGTGGCGTTAGCTAGCTAGCGTCGGTGAGTGAGTGGCGTTAGCTAGCTAGCGTCGGTGAGTGAGTGGCGTTAGCTAGCTAGCATCGGTGAGTGAGTGGCGTTAGCTAGCTAGCATCGGTGAGTGAGTGGCGTTAGCTAGCTAGCGTCGGCAGCCGTGTACTGTAAACAAGCATTAACAGCATTTGTATTGGTTAAATGTACATAGTTAAATATTAGCTAATGTTCAGATGTAAAGTAGCTACACGTTTTAAAGTATTAATATTGATAGTGTTTGGATGCTTTCAACGGTTTGTTTGAATTCTGCATTAGCAAAACACAAAAAAATAAATGATAAAATTATAAATCTTTACCAGGACAAGTGAAACATAAATGAACTTGTCCGAAGGAGAGTGCCTTCAGAGTGCCTCAAAAAGTTAATGTCAAGCCCTGTATATATATATATACACACACACACACACACACACAAGTTATATACACACAACACACCACAAAGAAGTGCTCTGTGTAAAAGAGGGTAGGTTTGGGCACGTTTTGTCCGTCATATGGCATTCACCCTACATTTACAGGCATTAGAGGAAATCACAGGTTTATTTCAGTATCTGAACAGCATTTGTTTCAAGGTTTATCAGACTGGAAACACATTTTCTCATGTGTGTTAAAGATCAGGTGCATGCGGCTGGTCAAACAATGAAGTTTCCTGTGACCCGACAGAGAGAGAGAGATTTTAAAAAACAAAACATCTGCAAAAGTTATGAATGAACCCTTGAGCTTCAGCTCTGAAACTCCCGCTGCATTTCTAAGAGTCGACTGAGTTCTGCTCGTTCTGAAACTCTCCGCCGACCTCAGGAAAATCCAGAGAGTTGAAATCAATGACCAAATAACCAAAGACCAGCACAAGGAACGCTGAAGACACTCACTCAGACTGAGCCGTTCTGCTTTCACATCCTCAAATCAACCAACAATTTCATTTAATCATCAAAAAAACTGAAAGATTTCTTTCAAAATATGACTCCATTCTCGCATTCCTGGACTTTCTGGATCATCCATAAATATATATTTCCATACAAATGAGGATTCATCTTAAGAGGACAATAGCAAGACATAAAATTAGCCAAATGCATGTACTCTTTAACTGTTACTCTCACTTGTTGAACGTTACAGGATCTTCAGAGCTAGAGAATCCATCTATTCATGCCGAGTCAGCTTTATTTATAGTGCTTTCAACACCGCTCGTCTCTAAGCAGCTTTACAGAGATAACAGGAACATAACTAGGGGCGTGACAGTACCAATACTAGTCAAACTTCATTGTTCTTGCATTTGAAATATTTTGGTGTCCGCCTAAATCAGTCTTTGTCCCGGCAAAGATTTATGTGATCTTCTGAGGTGCCGATCTGCAGAGCGAATGAACTCAAGGACCAATCAGATGCGTTTCATTCAGTCTGAATCAGAAGCGAACGGCAGTTTTTGTTCTGCGAAGCCTAACGCAAACTGAGCTGATTCTGACTCACGTAAAGGGGTGGTTGATCATGATGTCACTTTTCTAACTTTAGTTAGTGTGTAATGTTGCTGTTTGAGCATAAACAACTTCTGCAAAGTTACGACACCCAGAGTCCAGAGCAAAGGGAGATATTTACTATTACAGAAATCTCTTTATAAGGACTACAGCAAACGGCTGGTAGAGACTACACAAGCTGCTCCCGGGTTAGTGACATCACCAACCCTAACATTTACATAACCCCGCCCCCTGAACACGATTTATAGATTATCAAGACAGAATATGCTAATCAATAAGAAGACAACTACACATCAGCTTCATAAACTCATCAACTAACCGTTCAGAAATGTCCTGTTGTCACTTCTTCTTGAGTCTCTCCATCATTGTCTGACTTCGGTTTGAACACACACACACACACACACACACACACACACACACACACACACACACACACACAAGTTCTTGAAGCTCCACCCACTGCGCCGGAAGCAGCAGCTCATTTGCACTTAAAGCGACACACACAAAAAAGGGCGTTTTTTTTCTCACCTTTAAAAAGTGACAATTTTAACATGTGATATAAAAATATCTGTGGGTTATTTTGAGCTGAAACTTCACACACACACACTGGGGACATCAGAGACTTATTTTACATCTTGTGAAAAGGGCATTATACCACCAATTTAAAAGCCTCTGTTTGGCCATTGAGTTCATGCGCTCAACAGATACGTCTGTGAATACGTCTACAAAGCTCAACCCTGCATAAACACACTGTAAATAGAAACCTTCAATGCTTTTCATGAGAAAGCGGCGCCAATCAGCAGGTCTCGGTATATGAGCACACACTCCTCTCCTCACTAAACTGCACTGGTTGCCAGTTGCCACTTTCAAGAAACGGCTGAAGACGCATGTTTTTCGGCAGTAACATCCGTTAATACTAACACTTTCTCTTCTATTCTATATCTATTCTATGCACTGTGTTAGACTAAACTGGGAAGGGTCATAGCACTTGCATATTGTTGTCCTATTGTTAGTTTAACTGCTTCTATTGTTCTCATTTGTAAGTCTCTTTGGATAAACAGCCCTAATGCAAACTTCACCCAAAGCTGCAGTGAGGCGTCTCTAAAATAGGCAGTAGTGTGATTACTCAGCATGTGACAGCAGCTGCTTCCATACAAACATCCTTTTATAGATCGCAGACTGACCGAGATGACTGAAGTTTCACTAGTTCACATGTCATTGTGAAAACAGACACCGCTGCATTCTGGGAGTGTGACCTTCTTCAACCCACCAGAGCCTGTGACGAAGCCTTTCCACCTCATCTGATGGTACAGATCTTATGAATTAAGATATGGCCTGGATATTATAACGACAACAATTTACCAATATAAAGTACACTTCAAGAGGTCATACGTTTGGAATAATTAAAGAAATGCACAAAAAAAAATGTTTTAATTTTTTAATTTAATAATTCTCATTGGTTCCTTTTAGGGTTAAAAGTTAACGAATTAACAAAACAGATTAAAGTTTCAATCCTATTAACACGACCTACTGTTCCTGCACTATAAGTGACGAATACGTAAAGAAACTATCAATGTGAATTCAAAATTATTTTTATTTTTTTGGATAAATAACACTCTCTTTTTGTGAATGATTCATAATTAACAATTAATGAACAGACAATTAACTGGTCAATATTTGGCATTTAGAAGTTTCCAGCTTCAGCCATTGCTATAAAAACCCATATCAATCAATCAATACTAACTAACTAATGTAAACCCACCTCGCGGTGCAACAGAACAGAAGAGTTTCTAGCGAGTGTTTAAAGGCGGGTCAAACTCAAAAACACGACGCTAATGGATGTTTCCACGGATCACTAAAGTATGAGGACGGATTCATTCAAAATAAAGATGACTATGAGAAATGAGAACATCAAATGCCAAAGAATAATCAAACGTCTTAAAAGTGCGTCCAACTAGATCAGTTATCGATTAACTGGTCGATTAACTGGTCAATATTTGGTATTTAGAAGTATTCAGCATCAACCACTGCTGTAAAAACCCACATCAATCTATTACCCAACACTAATATCTAACTAACTGATGGCAGCGCAACAGAACGACCCTTGATGAACTCGACCCGCAGTTTCTGACGTGTTTTTAAAGGCCGGTCGATCTCATGCTGCTTTATACTGATGCTCATCAGAACAAACCTTCATCTGAAACGAGCAAACCAACATCACAGAGCATGAAAGCAGAGATGCACTGAACGGGTCAGCCGCGCTCACTCGCTAAACGCCCGGAAGTGGACTAGCGGTCAACCACGACCACGGAGATCAGTAGGAAGTTACTGATGATGACTGATAGTTTTTGTGCAAGAAAAGTGCGTTTATACCTGTGAAACGTTCACACGCACACACACACACACACAGATAAAGAAACGGCATGAACTCACACCATGAGAAAGACGAACCTGCGGGTTTACAGTGCAGCGCGTCAGCTCAGAAACACTGCCATCGGAAGTGAACGTGAGGCTCTGAAGAGAATCACACACACTGCACTCACAACACAACACAACACAACATCAGGGCACTAACATCATCTACACAACACAGAGACATCAAGTGACGACAGCAATACACAGGCAACCACAAAACACACACACACACACACACCCAGGACAGTGATCCTCAACATCACAGAACAACAAACACTCACTTCCACATTGAACTTACGTGCTCAAACATGCCAAATAAGGCCATCGCAGTCGGCAGAATCCCGCTATACAGTGATAAACCAGGAGACAGGGTCCCGTAAACGAGTGTGAAGACCCGAGTGAGTCGGAGAACCCTGTGGAGAACGAGTGAGCCGACCACACAGAGAACAGACGGAAGTGGAAAACACTTTTAGACGCGAGTCTCTGAGCCGAGACCTTCACAAAAACTGAAAAAACAAAGAGCTTCCTGAATTCTGCCTCCCGTTTCTCATGCTCACAGACACGCTTGCACCACACTCTCACATGCACACACACAGATCACACACATCAGCCCTGCACTCATGGGTGTTTCTGCACTGTGGCTTATTAATTACTAAACTCTCATTATTGCAATGGGGGAAAAAAACATTGTTTTTATGCGTAATGTGAAAAATATGATCTATTATTTGAATTGTAAAGCATTCAAATGTCATGCATCATTATTACAGCAATCTTTATTGGTAATTAAGACATAGAAAAAGTAAATTTTACTTATATTATATATATTATACTATATATACACAATAATAAAAATACTAATGAGCATTATTGAGAAAAACTCAAAAGTAATACATTTACAAGCATTAATAAGAATGATATTTTTGAATTGTACAGAATTCAAACTTCATGCGAGTCTTTATATCATTATTACAGCAATCTAAACGTGATAAAAGCACATTTTAAATACATATTATATTTAGGCTATATATAAAATAATGAAAATGCATTATTGATGAAACAAACTCCAAAGAAACACATTTACGTGCATTAATAAGAATGAGATTTTTTCAACTTGAGAACTTAATTGCTTAATTGCCGTGGAAATAATGTCTGACGAGACTTCTCAGAAATGTGGATCTAAAGCCACAAGATCAAGGATATGAATCACAGGCTGACTTTCTGGAAAGCCACTAAAACTCGTTTCTTGTGGGATACAGCTGCAGAAGCGCTCTCGCATGGCATTGTGGGTCAGCAGCTTCTGGTTAGAGGAGCCCACACAGACTGATGAGGAGAGAAGTGCTGCCATCTAGTGCTGGCGTGCAGAAACACTGCAGAACAAGACATGTTTTACACTGCAAAACTGAGGATCAATCAGACCTGCGATCAATCAGCTGCAAAAACAGGTAAAGCTGATCAAATCCAATATTTTGATATTGACAAAAAGTTATATCTCAATATGGATTTTGCCGATAACGATGATCAGACAATATTTTGCTGAGTGTGTTATTGGCATGTTTAGGCAGTGACAGAAATTAAATTTAAAGGGGTGGTATAATGGCCTTTTCACAAGATCACAAGTCTCTGATGTCCCCAGAGTGTGTGTGTGTGTGAAGTTTCAGCTCTAAATACCCCACAGATATTTGTATATCGCATGTTAAAGTTGACACTTTTTGAGGGTGAGCAAAAACGCACCGTTTTGTGTCTGTCCCTTTAAATGCAAATGAGCTGCTGCTCCCGGCACAGGGGGCGGAGCTACAACAGCTTGCACTCACACAGACACGCACTGAACATTTAAAAAACTTTTAGCCTTTTATGTTCAAACCGGAGTCAGACAATGATGGAGAGACTCAAGAAGAAGAGACAACATGTAGAGCAACAGGACATTTCTGAATGGTTAATTGATGAATTTATGAAGCTGATTTGTAGTGATTAGCATATTCTGTCTTGATAATCTATAAATCGCGATCCAGGGGGCGGGGTTATGTAAATTTTAGGGTTGGTGATGTCACTAACCGGGAGGAATGTGGTGTAGTCTCTACCAGCCGTTTGCTGTAGTCCTTAAAAAACAATTTCTTTAAGAGCAAATATCTCCCTTTGCTTTGGACTTTGAGTTGTAACTTTGCAGATGTTGTTTATGCTCAAACAGCAACATTACACACTAACTACAGTTAGAAAAGTGACATCATAATCCACCACCCCTTTAATAAAAAATTAAAAAAAGAGCTCTCAGGGAAAATATCACAAATATGCAGATTTAAATATGTCAAAGCTAATAGAACACTGACGAGGATATCGCTTCAGAATAAATTATTAAATTAAATCCTATTTTTCCCGGACAAGCAACTTTATGTGAATGAGTGATTTACGTGTTCGAAAGACAAGCACATGACAAGGATTAAGGTCCAGCCTTAAAGTCCCCCTGTGGTGAAAATCCAGCTTTTAATGTTGTTTATGTGTGTATGTGGTGTTTTTAATATGCTTTAAGACAAACCATGTGTAAATTCATAAGTCGACAGCATTGCTGAGTATTTTCTCCTTAAAACTGCAGTGAACCAAAGACAGTCTCAAAAACACGCTTTGAAATCGCTGGTGTTTCTGACGTCACAAACTACCTTGTAACCAATCAGATCAACGTGTGATCGTCAACCAGTGGATCTCTGAGCTGAGGGAGTGAGTGGAGGCGGGGCTCATTTGCATATTCATAGAACCGCGCATACTAAATGAGGCAAGGGTGTCGTGTTACATTCAAGATATTTTAAGGCATGAAGAAATTTGTTATAGGGAAAAAACGTTTAAATATGTCATTTTGGTGATCAAAGATGAGTTTTAAGGGATACAATTATTAACTACAGGGGGACTTTAAGTTACAAAAAAAGTGGCATGGTTTCCAAGTTATACATTATACTGGATATATAAACACTGGGTGCAGTTTCTGTGAACACCACAGGGTGGCGCTCTCACCATCACAATACAAGAGTGTGTGATGATGTTGGTCTGAATCACAATAACCGAACACACTCCCACTGCCTGGAAGAACACGTCATTTCCCAGCGCTGACTCATTTCCACTGGTCCGTTTGACCCTTGTGATGGTCTACGGGTCACATGACTCAATGACCTCCAGTCACAGGAAACACAAACACTAGATTGTGCAAATGCATTGAGTAAAAGCATTCAGTGTCATGAGTGTTCACTATGATACTACTCTCACTGTTCCTGCAGAATCTGGGAAATGTGCATTGCAGTATAAACACACTGTGTGAGGTGCTGTATCCCACAATGCACTGCACTCAATGAATAAACTGCAATTTGACACACTGCTCACACTATTTAAACTACAAAACGGCTTAGAATAGTGTGTAATATGTAATACTTTTGTCCGAATATCAATAATTACTGAAACAAAAGTTTAAATGTCTATTCGGGTCGCTATGGGGCGCCAAAATGTGCAAAAAGGGAGTGGCCACTTTTACCAAAATTGCTATAACTCTTGAACGGTATGAGATATTTTCACCAAACTCAGTACACGCGTGTATGGGCTCAATTTGAGGTCACAGTAAAATAACCGCTAAATTAAACACTTGGTGGCGCTATAACAGGAAAAAAACATGGAAATGGCTATAACCACCCGACCGTTAGACCGATTGACTTGAAAATTGGTATGCAGTGTCTTTGTTCAAGGTGCCATGTGTGACTATGAGGACATTGGCGCATCTCAAAAAACATGGCCACCATTGGCCAATGACGTTTGAGCACCTACTAGACAAGGTTAACGGAATGCCGATCGGAACGAAACTTGGTGGGCATGTTCAACTCATGACCCCAGAGGTCTGTAAGAATTTTGAAAGAAATCGGCCATTAGTTGGCTCTAATGAGGTTTACGCCCTCTGTAATCATGTGGTGTTTCACACATCCACACAACCACTGCTGTCAATCAAATTCTTCATTAAATATTCATGGTCATGTAAAAAAACCTACTTCTGCGAACTAGTCCTAGGTTTTTCGCCCGATTGGAACCAAACCAGTGCATTAAAATTCTTTGAAGTCCTTAGATCAATAATTATCAAAAAAATAAAGTTTAACTTTACCCTTTGGATAGCTATAACAGGGTCATTTAGAAAATGGGCGTGGCAAAACATACTCAAAAGCCTATAACTCCTAAGCGAAAACTCAAAACGTTATGAAAATAAGTGGGCACACATGCGACATATGTGACCCTGGACCACAAAACCAGTCACATGGGTCAATTTTTTGAAATTGAGATTTATACATAATCTGAAAGCTGAATAAATAATCTTTAGTTAGTTATGGTTTGTTAGGATAGGACAATATTTGGCAGAGATTCAACTATCTGGAAATCTGGAATCTGAGGGTCCAAAAAAAATCTAAACATTGAGAAAATCTCCTTTAAAGTTGTCCATTTATGTTGGCGATTGTGCAGCATTCACTCACATAAATAAATGTTTTATTTATTTACGGTAGGAAAATCTCTTCATGGAACATGATCTTTACTTAATATCCTAATGATTTTTGGAATAAAAGAAAAATGTATTATTTTGACCCATACGATGTATTGTTGGCTACTGCCCTAGATATACCCGTGCGACTCGAGACTGGTGACGTGATCCAGGGTCACGTATGATTCTAAACAAGTGTGCAAACTTATGGAGATCGGACCATAGGTGGCGCTATAACTGTTAAAAAGCTTTAAAACCCATCGCTCTGTCTCTATAGTGAGCAGTACACATACTAAAGCAGTTCGCTATACCAAACAAAGAGTGTGTTGTACCTGAAAACGGGAGGGCTCCCGGTCGACATGCTTCTGGGATTTGTAGTCCTGGAGCACACGGACACACGAGGAGGAGGAACGGGGGGTCTGTACGGCACCGGCACCGGCTCGTCTTTAGGCTCTTTAGAGACGCCCACGGCGTAGCTCTTCGGAGGAAGAGGAGGAGCGCCCGCTTCTCCCTGAGAGGAAGATGAACACTGCTCATACAGGTGGAAGCGCTCCGAAAACGAGGAAGAAGAAGAAGAAGAGGAGGAGGATGTAGGGGACTGAGGGGAGTGTTTGCTCTCGCTCTTCTGGAGTTGCTGCGCCGGCCCTTTAAGAGGAAGGTGTTGTGGGCGTGGCCTTGGAGTTGGGATGGGCGTGGCTCGTTCAGGTGTTTCCATGGTTACGGAGCCAGGAGTGAAGGGAACGGGAGGTCGATTAGGCATGAGACGAGGCGGGACGGGAGGCAAACGCTTGTTTTCCGTTGTGAATTTCGTTCTTTCTTTGGCGACGGGTCTGTCGTCCTCTCGCTCCTCGTCGTCCTCCATCTCGGTGTCCGATGGGAAGATTTTGCGGAGACTCCCGAGGATCCGCTTTCTGTGGCCGGGAAGAGCCACGCCCATTCGCTGAAGCTTCGCAGAGGATAAATCCTGGCATTCCCACAGCGTTCCCAGCCCAGACTCCTGGAAGGCGGAGATGTACTGGTCGAGCCGGAGGTGGTTCAGCCACTCCGACACAAGCTGGGATCCTTCCAGCGGGACCGAGGACATGACGGGAACGCCCACAAACCCTCTGGGATGAGGCAGAACTACACGCTTAGGGAGTCATCGGGACTGGGGAAAGAGGGAGAAGAGATTCATTATCATTACAGGGTTCGTACAGATACTGTAAACAGAAATTCAAGGAGTTTTCAAGCACTACTTTTTTGGTTTTCAAACAATATCTTTATTATCTTTCAAATTCTAAAGGTAAATAGACAAATAAATAAAAAAATAGTACACAAAGTTCAAAACATGCAATGGATGTGGTAACTTTAACCATATTGAACATCTTTGCCTCAAGAACCACTGCTGTCAATCAAATTGTTTATTAAATATTCACAATTATGTAAAAATCCTACTTCTGCGAACTAGTCCTAGGTTTTTCACCCGATCGGAAACAAACCAGTGCAGTTTAATTCTCTGAACTCTCTAGATTAATAATTATTATTAAAAAAAGTTTAACTTTACCCTTTGGATAGCTATAACAGGGTCATTTAGAAAATGGGCGTGGCAAAACACTCTCAAAAGCCTATAACTCCTAAGCGAACACTCAAAACTTTACGAAAATAAAGTCATAAAGTCTCAAATCTTAGAGTCATTAACCTTTAAGATTTATGGCTTTGATTTTCATGCAGTTTTAGAGTAAAAACGTCATTTTGAAAATTTTATATTTATATTTTTTATATTTCATATAAAAATTGAAAATAGTATTTTTGTGCATTTTTCATAACAATACACGTAAAATTCTGTTACTTTAAGTTCACTTTTTTAAACTTTTTTCTCTTCAGCAATAATCTGCCTAATGTCGTCTCTGAAAAGAGATCAAACTTCAGTCAAGATTTACCAGTTTTAGCTGGAAATGTAATTTTCATGCTCAAAAAGTGAATAAATGGGTT
The DNA here is from genome assembly GCF_963993115.1 of Abramis brama. NCBI lineage: Eukaryota > Metazoa > Chordata > Actinopteri > Cypriniformes > Leuciscidae > Abramis > Abramis brama. The sequence continues at coordinate 1,833,097 of NC_139972.1, forward strand.
ATAAATACAGCGTAAATATAATTTAGTATCATAAAATCTCCTAAAAATACAAAATATTAAATAAAAAACATTATCAAACTAAAATACAGTACATTCATTTAAAAAAAAACGTTAATTTTTGGCCTACACGTGAAGAGCACCAGAGGGTTAGAAGGATATCGCGATATGACAAAGACATCGCTTTCCTTATTAAAACTGACTTTCTCTTCTTTGAATATATGATTGACCTGAAGAATGAAATCTGTATCATATACTTGAATAATGATATGAGCAATATCACGCTCATAGCCATGCGAAATGGCTCTATTTCAAAGTGACAAATTCAAGTTCAAGAACCCTGTTTTCCCACTTTTCACAATATCGTTTCACTGCAGCTTTCCACAGAACGTTACCGGCCAAAACATCATAAAACACCTGTGTGTGTGTGTGTGTGTGTGTGTGTGTATGTGTGTGTGTGTGTGTGTGTGTGTGTGTGGCACGAGTGCGTCTGCATCTCTCGGTGAAACTGAGCCTGCATGCTTGACATTTACTGCCATGTTCTTCCTCATATTTTCATTACATGTGGTGGGAAATGACACACAGAGTTCCTGCACGAGAAACTGAACCTCAGGCATCCCAGAAACGCCAACTTGGGCACATTCAGATGCCAGTCATTCAGCAGATGCCTTTACAAATGAGGAACATCACCAGCAATCCGTCACACAGGAGCAATAACACTCTCAGGCATTAACATTCACAAGTCTCAACAGCAAGCAGGACTCTACGAAATTCATTCGTCATCTTAATAATTAAAATGAACGTCAATTTAACAATTTAATAACTTATTAAAATATTAACAAATGCGTTTGATTTCATTAGAAATTCTGCATTTTCTGTTTTACTTTTTCTGGATTCTGTTTTTTTTTTTTTTTATTTAATCTAAATTTATTATCAAAAGCAGTGTGAAACAAATGAATGCATACAACTTTAACACGTTAAATTAATATAATTCATTAATAATAATAAATCTTTTAAAATCTAATCAAGTAAATTTTTTAACAACTTTAATTTTATGGCTGAACAACCTAAATAAAGTTATACTGACCAGCTGCCAAATAACACCAATACATGTACTCACTAAATTCACCATTTCAGCTCGTTTGGCAGTAGCTGCGTTTGAACCCTGCTCATTTATTCCTCTTTGATTTTGTTTAATTCTGCAGTAAAACACACACAGACAAAATCTAATATCAATGCCCACATCATAAAGACACGGCATTTCAGAAAAAAAGCTAATTTCCTGTTTGTAATTTCCTTTTCCTGCTCAGATAAGATCATTTTTCCAGTCGAGGTTATGATCAGTCAGATGAGCCACAGATATCTGCTGTGCAATATGAATGAACATTAAAAGTGTCTTTTATATGTCCTTTCATATAGTGTGTAATAGAGCTGTTTGTGGATGTAAAAGCTCTGCAACGTTTCAAAGATCAAAGTGCACGACAAACTGCTGAACATGTTAGTAACTCATTAGCATAATGCCAGCCTGTGGTCTTGATTGGCTGAGCAGCGTCTCTAAGCCCCGCCCTCAAACACTGTAGTGTATCTGAGACTGGGAGAGTCTGGTTCGTGTCGTTCATGTCGAGAAGACGCAGTTTCTGCTGCCAAAGCAAATCCACTTTGATGAGATTGATACGGTAAAACCAAGCGACAACCTTCCAGTTTCTCTCTTGAATCCAACACTGAAGAGACTTAAGCTGCAGTTCATCCACTGGCCACTAGAGGCCGGCTGCAGAAGAGACTCAGGCCCGGTTTCACAGACAGGGCTTAGACTAAGCCAGGATTAGACCATAGATCAATTAGGACATTTAAGTAATTTTTATAAACATGCTTAGAAAAAAAACATTACCGATGTGCATCTTAAAACTAAAAAGGCACTGATATATTTTTAAGATCAGTCAGTGCAAGTTTATTTCAGTAGAAACAGCTCAGACTTACATTTTAGTCTAGGACTAGTCTTAAGCCCTGTCTGTGAAACCAGGGGTCAATCCCATAGACCTCCATGTTAAAATGCCCAACTTTACAGCAGAAATAAACATGTTTACAGCCTGGTGCAAAAGGTGGTTTTGGTCTATATAGTTAATTTTGCCCTTCATGACGACTGTGAGGAGGGTACACTTTTTCTATAACTCATCCGTTTAAATTATATAAGCCTTAAAGTTCTGCATAATTAAGGGCGTGGCCACTTGAGTGACAGGTGACAGACCATATTTTTTTACTGGCTATGGGTGAAATCCATCCTGACGAAGAGCTGAGATTCAGATATGACAATGAGCGTTTAGTTTCCGACCAATAATGGCAGACTGGGTCATCTGACCAATCAGAGCAGAGTAGCTCTCAGAGAGGCGGGGTTTAGAGTATCTTCGAACAAACCGTTTTCAGACTCTTTGAGAAAAGAGGTGATGTGCTGAGGAGTAAATAATAAAGGTTGTGAAATAATTGCCTAATATTAACTCTACTTTGATGCTGCAAGGATATATTACACAACGCCAATAACCAATCTCCTCTTCTGAGCTGACCCAGAGGTCACATAACGCGTGTCAATGTCAAACGACCAATCACAGTAGGCGGGCTTTAGGTCCACAGAAGCTTCAGTTCGTAAAAGTGTGAGATAAGATGTAAATAGATCAACTAAACATTTAATATCTGACAGATGTTTTAGGAAATAATCAGGGATGCAAACTAAGAAACTTTTGTCCAATTTCACCATTTTGAAGTGAAAATATATCATTTACATTATTCATTTGATGCAATTCATAACGGACGTCAATGTGACAAGACAAGAAAAATTAACGAAGCCATTTTCAGCATATTAGGAGTAACACTTTACAATAAGGTTCATTAGTTAACATTAATTAACTACAGTAGTTAACGTGAACTAAGAATAAACACTAAAGCATTTATTCATCTTAGCTAATATTAGTTTCAACGTTTACTAATGCGTTATTAAAATCAAAGGTTGTATTAGTTAATGCACTGTGAACTAACATAACAGCTGGATTATTATTAACTAACAAGTTTAATAAATACTGTAACTCATTGTTAGTTCATGTTAGTTAATTCATTAACTAAAGTGTTACCGGCGTAACATTCATAAGGAATATTCACATATTGTGAAACAATAATACTATTGATTAATAATACATACGTAACATCAGTTCGGCCTAAGCTCACACTGATCTGCTGTGTTTGAGCTGTAACACACGGCTGACGCAATCGCCTACAGTTGCTTAAAGACACTGAGCCAAACATCCCGAAATGCTGAAGCTGGCTGTGAGACGCAGACGCTGACCGTGCCGTATCGATCTGCTAATGTCAGGGTAGCGCAGGTGCTGTTCACGAAACTCTGGTGAATCATGTTCAGCTGAAGCACTTCCTCCTCTGCACATTATTATTAGCTGGAATCAGGAACTATATGAAGATATTCATCAGATATCAAACTAAACTTAGCATTGGTCTCGCAGATCTGAGGGCTTGTGTTCTGCACAGGTTTAGATGATCTCATTTAGTCCTAATATAATCATTAAAAACAGTTTCACAAACAATTAAGCAAGTCTCTCACACACACACACACACACACACACTCCACAATCAAACTCTCTTTTGTGTTGCTTCCTCATTTAAAAGTATCATTTACCAGGAAGAGCATCTATTAAATGCAAACAAACACTTGTGTGAAATGGCAGGGTGTGTGTGTTGTTGTTGGTGGTGTGTGTGTGTGTGTGTGTGTGTGTGTGTGTGTGTGTGTGTGTGTGTGTGTGTGTGTGTGTGTGTGTGTCCATATCTCTGAGAAGGAAAGGCATGATATGTCAGGCTCTGAGGAAACGCTACTGAAGAGATATTCTCTGACACACAGTAAACACACAATCCTCAGCACATGCTCACCGGAGGAAAACTAAACAACACACATTATTCATGACTGGATCTTCAGGTCACACGCGCTTGCAGAAACACCATGAGCGCACACACACACACACACACACACACAAGAGCAGCTCATCTGCAAACATCAGGAATATGAACCGCTGTCTGCATCCCGAGACTGGACTTGCTGGACTTGTAGAGAGTTACTTGTAGACTTTTTAATAGTAGAGAAACGTCCCGAACACGAGTCTCTACAGTCTCTGAACACCGGCTGTGGGCGTTTCACTCACATCTGTGACCTGGACCACAAAACCAGTCACATGGGTCACAATTTTGAAATTGAGATTCATACATAATCTGAAAGCTGAATAAATAATCTGTCCAGTGATGTGTGGTCTGTTAGGATAGGACAGTTTGTCTGAGATACAACTATTGAAAATCTGGAATCTGAGGGTGCAAAACAATAGAAAATCTCCTTTAAAGTTCACGATTGTGCTGCATTCACTCACAAAAATACATGTTTTATATATTTACGGCAGGAAATGTACTAAATATCTTCATGGAACATGATCTTTAATATCCTAATGATTTTTGCCATAAAAGAGAAATCTATAATTTTGACCCGTTCAGTGTTGGCTATTGCCACAGATAAACCCGTGCGACTCGAGACTGGTTTTGTGGTCCAGGGTCACATATGTGACTAAAAATAGATATTTCTATTTTTATAGAAGTATAACATGTATTTTAGAGAATATGTGATTTTTAACTTTCCCTTAAAGTAATAGTTCACCTAAAAATGTTAATTCTGTAATCATTAACTCGCCCTCAAGTTCCTCCAATCCTGCATACATTCTTTTCTTCAGCTGAACACTAAAGAAGACGAATAATGAAGAATACGGGTCACCAGCACATCTGACTGGACCCCTTTTTTATTTATTTTTTTCACACTACGGGAATCAAAGAGGTTCATCAGCTGTTTTTAGGTCTTTACTAAATTACTAAAACACACTAAAATACAATATTATAATAGATTAAATCGTTTTGCATGTACATGTCCCAGGATTTGTAACGTTTATCTCTTGATCACATCCCGAACGCCACTAATGATCATCTACTCCTGCTGAGCAGTCGCTGGCCTCTCGCTATAGTTTAACCGAGAGAGAGAGAGACGTGGTTAGAGAGAAGTGAAACATCCAGAGTGTGACGGACGGGGAGGTCACGTAAAGCGCTGAAGTTTTCAAATCCTCACTAAAGCTGACACACACACACACACACACATTCAACGCTCATGACTCACACCTCTGCATCTGACTGATGGTCATACTCAGCCTATGACCTTTGACCTGTGACTGTGAGTGTATCAAACAGTTGCCTCTGTGTCTAGTCAATCAAGGTCTTAAGGGGATAGTTCACTCACAAATAGGGCGACGGTATAACATTGTTCGAGATTTTGCGGTATGTAAACACACAGCACTATTAACACTTTAGAGTGATGAGACAATAAAGAGCATTAAGCGCAATGAAAACCAACTCAGCTCTCCTTCACGTCTTATTGCGCTTTAATGTTCAGATAAACACACGCAGTTATGCCGAAGTGCCCAGCGTGTGGAGTATTACTGTAAACACAGCCGGTTGTGTCTCGAGTGAGTGTAAACCGTGTGTGTGTATCAGTGTAATGGACCCGCGCATGTCTTAAAGTGACAGGAGCCTAATATACATAATGTGAATCACACTAAAGAGAAACTCTTGACTGAATAACTTTAGCAGCTTTGATAAGAACAAACATATATAGTGAAGACTATGTAGTATTTTATGTTCACATTTGATTAGCCTCTTCAATGTCTGGACTATTCCTAACGACACGTTAAAAAAACAACTATTGTGTACCTGAAAAAGTTAATTTGTTCGATTCATATTTTTGCTATACTGTAATTGTCCGGATTGCTTCTAACCAAAAATAACTCAATTGTTATCTTGAAATAAACGTTCTCATATCCTCACATACGATTTTGGTCGTATCGCCACACAAATGATCGTTCTGTCATCATTTACTCGCCCTCATGCCGTTCCAAACCTGTATGACTTTCGTTCTTCTGTGAAACACACAAAAAAGATTATTTTTCTACAATAAAAGTCTATAGTTGTTTGGTTTCCAACATTCTTCAAAGCATCTTCTTCTGGGTTTGGAATAGGGCTGGGCCGTATATCGAGTTTGTACGATATATTGATTTTATAACCTTATAGGATGAGGCAATACGGTTTATATCAATATATAGGTCAGTCAAAATGGCTGAAAAGCTTAATTCTAATTTCTTTCTTAAATATGAGCAAAATTTTAATTATATTCGAATTCTAAAGGCTGCACTTAAGAGGTTAAAAGTGCTGTATTGTCTCGTATGCCCACAAGAGGACGCAAGCGAGCGCAATACACACATATAAACCAAATCAAGCATCGTGTCTTTTATTGAAGTGAAACGACATTCACTTTTTAAAGTGCTTTACCTTTTTAAATAATTGTTCTCAAATCAAATATAATGTGCATGCAAGGAAAATTAGGCCACAATAGTGCATAAAACTGTGTTTGTGCATCAGCAACTGAGAAAACACACTTCAACACACAGCGTAATGAACTACATCAACACACAACAGCCGTTCAGAAACACACACTTCTACTCTCTACATCTACACTGTTCATCAGAAACACACACTTCTACTCTCTACATCTACACTGTTCATCAGAAACACACACTTCTACTCTCTACATCTACACTGTTCATCAGAAACACACACTTCTACTCTCTACATCTACACACTGTTCATCAGAAACACACACTTCTACTCTCTACATCTACACACTGTTCATCAGAAACACACACTTCTACTCTCTACATCTACACTGTTCATCAGAAACACCAGACGCTCTTGATCTGAGCGAGTGCTGAGCTTTTATGTTGACAGTGTTACAGTCGACACACACACACACACACACACACACACACACACACACACTCACACACACACCTCTGACCGATGTGCAGGTTTGGTCAAGTATGTGGTTGCACATTTTTTTCCACGAACTGAGAGGGTTTTCGTCAACAGGAAAACACACCAAAAATTAAAATGCATGTGCAGTTTTTTGTTTTGTTTTTAAATGATGAATATTTAAAATTTTAATTTGTTTGACAGTCCTAATATACAGTAGTTTGATGTTAGCGAGTCTAAACTTCAGTGAACGAGTGCCGTCGCACCAAACAGACGGACAGCAATAATTCTGACTAAAATATAGCCTACATTTGCTTGTTGGTGGACATTAAATGTGCCAAATGTAGAATTTTAAACCTTCAACTAAGAGTATTTTAACGATAGCAGTTCATGTCACGTGACTAGGGTAATATCTCAGATGAGTGAATCAGAGCTCCTCCATCTGTGCTTTATTAATTTGTATTAAAGTTTTGGATTGGTAAGATTTTAATGTTTTTAAAAGAAGTCTCTTCTGCTCACTAAGACTGCATTCATTCGATTAAAAATACAAAAAAACACTAATAATATGATTTTTGGCCATTTCACCCAGCTCTAGTCTGGACATTTATCATCAGATGAACTATCCTTTCAACAGACGCCGTGTTTTTATAAATATCAGACATGTTATATGAAGCAGAATGAAATATTACATTTTAAATATACATAAATGTCTTGAGTAGACAGCCCTAAAAACATATTTTAAAAACACCTCGGTAAACACACACACACACCGTCCTCCCTCCTCACACAGCCGGTCTGAAGAAGAACACACACACACACACACACACACACCGCGAGTCCAGAGGAACAGCAGAAAGTGAAGGCCATGAAACACCTCGATGAAACATTCCGCTCAGAACGACACGTTAGTCAGAAACAGGATGAAAAGAGCAAACAAGTGTCTAAGTTGTGGTTAAAGTCTCACTGACACATGCTTACAAAGTCACACACACACACACGCCTGCTGTGAAGTGTTGGCCAGCTAATCGACATGCTGAGGAGAGACGTTCACAGCGCTAGCAAACACACACACACACACACACACACACACACACACTGCCAAACACACCAGTTTTAGTGCTCGACTCTGACGTCTGGAGAACACATCATATCAATATACAGAAAAAGTTCAAAGACAGCAAATAAGATAATAATAGCAATAATAAATAACAGAAAAAGTTTATTCACTGTCGATAAAGTTGTTTTGGAACTGATACAAGAACTGCAACTTTTATTCATCTGATTATATCCTCATATAAACCAGTTTTAAAGCTTGATAGTGACGTCTAGAGAACAAATCACATCAATATATGCGGAAAAAGTTCAAAGACAGCAAATAAAATGACTAAAATGACACTAACACAATAATAAATACCATAAAATGTTTATTAACTATCGATAAATTATTTGTAATTGGTTTTGAAATTGATACAAGAACTACAACTTCTGTTAATCAACAGATACGGTTATTATTAAAGTTATTCATCTGATTATATTCTAATATCAGTTAATGCTTTATAGAGAATGATATCATAAAAACAGCAAATAAAATGACTGAAATGACACTTACACAATAATAAATAACAGAACATGTTTATTAACCATCAATGTTTTTGTAACTGATACAAGAACTACAACTTTTCTTAATCAACAGATACGGTTATTATTAATCAAAGTTATTAATCTGATTATATCAGCTGATATGTTTTATCATTATAAGTCTCTCCTCATGTTCTGCTTTACTGAAGGTGTGTGTGATAAAAGCTGAATTGGTCATAACTGCTCATAACCAACAAGGAACTGCAAGTGTTGAACATTCGCTGAGAGAAACAGAACAACATCAAGACTCAGTGTTCAACAAACATCAAGCTGATTAACATTCCAGACACAGCACTGGACCTGCTAACCCCTCCACACACACACACACACACACACACACTGTTAAACGCCTCTGTGTGGGTGTGTGTGTGTCGCACAGATCTCCATTCTGTGAGGTAAAGGAACTGAAATCCTCCGCATGAAGAACTTCAGTTAGTATTAGTGCTGTATCTCTTTAAGAACTCTATTAGTTTCCCCACAACGACTGTGAAATCTTGTGGTTTCAGACCACATCACACACACACACACACACACACACACACACATACCTGCTGGTGCTGTCTCAATCACACATGCTCCAGACTTTCCTTCAAGCTCGACAAGTGCATCTAAACACACACTCACACATTATAAACACAGAAAAAGATAGATAGATAGATAGATAGATAGATAGATAGATAGATAGATAGATAGATAGATAGATAGATAGATAGATAACTTGGATAGATAACTTAGATAGATAGATAGAGTCCCGTGATCTTCGCCTATTGATATTATTTTATATAGGCTATATCGGATATTCACCGGTTTACTCCGTGACTGAGAGACTCTGGAGAATCACATGCTGAGATTTCCTCGCGTTGTGCTGATAAACTCATCTGTGTGTTTCAGTAAATTCAGTTTATTGACTGAACGCAAAACGCGCGCAGAAGTTGAACAAACTTGAGTAAACACAAACAAACAAACAAACACACACACACACACACTTACAGAAGCTCTCTCGCAGAACTTGAGCCTGTTTTTTCGCTCTGGATGTTGTTGTCGTTTTTCTCCGGACGGCTGTAAACTAGTCCGTGTGTGTGTTTCTCCACTGAAACAGAGAACAAATCTGCAAGAAACTTCTTCCGTAGGTGACGCGTCACATGAGCGCGTGTGAAACTCCGCAAGACCAAGACGCGACGCGACGCGACACTCGCGTCAAATACCGCTACTGCGGTTGCTATGCGACACAACGGTCAAATTCTTCAGGGGCGCGCGGCACACAAACACCACTGAGCCGCATTCACACCTCACCTCAGTTTCGTCTTGTTTGGCACATTTGTATGATCGCTAGAACTCTAATAATTTAAATATATAACCTATAAGTGTTATTATCTGGCATACGAATGGAAATTTTCTTTTCGGTTTATTTATAAATATTATAATTTTCAAAACCTCTACGAGTTCTTGTGCTCGACATGTGATTGGTCCATCCTGATCACCGCTGAGAAAAGTAACACATATGGTATGGTATAAGCGTTTCACGTAAATACATGCAATTAATTAAATTAAACATACAACAATATATGATATTTATTTATTTTTGAAAATCTCAGGATAATTAAACAGGACTTTCTGGGTTTTAAGCTTGTATTTCACGTGGTCTTTCAGTAAAGTATTTTGCAAGCATGCTTCACTAGTCATGCTCTTTAGAAGTGTTTGATTTGTGATCTGGCTGATATATGCTGTTGTTTATGGACCCTGTAGTTTTATTTTGTAGTTTTATAGTGTTGATTACCGCTGCATGTACAAGCTTTGGCCGTTAGGTGGCGCTACAGGTCTATGAGTGAATATTAGACTGTGTTGGGATGGAATACTTGCATACTAGCATTCTGCAGCATATACACACCTTCTGTTCTATTATAACATGCAGTATGCCATTTCACACAGTAGTTGTTGCCCTCATTACAGTGCATGTTTGTTTATTTTCAGAAATAAGACTTTTTGTGTGCAAATGTGTCTGAAATTAGTCTGATTATATAATGTGTCAGTTGTAGGAAAAACCCTGTATTTTCATCTGTTTGTTCATATGGATGCTGCTTCATAAAGAAATATTAAGTATGATTTCCATGATCATCATCAGTAGACTAGTGTAGGATAAGAGTGAGTCAGAGTCTAGCAGGCTCTAAAGTCTCGTGTGGGCGCGTTTAGCAGATTATCTGTATGATGCCTGAGTGAGAGAGAGAGAGAGAGAGAGAGAGAGAGAGAGAGAGAGAGAGTGAGTGAGTGAGTGAGTGTGAGAGAGAGAGAGAGAGAGTGTGTGTGTGTGTGTGTGTGTGTGTGTGTGTGTGTGTAAGGGACTTTATAATCATTGAACTTGAAAAAGACAATAATAATTCCAAAAATTGATTAATAATTTGCTCTTTTGAAGGCTGTAGTCTCAGAATAAGACTGATAAGCTCTGTCAGTGTTTATGACTGTCATGACACTGGGCCTGAGGAGGGAAAATATGATTTCTACCAGAAAGACTCGGGAAGCAAGAGTATGTATGAATGTGATTTATTTAACAGTTTGTATGCTAAATTAAATGTTAAAGTTCTTTGGCGTAGTCCCCGTCCGTAATCCAAATCCAGAGGGTAGAAGTTACTTGCCGTTCCTTGCTGAAGATGAAGATGAAGATGAAGATGAAGATGAAGATGAAGACCCCCGATGGATGGGGGTGAACGCCAGCGTCAGTTTCTGCGAACATAGTAATGGTTGTTAACCGGGCTTAAACACTCCATATGTTGAGTGTTGATTGGCTAGATCTGTGATTAATGAATGATATTGGAGTCTTCCCGGTAGAACTTTCGCCAGAGCTCCCATTTCTTCAGAGTTTAGCTGTAACTGTTTCAAATGACCCAACAGACTTGTGTGTGTCACATGACTCTTTCTTGTGGTTTTACTGTACTGTCCACATGGTGTTACAACAGCTCTCTAAAACAACAGGAAGTGATACACACACACACACACACACACACACACAAAGGGACACTAAAGCTGACGAAACACACGTTTACAAAGAAATAATAAACAGTCCATCAGCGCTCTCTAGCCCGCTGGTCCATTAGCTGGTTCAGTGTTTGATCTGGGTTGGAGATTAATTTTTTTGTCGTTTCTGCGGATCTATGCAAACTTGTTTTACAGATGCTAGAAACTTGACTTTCAAATGAAATATTGGTATCAAAGAGGTTAGGTTCCTAACCGACGACGAAGACTTGACAGAACATCCATCAATTGTTAGACAGTATTCTGTTTTTTTATATATATATACAGTATATATATATATATATATATGCAGCTGTCTCTGCACACGTGCTCCAAAGGAAGTTCAAAATAAACAAAACAAATCATCAAAAATACTCAAATAAATGATACAAATCATAAATAAAACATGCTGGGAACAGCAAAACAAGGCATCAGATCTAGCCTCGAGGAACAAGCCTCTGACAATGAGGACTCGCATCTCACAGCATTTCAGCTGCACAAGCTCTGGCCACTGGCTCAACTCTCTCCGGCTCAACTAGCCTCACTCCTTTGCATATGATATCTTCCCGCCAATCACTAGCGGATCATACCAACAATAGGGGTCGGTTTAACTCCCATTACAACAAAACACATTCAATATCAGTGCTTTTACATATGCATTTTAACAGATAACATAATCACAAATAATATCATTAATCAAAAGTAAATATGAAAACAATCATATCATTAAACAATAAATCAATGTCAATAAATCAATGTACCCAATAACACAGTGCACTGCTGTTCACATGGTGATCACCCACAGGTTCATCATCACACTCTTCTCAAAAACTAGTTACTAGTTTCTACTAGTTACTAGTACTAGTTACTAGTTTCTTTTTAGCAAGCGATAGTTGATGTATGACCAATAAATATTAAATCAAATCATAGATCTATGTAGAAAATAGCTACTTTGAACACATTTTTACCTTATTAACGAAGGACATTAATTAGTGGTCATGATACTGGAATTTCTAACTTCAATATGACACATTGAAAAATGTCAATATTCAGTATCATTTTCAATACCATCGGGAAAACCACCACATACAAAATATTTTAATATCTAAATTTTTGTCCATCTATTTTGTCAAGGCAATCATTATTTTCAGGCTTCAAAAAGCACAAAAGTCATTGTAACAGTAATCTATTTGAATGGAAAAGTTTAAGTAAGTCTTCTGAAGAGACACGTCCACTTTATACGATTTACGGATTTTAATTTAGGCTTTTGTTTACATATTTAAACATTGATCAATAACCATTACAGTAATCTAACTTAAACATTTGCTCACTCTGTGTATCTGTCTTTACAATAGGGTAACTCTGTTGCAATAGCTCACACACAGCACAAGGAAGCTTGATTTCAAACTGAATTAAATTTGCAAAAAAGACAAGTAAACAGTCAGAACAAATAAAATAAAGAACATAACAACAAATCAAATAAATTACCTCAATACAGTTGAGTTATTCGAAATATGACAACACTGAATTTGTATATGCAGTGCGTGTTAAAGGGTTAGTTCACCCAAAAATGAAAATTCTGTCATTAATTACTCACCCTCATGTCGTTCCAAACCCGTGGAACACAAACGAAGATAGTTTTGATGAAATCCGAGAGCTTTCTGACCCCACATAGTCTGCAGTGTAATTAGCAGTTTCAAGGCCCAGAAAGGTAGTAAAGACATCGTTAAAATAGTCCATGTTACTGCAGAGTTTCAACCTTAATGTTATGAAGCAACGAGAAAATTTTAGTGCGCAAAAAAACAAAAATAACTTTTTTCAACAATTTCTTCTCTTCGCTTCACTTCTCTGATGCTGTTCACATAGTAAACACAGTGCAGGGCCTCCGGGTTCTCCGTCAGAACGCCGGCTCAGAACCCATGTGTCGGTGTGCTCACATGATGTCTTTACTATCTTTCTGGGCCTTGAAAGTGGCAATAAAGTTGATAATAGTTGATTTAAAGTCGTAAAGTTGATAATTCCGCAAATAACTGCACTTGCAGATTTCGAACAGAGAGGAAAAACTACGGACTGCAGCTTTATTACACAAATTCAGATTCTTTAAGAAACCTCCAACATTCTTACTTTTCCATAAAGATTTAATGATCTTCTTCAAATCTTTAAGACTCATTAATAACAAAAAAGCCCTTAAACTGTAATCTTCTGACGGTGTTTTTTGATGATAATATTATATAATATTTTATTACATGGCTTGGTTGAATTCTAATGTAGAATGCGGTCTGTTATGTAAGGGATAATGTAGAGCGAGGCGGTTGTTATAGCGAATACAAACCTGCCAGGCTGATCGGGACCCCGAGCTTGAATCAGCCTGAAGGGGCTCATGGGTAGCCTAAATGGGTTCCATTCAGACCTTAACATTAACAAGACCTTAACAAGTATTTTACTGCTATGTGTCAACAAGATTCAACAACACATTTACACATTTATCTATGTTTAGATCTGTTGTGGTATTTATGCAAATTAGCACATACGTATTTAGATTATGCACCGTTTGTCCATGTTAACAAACAATTTCCAAAAACTTGTAATACATTTTTTGTTTGTCTTGATGTAAGTAAGCAACTCAGTAATTTTCATGGTGATATCTAAAGGTTAAAATCTTTACCCTATTCACGTAAGAGAAAGAATTCTTCTGGGCTTTTTTTTCCTTACTCAGGACATATTGAGGATACAAAATCAGTTGAGTTTGCTTCTGTTGCAATTTGTTCAAGGTTGACCCCCATTTTGGCTTAAAATGACTGGACTACTGGTTTAAAGAGTTAGTTCGGCCAAAACTGACATTTCTGTCATAAATCATTCATCCACATATCGTTCCAAACCCGTAAGACATTCGTTTATCTTCGGAACACAAATGAAGATCTTTTTAAAGGCATTACTTAAACTATGTAACTTTTGGCGCTCTAGCGGTTAATAAACAAACGTCTTGTTTGATCAAAGAACATTGTAGTCGTAGCCGTATCTACTTCTCTATGTTTATGTAAATGATGAGGTACTGTGCTGCCGAATTCAGAAAAACCTGTTAGACTACACACTCTTTTCTGAACACAAAGTTCAGTTCAACTGAAGGTGTTTTTCAGACTGTGCCGTGATATATTAACGAAGAACAAATGTCAAGACAGTAAGTACTTTCATGAAATATTTCAGTGCACTGGGACACATGGATCATATTTGCTTTCAAGGTGAAGTGAATGAGTGAAGTTAAATATGCCTTGGCTTATAGATTATCACATTATATATTTAACACAGACTTTAACATTATTCTCTGTGAGTGTCTATCATTTGTTAACTGCCTGTTTAATTATGTGATTTTGAGAAAACAAAATATCTGCGATAAAATATGAATAAAAAATAATAATGGACATAAATTTAGTAATATGGATATTATAAATCAATTTACCCGTGACTGTGACTGCAATGCAGTGGATCTAAAAAAACTGAATAAACCAAATAAAAACATATGATAGAAAAAATATGAACAAACAAACAAAAAGAGAGTTTTAACAAAAAGATTTAGCTTGCAAGGTTCTCTCAAAGTTCTGATCAAACGTTCTTCCAGAGACGTCATCTTGATTCTACTCCATGATGTCATTACACAGGAAAGCATCTTCAAGTGCTTCAGGAAAGTTAACTAGTTAATCATTCATCCACATATTGTTACAAACCCGTAAGACATTCGTTTATCTTGTAGCCGGATCTACTTCTCTCTGTTTATGTATATGACGCAGGTAGGGTGAATTCAGGTTGATTGGGACACTTTTTTCCAGTAATCTCAATGGCAAAAAGTGTCCCAATCAACCTGAATTCACTGTGCTACTCCACAGTGGTTTAAAATAGTCCGAATATAAACACTTATTATAGGCGTACCGTAGTGATTCAGGATAAGACTTGACTTGACTTAAGACAAAAAAAAAACAGGTTGGAAGATGGATTCATGATGTACTCGCTCATTGTATACATTTTATGAATTTTTAACAAATAAAGTTACATGATAGGTAAGTTACCTCCATTGACAGTCTACGCAACTAAAGTGAAAGTAAGTTAGAGTTCACCTGTCACCATTTTAAGCAGGTAAAATACCAATACGATACAGAAAAACAGAGCATCAAAGTGTTTAATAGAAATGTTTACCCAGGAATTTCCATGTAGTTTTATAATGTTAAAGCTGGAGGATTTGAGATCCTGTATCTTGTAAAAGTTTGATCAAGGTGAGTGTTCATGTGTGACTTCCTCATATTAATATGAATCTCTGGAGGACATTTTAAGTGATTGTTTGATATGAAATCTTGAATAAAGGGTTTCTTTCACTTCAGTGTTTCATGATGTCTGTGATTCTTCAGGAGTTTAACAGCATATGTGTAAACATGAGTTTGAGTTAACGCAGTCACATGATCCTTTTTCTCACACACTCCAGATATGTTCAGCTAAATTATGAAGGTTGTTTAATTTAATCATATAATTTTGTGTGTGAATGTTTCTTCATTCAGAGTCAGTGGAGGAGATCAAACTCATCAGATTCTCCTGTATATTCATCATGGCTGATTCACAAGGATCCAGAGATGGAGATTTTCCTCCAGGATGCAGGTACTTTCAACAAACTCTGTTAAATATTGTGTTACATCTCAGAAAAAATATTTTGATGATCAACACACACACACACACACACACAGATCAAATAATTTTCTTTGCCTATTTTTATTTTAAAACTAACATGAAATATTACATTTAAAAAAAAAAAATGTGAAAGATGAATGTTTAAATTAATATGGTTCCTAGAGAATGAACACAGTAATCTAAAGGATTAATAATAATAATTCATTACATTTATATAGTGCTTTTCTTGGCACTTTACATAGAACACTTACACAGTGCTTTACATAGAAGGGAGGAATCTCCTCAACCACCACGATGATGCGACGGCAGCCATATTGCACCGGAACGCCCACCACACACCAGTTTATTGGTGGAGAGGAGACATTAAACTGAATCTGTTCTCTGTTCCAGTTCAGTCCAGCAGAAGAGCTCAAACCCAGAGTCCAGCTGTGTGTCTATGAAGAGTAACTGGTCTATGGATCCGCCAATAATGTTTAAGAGTGGAGACAAACGGCCTAATCTCAGGTATATATTTTTTTTATATATATATATATATAAAAGATGTTCTTATAGTATGACACTTTTGAATTAGAGGCATAATTTATATTTATTTATTACTAGCAATGACATCAAGTAAGTGTAAGCTGAGATGTTTTCCACCTTTATATAATGGAGTGTAAAATTGAGTGGATTTTTCTAACCGCTGGTTCAGATTTGTGGAAAGCTTCACAGTGTCTGGTCAGAACAGTGATGTTTCACAGCAAGAGCACCGTTACTAGAGTACAGTAAGGTGGTTTATCTTTAAAGATCAGCAAAACATTGGTCTCTTAAAGGGCTCATTGGATGCAAAATTATCTTTTACACAGTGTTTGCATATAAAAGGTTAGGAAGCAGACAGACTGGCTTAACCGACCATCTGCGAGCTGTCTCACATCACCAAGGTCAGATAAATCCCATCACATAGAGCCTCTTTCACCTAGCCATCATCATATAGAGACTGTGTCTGTTCCCCGAATTTGGAAATCCAAAAAACGTTTCAACCCATCTAAGGTTAAAAATTTAATTGATGTTCAACAAATAAAAAACAGCTATAATACAGATGAGCAAATGCTAAAGCTTGGGTTGCTGAATATTCGATCGCTTACTTCAAATTGGAGCGGCTAAGTGCTTATGTTTGGCAGAATCGTTCAGTTTATGATACAAGCGTGAAAATTGGCATGAGCAGTCTCCATGGGTCACTTGACAAGAAAATTGTCCGAGCCACTTGAAATTTCAAGATGGCGGCCATTTTTCAAGATGGCCGACACCTTAGTGGAGCAGTTAAGTGATATAGTGGTTTATTTGGTGATACAAGCATGAAAATTGGCATGAGCAGTCTCCATTGGTCACTTGACAAGAAAATTGTCCGAGCCACTTAAAATTTCAAGATGGCGGCCATTTTTCAAGATGGCCACCACCTTAGTGGAGCAATTAGGCTTAAGAAATCATTTAGTTGGTGATACAAGCATGAAAATTGCCATGAGCCTAATTGCTCCACTAAGGTGTCGGCCATCTTGAAAAATGGCCGCCATCTTGAAATTTCAAGTAGCTGTAGGTGGCTTATTGTCAAGTGACCCACAGAGACTGCTCATGCCAATTTTCATGCTTGTATCACCAAATAAACCACTATATCACTTAACTGCTCCACTAAGGTGTCGGCCATCTTGAAAAATGGCCACCATCTTGAAATTTCAAGTAGCTGTGGGTGGCTTATTGTCTAGTGACCATCAGAGACTGCTCATGCCAATTTTCATGCTTGTATCACCAAATAAACCACCATATCAATTAACTGCTCCACTAAGGTGTCAGCCATCTTGAAAAATTAAAAATCTTGAAATTTCAAGTGGCTCGGACAATTTTCTTGTCAAGTGACCCATGGAGACTGCTCATGCCAATTTTCACGCTTGTATCATAAACTGAACGATTATATCACTTAGCCGCTCCACTATTGTTAATGATATGATTTCAGATAATTACCTAGATGTGCTGTGTTTGACAGAAACCTGGCTAAAACCAAACGATTACATTACTTTAAATGAGTCCACCCCGCAAGATTACTGTTATAAACATGAGCCTCGTCTGAAAGGCAAAGGGGGAGGAGTTGCTGTAATTTATAGTAATATTTTCAAAACCACTAAGAAATCAAGTTTTAAATATAATTCTTTTGAAGTGTTGGTGCTTAATGTAAAAATATATAGTATAAACGATAAATCACGCTTGAGATTTATTCTGGCTACTGTATACAGGCCACCAGGGCACAATACAGATTTTATCAAAGAATTTGCTGACTTTCTATCAGAATTAATATTGACTGCAGATAAAGTACTAATTGTTGGTGATTTTAATATACACATCGATAATGAAAAAGATGCATTGGGATTGGCATTTAAAGACATTGTAAACTCAATTGGAGTTAGACAACACGTGTCAGGACCTACTCATCGACGTAATCATACTCTAGATCTAATATTATCACATGGAATAAATGTTGATGCCGTTGAAATCCTGCAGCAGAGCGATGACATCTCAGATCATTATCTAGTCTCATGTAAATTACATTTAGCCAAGGCTGCAAAGCCGAATCCGTGTTATAAATATGTGAGACCTATCACTTCTGCCACTAAAGATTGCTTTATCAATCTTTATTTACATTACATTTACTTTATTTATTCAATAAAGATTGATAAAGCAATCTTTAGTGGCAGAAGTGATAGGTCTCACATATTTATAACACGGATTCGGCTTTGCAGCCTTGGCTAAATGTAATTTACATGAGACTAGATAATGATCTGAGATGTCATCGCTCTGCTGCAGAATTTCAACGGCATCAACATTTATTCCATGTGATAATATTAGATCTAGAGTATGATTACGAATCCGTGTTCTAAATATGTGAGACCTATCACTTCTGCCACTAAAGATTGCTTTATCAATCTTTATTTATTTTTGCAGTTGAGTTTTTAGAGGTTTTAAATTCTTTTAATTTTACACAACATGTCAATGGACCTACACATAATAAAGGACATACGCTTGATCTCATAATTTCACGGCATTAATGTTAATTTAAATGAAATAAATGATTTAGCAATCTCAGATCATTTCTGTTTATTTTTTGATTATAAAATTAATACTATGCTTCATCACAAAAATAAAATAATTAAAAAACGTTATTTTAATACATTGACTTCTGAGTCTTTTATTAATGAGATTCTACAAACACCTTTATCTTTGAGTGAAATGCCTACTGTACATGATATGGTTGATAGTTTTAATGCCTCTTTAAAATCAACTCTTGATGTAGTGGCGCCAGAGAAAATTAAAAAAAGATCGATATCTAAAAATATGCCATTGAAAAATGAACGCATCTGTCGGCTTAAGAGGGAATGCAGTAAATCCCATACACAAAAGAAATATATTTGAAATATATTTTCAGAATATATTTTGAAATATATTTTTGGAATATATGCAAATATTCGAAATTGGCCCAATAAATATATTTTAGTTAAATATATGTAAATATATTTTTTATATTTATATTTTTAAAAATGTATATATTGTATATAAATGTACAATAAATGTATATATTGTATATGAAATACTTTTATTTGAATTATTTTTACAGAATTGAATACAGTTATTTAATAGTGTGCGTATGCAGTGTTAGACACTGAGTTCTATCTATTGTTTAAGTGCACTTCACTGTTGGAGTGTCACTGTTATACTTGCATCATAAATATTGTGCATATTTTCAATATTTAAAAGATTTCAGGAAAGATGTCAATAAAACAACAATAAATCTAATAATTGCACTTAGTGTTAGGTACATGCCACCTAATATGGCCTAATAGTCCTAGGAAAGCAACTATCTGTCATTTTACATTGCAGTCATTTAAATGTAAGTACAGTATTTATTATAGCTGTGTGTCATAATGCAGTAGTGAAATATGGTAGCCTACTGTTGTGTATAGGGAAAAAGGTAGAGGAATTACTATGATCAAAATACATTTCGACCCTTCTTTAGCAAGCTAAACATTTTATGACCATATATTTTGTCATATATTTTACATTACATGTTATAAATGTAAATATATTTCACACTTAACATCATATATTTTTGTTATATTTCAGAATATATTTCAAAATGATAAATATAAGTGAACAACAATGCAAATATATTTCAATGTATTTGGAATATATGCCACATATATTTTTGACACTTTAAAATCTATTTCAATATTTTTTTCTGTATGGGATCAGAGCGTCTATGGAGAAAAACTAAATTAACTGTCCACCGTGAGATTCTTGTGTTTAATATCTCAGAATATACAAAAACAGTGCGCTCTGAACGACAACAATTCTATTAAAAAATTATTAATGAAAATAATAAAAATCCCAGAATATTTTTCTCTACTATAGATCGTCTTTTAAATAACAAACCATATAATTGGCTAGATCAGCCTTCAGTAACTATGTGTGAAGATTTTGCTACGTTTTTTTAAAATAAAATAATACAGATCAGATCTGCTATTGATTATACTGATAATTTTCCTATGGATGAACTGGGAAGTCCTCCACACCACAAAATGGAAATATTCAGGACAGTTAATAAAGAAAATCTTCTGCAAATTATCTCTCAGCTAAATTCCTCTTCCAGCTATCTTGACCCTATACCAACAGCATTTTTTAAAGAGGTATCACACTGTTTGATAAACTACATCCTTGATATAGTTAATTGTTCCCTGGAGACAGGCATTTTTCCTAATGCTTTTAAATGTGCTGTTGTGAAGCCACTTCTTAAGAAAAGAAACCTGGATTGCTCTCTCCTTCATAATTACAGACCAATTTCTAACATACCATTTTTGAGTAAGATTCTTGAAAAAGTTGTATTGCAACAGCTTAATAATTATTTAGATGAATATAATATTCGGGAGAAATATCAGTCAGGTTTCAGACAAGGTCATAATATGGAAACAGCAATACTAAAGGTAGTAAATGATCTGAGATTAAATACAGATAAAGGCAATGCCTCAGTTTTAATCCTTTAAGATGGTAAAAATGGATTTTAGATCTAAGTGCAGCATTCGACACAGTTGATCATTGTATTCTGCTAAACAGACTGGAAAAGCTTGTCGGTCTTTCTGGTAATGTTTTAAATTGGCTCAAAACATACATAACAGAAAGGAACTTTTTAGTTAATATAGGTGATTGTATGTCAAAGACACATGAAATAACACATGGTGTTCCACAAGGATCAATTCTTGGGCCTGTTTTATTTTCATTATACATGCTCCCCTTGGGTAGCATAATTCAAGAATACGACATGAATTATCATCTTTATGCTGATGATATACAGTTATACATCTCAGTTGAGCTGTTGAGATACTGTTGTATTAGAGAGGCTGAAATTGAATGAAGACAAAACTGAAATTCTTATTGTGGGCCCAAAACATGAGCGGGAGAGGATAGAAGCTGGATTGGGTCCCTTAGCCATACAATCTAAGAAAGAAGTAAAAAGCCTAGGTGTCATTTTGGACTGTGACCTGAATTTTAAGCCTCATATTAATCATGTGACAAAAACTTGTTTTTATCATCTGAGAAATATAGCCAAGATTCGTCCTTTTTTGTCTTTGGATGATGCTAAGAGACTCATTCATGCTTTTCTCTTCTCTCATCTTGATTATTGTAATGCTATGTACACTGGCCTTCCTAAGGGCTCTATAGCAAAGTTACAATTGATACAAAATGCAGCAGCCAGAGTACTAATGAAATTAAAAAGGAGAGAACATATTACACCGGTTTTAATGGAATTACATTGGTTACCAGTTCACCAAAGGATCGATTTTAAGGTTCTTTTATGGTACAACGGTGGTACAACGAGCACACTCAGGCCCTTAAGAGAGCAGCCAGAAAAATGGAGCGTTGCTGGAAGAAAACAAAACTAGAGGTATTTCACATTTCACATGGAAAGAGAGCACGATTGCGTACAGAGATGCCTTAAAAGCTGCTAGATCTGCTTATTTTTCAACCCTATTAGAAGAAAATAAACATAATCCTAGGTATTTATTTGAAACGGTGGCTAAACTAACGAAAAAGAAAGCTTCAAGCCCAAAAGTTTCCAAGCAACACAGCAGTAATGACTTTATGAACTTCTTCACTTATAAGATTGATAATATCAGGGACAAAATTATAACTATGCAACCATCTACTACAGTATCGCATCAGGCAGTGCACTGTAGTCTCCCTGAGGAAAAATTTGATTCATTTATTGCTATAGGAGAGGAAGAATTTTGCAAACTCGACAACATGTATGTTAGACCCTATACCGACTAAGCTACTGAAAGAGATGCTTCCAGAGGTCATAGATCCTCTTCTTAATATCATTAATTCATCTTTGTCATTAGGATACGTATCAAAAACGTATTAATCGCTTGTTAAAAAAACGCAACTTGATCGTACAGAATTAGTCAATTATAGGCCGATCTCGAATATACCTTTTCTGTCAAAGATATTAGAAAAGGCAGTATCCTCACAACTCTGTTCCTTCCTTGAAAGAAATGATATCTGCGAGGATTTCCAGTCAGGATTTAGACCGTACCATAGTACTGAGACTGCTCTCATTAGAGTCACAAATGATTTGCTCTTATCATCCGATCGTGGTTGTATCTCTCTATTAGTGTTACTCGATCTTAGTGCTGCATTTGACACCATTGACCTCAAAATTCCGGCCAGTTGATAATACCTAGAATATCAAAATCGACTGTTGGCGGTAGATCCTTCTCCTATTTAGCACCAAAACTTTGGAACAGTCTTCCTAACATTGTCCGGGAAGCAGACACGCTCTGTCAGTTCAAAGCCAGATTAAAGACACATCTCTTTGACCTAGCATTCACATAACACATTATAGACTTCTATAATTCAATGTTAGGCTGCATAGATCAGGTCAGCCGGAACCGGGAACACTTCCCATAAATCCTGATGTAGAATGGCATCTACGCTAATTTTAGTGTTTTTGTTTATCCCGAGGTTTTCCCGCAGCCTGCCGGATCCAGGCCATATCCGGAACTGATTGAAGGACCGGCGCCTGGACCTGTCATAGCGGAGTGCTAAAGTGCCAACTAGTTTCTCCTTATGGAGAACGTACCTTTACCACTCTACAGATAAAGCGTTGTCGGGAAAATTCGGTTCGCGTATCTACCCCGAAGTGTTACAATTCTGTATCAAAAATGTTAAGGCCAGACAAGTAGTTTTTTAAGGCTTGGTTTGTAGGGAATTACAAACCTACGCACATATGTTCAAACGCGTATACCAATAGACTGAACTCGTAATACGCATGTGCACGCCATCAGCGTTCTCACAGGTTTCGCGTTTAAAGTCTGTGTAGAGTTTCTTGTTAAAACGGTGTCATGTTAGTGGCCCCAAAGTTAATAACTAATGACCGTTGCGACGGAAGTGAATCAATCAAATTAACTTTAGCTGGAAAATAACTTTATTCAAGAACTGCTATAAAGCCTAAACAATCTCTGTTACTTTAAACTATCCTTGTATCTCTGTAAAGCTGCTTTGGAACAATCTACATTGTTAAAAGAATGAAACAATTCCATTCACTCCTTTTTTTTTTTATCCTCAAAAAGCCTAAAAACTCTCAATAATTAAGCCGTTTGAATTTTCTGAGCAATATGATGTCATATTGAGCAGTTGCTCATTATTATTTAAAGAGACATGCACCAAAATGGGTCGCTGTGAACAAAGCTGTTTTTGAAGAGGTAAAAGGGTGTTTTACACAACCAAAGTATGTTACAAACTTTACCTGAAGACCCTAAAGAATCATACCAACTTGTGGAAAATGGGCATCCAATGACCCCTTTAAGTCGGTTGAGTCTTCGTCCTCCATTGTGCCTTTGAAAGGAGTCATGTGATCGTGGTTGATGTTCATCTGAGTTGAATCATTCTATAGTTGTTTTCAATTTGTTTGTTTTAATATGGTTCCTCTCATAAAGAATGACTGTGTGTCTATGAAGATTAACTGCTCTATGGAGAAACCAATAAAGTTAAAGAGTGGAGACACACAGTCTGATCTCAGGTAAATGGGTGAGCGGGCACAACCTAACACAGGGCTAGTTGTAACACACTTGTTTTAAATACTTTCACACATGCTAGCATGACGAAACTTAGTGTATTTACTAGTTGCCATATCACACTATATAGAGAAAAAATGTGCCAAAATTCAAACATCTTTGGAAGATATCGGCGAACATTTAACCATAGCAAAAGTAAATTTCTTACTGAAGTTGATTTTTGATCTTTTTAGAGTGTATATACAATGAGACGAATTTATCTCCAATCTTTTATTTAGCAGTTTAGATCTAACCAGCAGAAGACACTATCCGGCTGTAAATCCCAGTTGCACAGGCGTTGTAACACTGCGTTACAATGAGCCCCTATTAGAACTATGATATTCTATGATGTTAGCGATATAATTCACATTATCAACTTTTATGAAATCTATTGAGAAACCATGAGGAAAAGGTTAATAAAGACTGAGAGTCAATGTTCAGAAATTATTATTATGTGTGGAACTATGCTGTATACTGTGGTTTGCGGTGTGTTCGTTGTCAAACTCAAAAAATTCTTTATTTTTAATTATAAGAAATGCCATTATTTTATATGAAAAAGTTAATAATTGTATTTTATTTACAAAATATTTTAGTTTGTCTTGTATATTTTTTTATTAGATCAGATAACATTTTAATCTGTCATATTATATGGTCATGTTACAATGTGCCTCACCTATGAGGCATGTTGTCACATTTCCTTTCCGTTCAAAAGTATAAACTATATTAATTAAACAAAACCACATAATTACTAGAATAAATAATAGACATGTGTAAAATCAATGTGGGAAAAATAAATACTCTGAACCCCAAGTGGATTTACACAAACTGAGATAGTCAAAAAGTGTTAGGTTGTGCCACACTCTCCCCTATCATTTCTATAAAGGTTATGCTTATAGAATGACATTTTTGAATTAGAAGCAACATTTATTAGTCAGTCAGTCTAACACTAGCAATGACATCAAGTAAATGTATGCTGAGATTTTTTCCACCTTATATAATGTAGTAGGTGTAAAATTAATCAGATTATTCTAACTGCTGGTTCAGAAAGTGTGTGTCACGATTCATGTCTGTGTTCCTCTGTCTCATCCTATGTTTAGCAGTTCCCCGTTATGTTGATTAGTCTCCCCTTTTCATTAGCCACGCCCCCTTGTTATCTTGTTTAGCTTTTCTGTCTGTGTATTTAAGCCCTGTGTCTTGTTTCAGTCTTTGTGAGTTCTTGGCTGTTGGCTGTGTCTCAGTTTGTTATCTTTTGAGTTTCTTTAATAAAACCTGAGTTTTATTAAAGAGACTTTTCATGTCACGCCTGCCGAGCCAGAGACTGTTCACGTCATGCCTACCGACCCAGAGACTGTTCACGTCACGCCTGCCGAGCCAGAGATTGTTCACGTCATGTCCGCCACCGAGCCAGTGTCCCTGGACAAGATGGCTGCCGCCATGCCGCCGGTGTCTGTTCCTGAGCCGAACACTATAGCTGTCCCCAAGAAAATTTGGGGCAGTGGTTCCTTTGATAGGGCCATGGAGGCCACGCCTCAATGGTCCCCTGAACTGTCGTCTCTGTCCTGGCCGTCCGAAGGGTCGTCTCTGCCCTGGCCGCCTGCACTGCCTGTTCCGCCCTGGCCGCCTGCACTGCCTGCTCCACCCTGGCCTCCCGTCCTACCGCAGTCTCCAGGTCCTCTTCCGCTCCACGGGCCTGGTCCTCCATCCTGCCCCCCGGGCCCGCATCCGCTCCACCACCCTCCTGGACTGTTATCCTGAGAAGCATCTGGAATCCGCTCCTTAAGTGGGGGGGCTATGTCACGATTCATGTCTGTGTTCCCCTGTCTCATCCTATGTTTAGCAGTTCCCCATTATGTTGAATTTTTCATTAGCCACGCCCCCTTGTTATCTTGTTTAGCTTTTCTGTCTGTGTATTTAAGCCTTGTGTCTTGTTTCAGTCTTTGTGAGTTCTTGGCATTGTATATTGGCTGAGTTTGCTATCTTTTGAGTTTCTTTAATAAAACCCGCTGCACTTGGATCCTGCTTCTGCATCTGCTTCAGCCGTCTTCGTTACAGTGTGTTGAAGATTGTTTGGTTTGTTGAAAGCTACCCACAGTGCTGTTTCACACCAAGACAAAACATTTGCAAAAGACTTACAGACGTTAAAGCAAATGTGTAACAACACTCCCTGGTCTTTCCTAAGATAGAAGATTTCAGTAAAAGTGCACAACATTTATAAGTCTGTATACTTTTTTATTTTACTTAGTTTTGAAACCAGTTCAGTCCAGCAGAAGAGCTCAGACCCAGAGTCCAGCTGTGTGTCTATGAAGAGTAACCAGTCTATGGATCCACCACAGATGTTTAATAGTGGAGACAAACAGTCTGATCTCAGGTACATTATTTCTATGTTATGCTCTTAGTATTTGATTTTTATGAAATTATTAATATATAGCAGTGTAATGATCTGGATTTGAACCAAATAATTCTAATTATCCTGCAAGTTTCAGTCTATTAATGATTATCATTGTGCTCTTGTGTAAAGCTCTATACTTGTTAATACAGTGTGTCTGATTCTTTACCCTCTTCATTCTGATTTAAGGTCAAATCTTCAATCCAGACCAGTTAAAAACAAAACTGTGAACAAGCCTGTGATTCAACCACAAGACTTTAATGAAAGCATGTATCCTGGTTTCAGGTAAAAAATGCAGGACTTTTGTTGTTGTTGTTTAATTTTAGGTGCTGCAATTCACATCACACATCACTCAAACACATGATTAATGATGAAACATTTCAGAAACCTAATGATATTCTGTGTCCCATTATACAGCAAACAAATAATTTTGTAATTCATTGCTACTTCTCTAACTTGTGTAATAATGTGGTATTCTAATCTTACAGCCATGACACTAAACCTGCTGAAGTCCTCAACACATTGAGATCAAATCTGAGAAAGAAGTTTGAGTGTTTGTCTGAGGGAATATCAAAACAGGGAAACCCAACACTCCTGAATGAGATCTACACAGAGCTCTACATCACAGAGAGTGGAAGTGGAGAGATCAATAATGAGCATGAGGTGAGACAGATTGAGACACAGTCCAGGAGAGCAGAAACAGAGGACACACCGATCAAATGCAGTCACATCTTTAGACCTTTACCTGAACAAGACAAACCCATCAGAACTGTGCTGACAAAGGGAGTTGCTGGCATTGGAAAAACAGTCTCTGTGCAGAAGTTCATCCTGGACTGGGCTGAAGGGAAAGAGAATCAGGACGTCCAGCTCATATTTCCACTTGCTTTCAGAGAGCTCAACTTGATGAAGGACAAAACACTCAGTCTTTCAGATCTTCTTCATCTCTTTTTCCCTGAAACCAAAGAAATGGACATATCCAGTGATGAGTATAAAGTGTTGTTCATCTTTGATGGTCTGGATGAGTGTCGTCTGTCTCTGGATTTTCAGAGCAATGTGAGGTTGTGTGATGTGACTGAATCAGCCTCAGTGGACGAGCTGCTGACGAACCTCATTGTGGGGAATCTGCTTCCCTCTGCTCTCATCTGGATCACCTCCAGACCAGCAGCAGCGGATCTCGTCCCCTCTGAGTGTGTCCATCGAGTGACAGAGGTACGAGGCTTCAGTGACACACAGAAGGAGGAATACTTCAGGAAGAGAATCAGTGATCATAGTCTGGCCGACAGGATCATCTCACACCTGAAGTCCTCAAGGAGCCTCTTTATTATATGCCACATCCCAGTGTTCTGCTGGATCTCAGCCACTGTTCTAGAGAAGATGTTGAGGCAATCATGGAAAGGAAAGATTCCCAAGACTCTCACTCAAATGTACACACACTTCCTGCTCATTCAGACCAACATCAAACATGAGAAGGACTATGAGAAGAAAGTGAAAGATGAAGACATGATTGTCAAACTGGGGAAACTGGCTTATCAGCAGCTTGTGAAAGGCAACCTGATCTTCTATGAGGAAGACCTGAGAGAGTGTGGCATTGATGTGACAGAAGCATCAGTTTACTCAGGATTGTGCACTCAGATCTTCAGAGAGGAGTTGGGCTTGTATCAGGGGAAAGTCTTCTGCTTTGTTCATCTGAGCATTCAGGAACATCTAGCAGCTCTATATGTGCATCTCTCCTTTATCAACAATAACATCAATGTGTTTGACCAGATTACCAAACCAACTAATGGAGACAAAGTTTCCCTATCTGATCTCCATCAGAGAGCTGTGAATGAGGCTTTAGACAGTAAAAATGGGCATCTGGACCTTTTCCTTCGTTTCCTTCTGGGTCTGTCAGTGGAGTCTAATCAGAGTCTCTTACAAGAACTAAAGACACAGACAGCAAACAGCTCTCACAACAATGAGAGAACAGTTGACTATATTAAAGAAAAGATCAGTGAGAATCCCTCTCCAGATAAATACATCAATCTGTTCCACTGTCTGAATGAACTGGGTGATCTTTCTCTAGTGAACGAAGCTCAACCTCATATGAACTATGGAGGATTACGTGATGCGAAACTCTCCTCGTCTCAGTGGTCAGCTTTAGTGTTTGTGTTGTTGTCTTCAGAGAAGACACTGCAGGAGTTTAACCTGAAGAGCTTAATTGGAGACAGAAATGATCAGTAAGTAACACTGAGTGCAATCATTACAGTTTAAAACATTATGAACTAAGAGAAACTCAGAGGTCAGAGGTGTTTAAATCACGGGGCACAGATTGATTTCTGGGATATTGTACATAATTTGCGGGTGTTTCTCAAACCGTGGCTGTGTCCTAGTAAGGCTGCATATCTCGACTGCCACGTCATCAAGCACCTCTGAAGGCCATCTCAGTTTGAAGGATCTTTTGAAGACAGACTTCATTTTGTGTCTTTATTTCAGCTCGTTTTGAAGTTTGCATCAAGTGTATCCTTCGTGTTCTTCAGTCTCCCACAATCCTTTGCACACATTCCAATTCATGTAAAAGAACTGATGGAAAACGAGTCGGCACTGAGTTTATCTGAGTTCATTATGAAATGTAAGACACAAATAATGTATTCGGAGATGAAGGCATACATGTTATCTTATGTTTCTGTGTAAATTAATCACTGAACACTAAACTGACAATAATGTAAGACACTGGGAGACACAGACGGCTGTCATTCACTGTATTGCATTAATAAAAAGCCAGTTAATATAAAGATATTTAATAGAAAGTATTTTTTCCAAAATTAAGTTTTAATAGTAATAGCAAGTGGACGTCTGCAGATCCTCCTGATGATGAAAATTACGTCACGCGGACGGTCAAAGTAAACTTGATAAAACAGTTAATCGCCTTGATGGCGATCCTGGTGGCGTTTAGCTCTTCACAGTGGCGTAGCGGACGGGCACGCAAGGCATATTAAATTATTGTTGTTACTGTTATTAGAATACTTTTATCATTAAATTAATATTACAATTTATTTGTCCCACAATATTTTCAAAGCGCATCACCACATAACTGAAGTGCTGTAAGGATGAAAGATTAGATTATATGATATATGATGAAGACGAGCAGCTCGCCCTCGAGGAGAAATGTGAGTCTGTAAAGGGAAGCACTTCCTGCAAGGTGGAATTTATTTACAGAGTCAGAGAGGTTCATCCACAGTGTAGAATTTATACAAGTGCCCACATAAATGACAAAACAAAACAAATCCAAAGTACCAAAGAAACAACAAAAGGGAAAAATAAACCAGAAAAATACTCAAATAATAATATTATATATACAGTATATATAGGCAAAAACAGGTATCCACACGAACGGGTTTGGGGTTTGCTCGAGGCACTACCGTAGCACTCTTGCATCGACATGGTAAACAAGTACCGACTTCAGGTTTGGCCTTTGGACTTCAGGTTTTTGGGCCACACCATTTTCAGGCTCATTGAGATTAAAAATCTCTTTTTCAAGAGTGTCCTGGTAAAGACAGGCAGCAGTACAACCATACATACAGACTAGGTTGGGCGATATATCTATATGACATTGTTAGGTGCATCTCGTCAGTAAAGCCGGTTCCTTGATTAGTAGTAAATCGCCATCACCTGCTTTCAGATGGAGTGGCATTCACTACAAAGAGCCGTAGTTAACTGACAAGCTGAGCCATATCGCATTAATTATCGCAGGCGATACGTCCGCGATATTAATGCGATATGGCTCAGCTTGTCAGTATGAAGGGTAAAAGAAAGATATTCATCTATTAAAATACTAAGATATCTGTAATTAGAAACACATTCAATCTTCATACCCTGAGAAGTGAGGATTGAAGGCAGATTTGATTTGGATTTTGAATTTGAAAAAAAGCATGACTTTTGTTTTTTCAGCATTTAAAACAAGTTTTAAATCATAAAGATTCTGTTGAAGCATGTTAAAATCAAGTTGTAATTGGGAGAGGGCCTGGTCTGCGGTGGGTGCTGAGCAATACAATACAGTGTCATCTGCATAAAAATTGAATTTTCTTTTAGATAAGTTACGATCAATGTTATTTATATAGAGGATGAAAAGCAGTGGCCCCAAGACTGATCCCTGTGGCACGCCTTTTGTTGTTTTGAGATAGCGAGAGGTGTTGCCCTCCGCCTGCACACACTAAGTTCTGTCTGTAAGGTAATTAACAAACCAGCTGACAGTTTGTTCAGAAAGTCCAGCCCTCCACAGTCTCTGCTTGAGCACTGTGTGATCCACTGTATCAAATGCCTTAGAAAGGTCAATAAAAAAGGCTGCACAATGCTACTTGTTGTCTATGGATTCAACAAAGTCATTTAAAACCTTAAGAGCTGCCGACATGGTACTATGCCTTTTTCTAAAACCAGATTGGAAGTCAGATAAAACATTTTTACTGTCAAAACCCCCCAAATACAAATACTTAATCTATTTGATAATCAATAATAATCCATTCCCAATTATATATATATATATATATATATATATGTCCCAGGATCATTTGATTTTGGTTCATTCACACTGCCATTAATTTTCCGGAATCTGTGAGTGTGTTCGCACACATCCCGTAAAGATCCCGTAAAGACACGTGACGTCAGGATGTCATCACGATGGCATGTCCGTTAGCGCTGTCAAATGGCTGAAAAGCTAAATGTGAATTTCTTTCTTAAATATTAGTAAAATTCTAATTATATTTGAATTCTAAAGGCAATACTTAACGTTAGAAGAAAAAAGTACAGTATTGTCTCCTATGCCCACAAGAGCGCCCAAGTGAGCGCAACAAGCAAATAGAAACCAAATCAAGCATCGCATCTTTTATTGAAATGAAATGACATTCAGTTTTTAAAGCGCATTAACTTTCCAAACAATTGTTCTTACATAAAATATAATTTCCTTAATGACAATGTGCATGCAAGGGCAATTAGGCTACAATAGTGCATAAAACAGTGTTCGAGCATCAGTAACTGAGAAAACACGCTTCAACAGAAGCATCTAACTACATCAATACACAATAGCAAACTGGCATTCAGAAACACTCCACTTGTACTCACTACATCTACATATTGTTCGTCAAAAACACCAGAAGCTCAACTTGATCTGCAGCGAGTGCTGAGCGCTTATGTTGACAGTGTTTCCAGCTGATGAACACACACTTAGCTCTGACCGGGACCAGGTGTGGTCAAGTATGTCTTTGCCAGCCGCGCAATATGTGGATACATACCGCACAATTTTTGCCACCAACCGAGAGGGGTTTCATCAGCAGGAAGCCTTTTCCCACTATTTATCAAATAAACAACGCAACCGCACCACGCTGTGTACTGTATAACAGCAAGAAAAAAACCGCGTCAGTTACATCATCATCATGTCTCGCGCACCTCTTGACACACCAAAAATTCAAATACACGGTTTTTGCATTCAAATGTTTTTTATTTATTTTATTTGATGGAAATTCAAATTCGAATTATTCTTTTGACAGCCCTAATGTGCGTCATCACTGCGACAATCCCCTTATGGCATTGGTCCTGGCTTTTGTTCACACAGGGCGCGTTCAAGGACTGATCCCAGCAATGTTACTAGGTCCCCATCCCGGGATGTGTTTGCGTTCACACAATGGCACTCTAGCAATTTTATGGCAATTTCCCGGGATCAACGCACTGTGTGAAAGGGGCTTGTGTGTGTGTGTGTGTGTGTGTGTGTGTGTGTGTGTGTGTGCACGCCAGTGCTGCTTCCCCAGCGGTGGCAGCTAATGTGACTTTATCACAATTATCTTACTTCTCATTTCAAAAAACAACTTGTTTAACACAAAATCCTTCTTGATTCATGAAAATATACGCATTTGACAGGACAAAAAAAATCTGATATGTCAAAATAGTGTTGTAGTGTAAATGTAGAGTAATAGACATGCCACAGCAACATTGACAAGATAAAGAAAAAACAAATCTGCATTGGCTGAATACGAGACTTCTACAGTTATAGATACTAAAACAGCTTTTTCACATGTCTTTTATAAAGCAGTGTTTAATTAACAACAAATATTTGAAGGTATTTAGGAAGGTATAATGTATTTTTTTACTTATGTTATATTGTTAGCATAAATAATTAACTTATTTATTTTTTATTTTCAAATAGTGATACACAAAACACTGGAGATGAAGTTCTTCAGAAGCTACTGCCTGTGGTTACAGCAACTAGATCAGCTGAGTAAGTAACACTGAGAACAAGCATCACTGTTAAAACATTATAACAGTTCTTAAACATCATAAATTAATGGTTTAACAAAAAATATGAGTGACACTTCAGCTTTTAAACCCTCCACCTATCTGACAGAAATTTATTTTTCAAATATATGCATTTATAATGTATGTATATAAACATTTATATTTAGACTTTTTTATATTAATTTCAATTTAATTTAAATGTTAATACATTTATATTTACGTAAAAAAACAGATGTATTCAATGTATTTAATTTGATCAGTTTTATATAATCTTTCTCCCTCACAAAGAGACATAATCTCTTAGAACAACAATTAAAATGACTGATTTAATTGTTTAAAAAAGAGATATTGCACAAATTTCAAACACAATTAAGACAAACAAAGATTTCTGTTTTGATCTGAGAGTGAAGAGTGTGTCATTGTTCTCTACAGGTTGTGGGACTGTGGTGTCACAGATGAAGGTTGTGCTGCTCTGGCTTCAGCTCTGAGATCAAACCCCTCACACCTGAGAATACTGCATCTGTCTGGGAATAAACTAGGAGACTCAGGAGTGAAGCTGCTCTCTGCTGTACTGGAGAATCCTCTCTGTAAACTGGAGAAACTGTGGTAAGATCATACGTGACTCTCACATGAAACTGTCACTGTGAATTCCTAAAGTATAATCAAAATGGAATAAAATGCAGGGAAATATCTATTATTACATTCATTACAAGCAAAGCTATTGAAACAACATATTCAAATTCATCAAATTAATTTCACGTCTGTTCATATGATGTAAGAGGATTAATATTTTTCTGTTTGAAGCGTTTGCTCTATTTCTCCTGTTCATGTGTTTGATCTGTAAATGATTGAACACATGAGCTGCTCCTCATTAAGGTGATTCTGTAGTACTGATAGTCACACTGAAAAACACACTTTGACATCATGATATACATTTAACACCTTTTACTTTAAATCAAATCAAATCAAATCAAGTATATTTGTATAGCGCTTTTTACAATACAGATTGTATCAAAGCAGCTTCACAGTATTAAAATAAAATAATACAACAAAGTTTGTTTCTAGTGGAATTTATTGATTGATAGAATAAAATTAAATATCCCCAAAATATCCCCAACTGAGCAAGCCAAAGGCAACAGTGGCAAGGAACCGAAAAACTCCATCAAGTGACCTAATGGTGTCCTAAAACTCCATCAGGTGACCTAATGGAGAAAAAAAAACCTTGGGAGAACCCAGGCTCAGTCGGGGGCCAGTTCTCCTCTGACATTTATGAACTAGAGGCCAGATTGTAGTTTGAAACTGTGAGATTAACAATATTATATGAATGCCTGGCTGAAAAGATGCGTCTTTAATCTAGTTTTAAACTGGGAGAGTGAGTCCGAGTAACGAACAGTATCAGGAAGGCTATTCCAGAGTTTTGGAGCCAAATGTGAAAATGCTCTCCCTCCTTTGGTTGATCTGGATATCCTAGGTATGACCAAAAGCCTCGAATTTATTGATCTTAAAGAGCGCAATGGATTATAGGGTGATAGAAGATCCGTTAAATAGACTGGAGCTAAGCCGTTTAGGGCTTTATAAGTCAGTAGCAATACCTTATAATTAATACAGAACTTTATAGGTAGCCAATGTAGTGATGATAAAATCGGTGTTATATGATCATATTTTCTTGATCTAGTAAGAACTCTAGCGGCTGCATTTTGGACTAACTGTAGCTTGTTTATTGAGGATGCAGGACAACCGGCTAATAAAGCATTACAGTAATCTAGTCTCGAGGTCATGAATGCATGAACTAACTTTTCTGCATCAGAAACTGATAGCATATTACGTAGCTTAGCAATGTTTCTAAGGTGGAAAAAGGCAGTTTTTGTAACATACGAAATATGATTTTCAAAAGACAGGTTACAATCGAGTATAACACCCAGGTCTTTTACTGTAGAGGATAAAGTAACAGGACATCCTACGATGTCAAAGTTGTATTGTGAGAGGTTCTGTGGGCGGTTTTTTGAACCGATAAGTATTACCTCTGTCTTGTCTGGATTTAATAAAAGAAAATTACGCGTCATCCAATCTTTTATATCTTTAACACACTCTGTCAATTTGGATAAATTAGCGTTTTCATCCGGCCGTGATGAAATATATATTTGAGTGTCATCAGCATAACAATGGAAACTAATTCCATGTTTCCTTATAATATTTCCAAGTGGCATCATATATATTGAGAATAACAGAGGGCCTAACACAGATCCCTGCGGCACTCCATAGTTTACTTGAGTTATGATCGATTTTTCTCCATTTAAATAGACAAAATGGTAGCGGTCAGATAAGTATGATCTAAACCAGCTTAATGCTTGTCCTTGAACACCAGTATAATTTTGTAGTCGATCTAAGAGTATTGTATGATCTATAGTATCGAACGCAGCACTTAGATCAAGTAAAACTAGTATTGAGATACAGCCTTGGTCAGAAGCTAAGAGTAAATCATTTGTGATTTTAACGAGCGCAGTTTCAGTGCTATGATGCGGCCTGAATCCAGACTGAAACTTTTCATAGATATAATTTTCTTGCAAGAAAGAGCAGAGTTGAGTGGACACAACTTTTTCTAGTATTTTAGACATAAAAGGTAGATTTGAAATGGGTCTATAATTTGCTAGATTATTATGATCTCATTGTGGTTTCTTAATGAGAGGTTTTATAACTGCCAGTTTAAATGTTCTTGGAACATGACCTAAAGATAAAGACGAGTTAATAATATTGAGGAGAGGCTCTTCCACTACAGGTAACACTTCCTTCAGTAGTTTAGTTGGTATAGGATCTAATAAACATGTTGTTGTTTTAGATGAAGTGATAAGTTTATTTAACTCTTTTTGTTCTATAGTTGTAAAGCACTGTAATTGTTCTTGCGGGGGGAAAATTGAGGCTGAATTATAAGGCGCGATTGAGGATTGAACGTTTACAATTGTGGTTCTGATGTTTTCTATTTTCTCAGTGAAGAAGTTCATGAAATCATTAATACTAAACTGTAACGGGATATTTTGTTCGGGTGACGTCTGTTTATTTGTTAGTCTAGCCACGGTGTTAAATAAAAACCTAGGATTGTTTTGGTTGTTTTCTATTAGTTTGCGGAGATGCTCAGCCCTGGCCGCTTTTAGGGCCTTTTTATAACGTGACATACTGTCTTTCCACGCGATTCTAAAGACCTCTAAATTAGTTTGTTTCCATTTACGCTCTAAATTACGGGTTTCTCTCTTTAGAACATGCGTAGTATTATTGTACCATGGTGCTTTAATTTTCTCTGTAACCTTTTTTAATCTAACGGGTGCAACAACATCCAATGTTCTAGAGAGAATGGTGCTCATAGTGCTAGTTAGTTCTTCTAGTTCATCTGTTTGTTTGGGTTCAGGCAGCAGCTGAGACAGATCAGACAAGCAACTCGAGAAATTATCTATGGTGGATGGAAGGATTGTTCTGCCTGGTCGAAAACGCGGCGCCGCATGACATATTACAGCAGTACGTAATATGCAAGTTACCAAGTAATGGTCAGTGACATCATCACTTTGTGGAATGATATCTATATCGGTTGGATCGGTTCCATATGATATAATTAAATCGAGTGTATGATTAAGACGATGAGTTGGTCCGGTGACGTTTTGTTTGACCCCAAAGGAATTTAATAAATCTATAAACGCAGCCCCTAACGCATCATTTGGATTATCTACGTGTATGTTAAAATCTCCAACAATTAATGCTTTATCTACATTGACCAATAGATCTGAGAGAAAATCTGCAAACTCTTTTAGGAAATCAGCGTAAGGCCCAGGCGGTCTATATACGGTAGCCAAGGCTAGAGATAATATGGATTTTTTTCTAACATCTAAGAGCGTAACATTTAGTACAAGTATTTCAAACGAAATAAACTTATAACCCGTTTTCTGAGTAACATTGAGAATATCTCTATAGACCGCTGCAACACCGCCGCCACGACCAATCAGACGGGGTTCGTGCTTATAGGAGTATCCTAATGGAGTAGACTCATTTAGACCGAAATAATCATTAGGTTTAAGCCAAGTTTCAGTAAGGCAAAGTACATCGAAGACACTCAATAACACACTTTAAACACACTCAATCTCAGCACAGTCAGGATTAACATAGTCCATTCATGTTAATTTTAGGAGAACACTGGATACTGTAGAGATTTTTCTCCAGGTTTAAAATCTACATCATGTTAATGTCACAGATTATGACATGGAGAAACACTATAGTACATCGATGACATGTCAGTGTGTGTATTATTAATGAGACTGCGTGTTCTTATCCTATGAGAAGACATTTCTCTTATTAATTTTTTTTTTTATGCAATCAAATGCTTACAGGTGACAGATACAACAAAAAACACCAAGGCCAACAAAACATACATAACCAACATGGTGTGTGTGTGTGTGTGTGTGTGTGTGTGTGTGTGTGTGTGTGTGTGTGCACGCACGTGTGCAAGTGTAACTGGGTTTGTGAGTGGAGGTATCTTAACAGAGGAACATCTTACAGACGTAATTAAAAATAATAAATAAATAATAAATAAATAAAAACATATTTATGAGAATAATAATAATGATGATGATGATAGTAAAAATAATAACTGGAGGATGAGGAAGATATGATAATATAGTCTTTTATAATAATACAATAATAGTAATAGTAGTAGCAATAATAACAGCAACTAGACTTTTCTTCAGGAATGAGGGGGAGGTTGGATGATAAGGAAGAGGACAAATAATAATAATAGTAATAATAACAGTAGTAAGGCTATTATTAATATGGTATTAAAAGGCTGCCTCTGATCCCTCCTTGGCCACGGCATAAGTTAGACCCCTGGCCACGCCACACTACAGTGGGTCACCAAAAAGAGGTGCTGCGGGGCCCGGGGCACGTTTATAACGTGATATAAGCGAATTGTGAAACTCACACGAATGCCGCTCATCTGTGCTTCCGCATCACTTCTCATGTGAGCTTCAGAATGCACTTGTGTCGCTTCACAATGATATCATTAACCCGTGTACGACCATTGGCTGGAAGTGAGTGTTTATAAATTTAAAAAGTGTAAAATATTGTGTTTTTTTGTCGTTTCACTGCGGAACACATTGATTCATCAACTTCCACCGGTTCCCGTCTCCTCCTTCCCACAATAACGAACTTTGCTACATCCGCTTTCTTACCCTTAAACATACACGGGTCTGTCACACAACCTGCTTTCTGGAATAACCCCCTGGTTTTCTCGTTCTTGTCTTGCCCTCTGGATTTGTTTGTTTGTTTGGACTGATTTTCTGAGCTCTGACCTTCTGCCTGTTTTAATGGACTATGACTTTGGATTGTGCTCTCAATTAACTGCGTTTGGTTTGTCAATCGTTGTGCTCAGTGCTGTCCGCAACCAAATCACAACAAGCACACTGCCGATCAAAAGCTTTGGATCGGGAAGATTTTTAATGTTTTTAAAAGAAGTCTCTTCTGCTCACCAAGGCTGCATTTATTTGATTAAAAATACAAAAAAAAACAAAAAAAAACAGTAATATTTCAGCATCATTACTCCAGTCTTCAGTGTCACATAATCCTTCAGAAATAATTTTAATAAAATGATTTGATGATCAAAAAACATTCATTATTATTATTATTATCAATGTTGAAAACTGTTGTGTACAATTTTTTCTGGATTCTTTGATGAATAGAAAGTTACACTTTACTATATACTACAATTTTACTATTACATTCACGTAGAAAAGAGTATTTTTTTTTTTTTTATCAAATAAATGCAGCAGAAAAGACTTCTTTTAAAGGGCCCCTATTATGCTATTTTAAAGTTTCCTAATGTTGTTTTGGAGTCTCCTACAACATGTTTACATGCATCAAAGCTAAAAAAAAAAAAACTGTTTAATTTCCTCATAATATACATTTGCACATCATCACATTTTCAGTGACTCTCAAATGACTCGTCAAATGAATCAATCTCTCTAAATCCCTCCTTTCCACAAGCTACTCTGCTCTGATTGGCCAGACAGCTCAGTCTGTTGTGATTGGTTTACCGTGTACAACGCGTCGAAAACAAAACCGCCCATTGCCATAACATCGTCAGCTGTCCTGAGGCTTCCTACACCGTAAACTAAACACAGTAACGAACAATGACGTCGATTTGACCAAATCAATGCGAGCGCGAGTCCGATGATGAAACACTGGATGAACTGTTATTCAACCCGAACCTCCATTGCAAGGATGACTCGAGCAGGACTCAGTGTTTCTCAGTGATACACTACTCAGTTTGAGGTACATTAAATGAGATGTTCCAACTGTAATTCCTCACCATCAGCATTAACAAGTGCATGTCCATCAACAAACCGATTATTTTACTTGTACTAATTTATTTACCGAGTATTTTTCTAATATATTGTGGTGAACACGTGGAAACTGTATCAATAACAGTGCAAGTATACATTAGCCGAGCTCTAGAGTGAATGATCTGATGTAACATAAACATTGGTAAAACAAATCTTGCTCCATGCTTAATCTTTCCTCAAAGTAGTGAGAACGACAGACAATCTGCATTAATAGACACAGTTATAGGTAATCGTGGCCCACAGCTGATTAGCAGAAGTATTTCAGTAAGACAGTGATAACGTGAGTTAGCCAGAAGCAGGAGACCTACACAATATAAAACTCAAAACTAAGTATTTTGAACACCATCTTTCAAGAGCAAGCGGTTTGTGAATCCTGCATTGAACTCTGAGATTTGAGAAGCAGTTGTCAGTAAAATAAAGGGAACACAGCAAAAGTTTAGGATTATACTGCTGTGATATCGTGGTAAAGATGAATTTTAACCACTGATTCTTCACATGCTCGTCCTTGGGCAGAGATCAACACACTGTAGAGCACAGCGCCGTCTTCTTAACATGATGCTATCCAGTATCCACAGGAATCAGCTGCTGGTTTGAGGTTCGAGTTTTCCCTGGTGTCTGCGCGCAATAAGTGGGCGGGCAATATGCTAATGTTTCGTCTTGGCGTCACAACGAAACGGCTTATGACTCGTTTGAAAAACGATTCATTTCATTGACTCAGAGTCGACTCTTACTTTTGAAAGACAATAAATTTATATACGGTGCACTTTCAGATTTAAAACTTTGCAGGATGTTTTCATTCACTTAGAGCTGTGTTACACACTACATGAAAGGTCATTTTCAAAAATCCATAATAGGGGCCCTTTAAAAACCTTAAAAATATTACCGATCCAAAACTTTTGACTGGTAGTGTATATGCATGTATTGCTTTGGAATCATCATTCGTCTCCACAACTGCATAATTACACCAACGGTTGTCTGTAATATGATGGTGCAGATAAAAACAACTCAGACTTATAATCCATATATCCATGAAGTACAGCAGATACCAATCTAACTGGCCATAAGAAATACTTCATATCTTAAAATACAAGATTGTAAGCACTTACCATTGTCATGTGACTCAATTACATCATTTTCAACTGTTGTGTAAAGTCATTAAAAAAATGAGCGCGCACACAAGTAGCAAGATGGGTGTTTATTATGTAATTTTGTGTATTTGACCAATCAAACGCCACAAAGCGGAACACACTGTCAGGCGGCACAAGAAGCCATTGTGTGAGTGCAGATTTGAGTTCTAATGTGCTTTTAAATCATCAAGCACGTCCCATTCCTTATTGTTCACTGTGGTTCTTAATCACTCTAAAGCAGGGGTCGGCAAGTAAGTTTGGCATCAGGCCAAAAAGTTGACTTAAAAGCCACTAGATGGTGGGCCAGAACATAGTCAAAGGATAATTTAACAAATTAATTGATGAAAAATGCAACTAGAATTGCCTGTAACAGACTCTTACTGTGTATTTTGTAACTGGTAGTGAGCTGTTACTCTGTGTTAAATCCTGTAGTAGGACAGTCATTAACAAAAATCCACATTTGTGTGGCGGTGTCCGGATTTTACACTGGATGAATTAATAAAGCAGTAGTGACACGTAACCTGGCAAGTGTCTTCATTCACCAACTTGCAACACAGACCGCCTTGCTAAAACTCACATATGTGGGAGATGCGGAATGGATAAAACTAACTCAAAAAATAAAAGAGGACTTGAATAAGCCCATTAATGTCATGTTTGAGTCATGATCTTAACAAACTATGTTTTATTTCCTCTTTCCATATTGTGAATAATAAATGTGTATCATTTTAATTAGCTTGTTACACAATGGAGCCTAACTTATTGTAATAATTATTTGACATAGCCTACTTTTACACTCAGAATTATTTCTTAGCATCCCACATACTAAACTGCATTTTCCTTTTTTTTGCGTGCTGGAGGTACGCTATTAGATCGTGTGCAGAGTGATGTTAACATTTAAGCTAGCTATAGAGAGAATGAGTCTAAAGAGGAAAGTTGACAGCGAAAATAGGGTATGAAAAGACAAGTATGCGTTCATCCTAACTAGTTTTGTGAAAGCAAAACCAGTGTGTCTGATCTGCGATGAAGCAATCCACGACGGAAATTGTGTGTGTTAGGACTGGGAGAAAATAAAAAAATCAAAATACTCAAAAATAGACAGAAACAGCAGTTGTAAGCGGCTTGAATGAAGTTTGGATATGCTTCATATTGAGAGCTATATTGCACTTTCTCTTTCCGTTTGTTCTGTTTTTCAAACACCGAACTTCAAACTCATCGACGCCACTTTGTTCATTCTTGAATTGAACTTTTGCCTGTTTGGTTTAGATTTAGCGGTTTTGGACCGCTGTCTTGAACTGAAAGTGACATGCGTCTGCTGTGCGATACTGTGAGTTGCTAGATGTGTCGCTCTTTCTCACGCAGGATTTGAAACGCCTGCACAAGCATTCAAAGCAAAGCGATAAAACTTAATTTTAAAGGAACACTCAACTCTTTATAAAATAGGTTTATAAATGATTGACCTTACAAATCTGAGGAAATGGCACACATTGTGTTCCCAGATGACCGTTATAAGCAACCTAAACTCACAGCACATGCAGAGATGGAGTTTGAGACGCTCCACTCATGTAAATGATAACAGTTCATGTGGAGCAGCATTTACTGTGAACAGAGCCGCTCTGAGATGATGAGAAATATAGCAGCGCTGAGAAATATTAAACCCACAGGGCACATACTGTATTTATTTGATTGAATCACAACCTTTGTGAATTCACAGTAGCACTATGGTATTGTTTTGTTTTTAAATGTTTTTAATATATCGTGCAGCCTTAGAAAATGGTCTAATAATGTGGTTCATGGACTCTTGTCTGTGGAATGAGTCACTTCCGGTATTTTGCCGGTTACTAAATATAAATTGCAATCAAAGATTTTTTTTTTAATTGAGTACTTGAATTTTATAGAGGAATTGTGACAGTCCTAATTACATTCATTAAAACTATTGGGAGTCGACATGATTACCATTCGTTAATTTTAATATCACATCTGTGTAAATGAAGAGTAAGAAATAACATTTTTCTGTTCAAGTGTTCAATCTCTCTTTCTTGAGTTGAGGTGATTGAGTGATTGATCTGTAAATGATTGAACACATGAGCTGCTCCTCAGTAACCTGATATGATCAACATCTAACACTCTTTACTTTAAATACAATCTCAGCACAGTCGGGACTTTAGTACATGAAGAACAAGATGAATTCATTCTTAATGACCATCACATCCATCTTTTTCTGTGATCATCTTTACACATTATTTAATGTGATATACATCATTTATATACGTATATAAGCTCTCACACAAATACACACAAATAACATGGTGAATCTCACTTACATCAAACATGGTGATTTGTGCTTTTTTTAAATTATGAAGTTTGTTGATTCGATTTATGCATCTGATCAGAGAGAGTGATGAGTATGTCATTGTTCTCTACAGGTTGAGGGATTGTGGTGTCACAGATGAAGGTTGTGCTGCTCTGGCTTCAGCTCTGAGATCAAACCCCTCACACCTGAGAACACTGAATCTGTCTGTGAATAAACTAGGAGACTCAGGAGTGAAGCTGTTCTCTGCTGGACTGGGGAATCCTCACTGTAAACTGGAGATACTGAGGTAAGATCATCTCTACCATAAAGACTCGGAGTGAATAAGGATTAATATGTAGATAGTGCATTCAATCTATCTTTGGCGTAAGCCCCATCCGGTGGTTCAGCGACAGATTCCTGCTTGAACCGTCAGATCCTGCCGGCGGTAGAAGGCAGCGGTGAGGAGTCTCCCTGAAGAGGAACATTTACATCTTCATACCTGGATACCTGCAGGGGCCCCTCGGTGATGACAGAAAAAATGATAACGCTAAATCTAAACCAAACAGGCAAAAGTTAAATTCAAGAATGAACAATGTGGCATCGATGAGTTTGAAGTTCGGTGTTTGAAAAAACAGAACAAACGGAAAGAGAAAGTGCAATATAGCTCTCTATATGAAGCATATCCCAAATTCATTCAAGCCGCTTACAACTGCTGTTTCTGTCTCTATTTTTGAGTAGTTTGATTTTTTGATTTTCTCCCAGTCCTAACACACAAAATGTCCTTCAAATGTTTGCAAATACATTAAACACACACACAAACACACACTCTCTCTCTCTCTCACACACACACACACACATGTTGGGTTTTCAGATTTTATGGGGACGTTCCATAGAAATGATTTTTATACTGTACAAACTGTATATTCAATCCCCTAATCCTAACTGATGTATTTTAACAACATAAACTAATGAGTATTTTATATATTTCATATTGACAGCATTATGCAGGATTGT
Source organism: Abramis brama (assembly GCF_963993115.1). NCBI lineage: Eukaryota > Metazoa > Chordata > Actinopteri > Cypriniformes > Leuciscidae > Abramis > Abramis brama. The sequence goes on from NC_139972.1 coordinate 1,876,881, forward strand.
TTTTTTTTTTAAGTGTCATGTTTATCTCTGGATATAGGCTTAATGTGTGTCATTGTTCTCTACAGGTTGAGGGATTGTGGTGTCACAGATGAAGGTTGTGCTGCTCTGGCTTCAGCTCTGAGATCAAACCCCTCACACCTGAGAAATCTGGATATGTCATATAATAAACTAGGAGATTCAGGAGTGAAGCTGCTGAAGGATCTGGAGGATGATCCACATTATAAACTGAAGACACTAGAGTAAGAATAGTTTTTAACGATTTTCATCATTATATTTTCATTTAAATTTCAAATGGCTGATTTACTCATTAGAAATAAAAGTAAAGGTTCAGGTTCAGTAACACCACGTGTGTGTGTGTGTGTGTGTGTGTGTGAATATTTTTTGCCTGAGATCATCAGATGATGAGTCTTAAATTCAGCTTCAGTTTCTGTAGGTCTCTGAACTTTAAACTGTTTAATATGAGTGTAATTCTGCTCATACTGTTGTGACTGATTGTGAAAATAATATTAATGTTATTTTCAGCTTTTCCCCTTTAACTGTCTCTATGGCATCTTTACACAGCCGAGTTAAGGCTGCTCTAAAGCAGCTCTGTGTCTGCTCAAAGTTCTGTGTAAAGACACAATGCCGCATAAAAGCAGACTTAAAATATGATGGGTCTGACCCACCTCAGCCCCTAGTATCAAAGATGACTCTGATATTGTTTTGGTTCAGTGTAAATGAACGCAAACTTGTGCCGCTCTAAACTACGTCATTGTCATGACAACCAAACGCGTGGCGCGATAATCAAGAAGCGGAAGACAAAACATATCGGCCTAGCTCCATATTGTTTTAGCCAAATTAAAAAATGTCAGCCAACAAGGGACAATAAAGTAAAAGTGTCCTGTACTCACATCGTGAAGCAAACAGTCTGCTTGACTGGCAGATCAACGCAACACTACATTTCTCTCAGATACGCTAAATGCTTATTCGGCGTATCTGTGTTATATTATATTCCAAAAATCATCTTCTTGAGGACGATATTTCACCCACACACGACCTGCCTAAAATGCTAATGATAGCATAATTGTTCTTTCTGGCTCTTTGAAAAAAAAAAAAAAAGAAAAACAACTTTCAGCCTTTCTTTTAATCCTGCGGTGATCTACCCGGTGTAATAATTAATCATTTCTTTTTTTCAGAACAATTAGAACTATTTTATTAAGAAATAGAAAATAGCTAATAGCATAAATCGGTACCATAGAATTATGACAAACATCAAAGTATGAGATAACTATAGCACGCAGAGGAAATTTTAAATTCTGTATTTTTATTTATCTCGAGTTTTATTTCTTTGTTTACTATTTAATTATTTTTAAATTCATTTTATAACAGTTTGTTAAAACTGTATTTTTAAAATAGTAATGTTCAATGAAGAGAAACAATAAACATTCAATAAACAAATCTCCTCAACTCCTTATGTGTGTGATAATCTGAGATTTGGGTTGTTTGTTATTAACTGATATTAAATTTGTAGTGAGTGTAATGATCATTTCTGCTGGTTCTGTATCAGCTGTCCGTTGTGTGAAAGTGACCTTTCATGTGCTTTTGATTTTGTAAAGTGACTTTGAGCATCAGATAGAAGCTATATTATCATGTTTGAGAATGAATTAATATAGATGATCTAGTTAGTTTTCTTATGAAAAGATTTGACAGATGTAATATCTCATACTGCATATGTGACTGTTTGTGTGTTTTATTTTAGATTATAGATGACAGTCTGATCTTCTGAAGATCATCTGATGGTAAATAAGGATCCACTACAGAGACTCACAGTCAACAGAATCAACAGACACAATCAACTAAACACTGTTAGCAACATGATAAAACATGCTAGCAAATTGTTAAATCAGGTGTGATGGTGATTTGCTCTTCCCGTCTGTGTTCTGCTCCATTTCACAGATATATGAGCTTTTCTGAACTCCTCGTTCAGCTCTGAAATCAGCATGAAAATGAATATAAATGTGTAAATGTGATGTATGTGGTCCCGCACATAAAGCACAGCTGCCATCAAATAACAACATGCCTGATGTTCAGTCAGCATATGTGTGAGTGTGTGGTGTGTGGAGGAGCACAAGCACTGAGAGAACACACTCCTGATAGACGTCTGAAGCACAGATGAAGGTCTGTGATGTCCAGCTGCTGTTTCCTCCGGCAGAACTGATTGTGCCGTTCACACTGTCCCAGGGTTTAGTGTGGCATCAGTAGCAGCTGAGAGTTCAGTGCAGGTGTGATGGAGAGATGCTCTTCTCATCTGTGTTCTGCTTCATCAATCCTCACATACAAACAGAAAGAGACCAGCACATCATTCATGTCTGAGACCTTCGTCACGTTTAACAGCAACTCTTTCAGAATGTGTGATTCTTCAAACTCTGAGGCTTTACCTGCACGACTGCACTGAAGAAACGTGTGTTGCCCAGATTACTGAGAGCCCTGACAGACACGACACCAGCGCTTCATGTGGAGCTGATTTCAGGCTTTTGGGATGTTGTCCTGTTTTTATGTCTTTCTTTCAACCTTTCCGCTTCTCTTTCGCTTTGTCCACCGTCTCTTCAGGATTCTCCATGATTCTCTCTTTCTTCCTCGCTTCTTATTCTCTGATAGTTATCATTGCAATATGTTACAAGACAATGTTCTTATTTTCAAACAGTAGGTCATAGATCCTAAATAATGTGCCTTAATATTGTTATGATAAAGTCACTAACAAAAACATTTAAATTCAGACTCTCTCAGGGGAATCTTGTCCCGACTGTCATCTGAAGTTTATAGAGTATACGGTATAATATAAAGGGACAATAATGTCTAATAAATTATTTTTTGGTTCAATAATTAACAAAAGAGGCAATTTTAACATTGAGCTAATTTTTTTGTAAATTTGGAGTGCTGTCAATACAGAGAACAACGACAAAAATCGAGGTTGTCTACACCGTTTTATCCTCTTTTTAAAATTTGCACCCTGTTGACTTCAATGGGGCAAGTTTTAAACCTGCTTTTAGCCTCTTAAAATCCTTGATGTGTCATTACAAGTGCACAGCCATTGTGAGTGATTCCTTCAGAGTGAACACGGGTGAATCTGACTGCAGTAGATGTGAAAGATATGAATAAAAATGATGTTATTTCAGCCAGCGCAAATACCTGTGTTTACATCCTGTTTTCGGTCAAAGTCTACAGTAGTCGATTGTCGAGTTCATGCGCGTGATCATAGGTAACTAAACCTATGCGTGTGAACTCGACAATCGACTACTGTGGACTTTGACCGAAAACAGGATGTAAACACAATCCCAAGTCATCCTGCCACCAGCAGGCGAGAAAAGAAAGTGCAGGGTCGTAACACTGTTCAAACCTGTAATCGATTCTCTAAGTCAGTGGTTCCCAAAGTGGGGGTCGCGGGACCCCGGTGCAGGGGTCGCGAGATGATTTTTTAAAAAAGTGGCCCTATATATTTTTGTTGCAATTAATTTAACCCTTTCGCACGTACGATCACACCAGGTAGATTTTCTGTTTGGTGAGTAGGCTAAACCTCAAAAGGCTATCCGCCACACTGGTGGGTGTATGTTCCCAAAATATTAAATTTTAAGCGTGCACGCGCTCTTCTACGAGCAGAGAGAGAGAGAGAACCCCGGCCGTGCGCGCGCATTCACTATTCAGAGCGACCAAGCGTCAAGCTTCCCCGTACTTTTTGCAGCTCAAGTCGGCGGCGGTGTGTACGTACAGTTAACGCTCTATCTGTTGACGGCGCTGAGAAAAAAGCTCCCGCCACTGGAAGAAGCGGTCGCCGCCCATTTGTGTCCTGCTGGCATTTGGAGAGCAAAGGCTGCGCACCCATCCGTGCAGAACATCTTCAGCACTCGCGGATCGTGCATACTCCGCCACTGCTTCTGCTTTACACACCATTCTTTTCTCGAGAAAAAGGAGTTTTCCCATAGCTTTTGCAACGCACTCGACTCGTTCCCTTATCTGTCAGGGAACCGAGGTAACATAAATAAGTAACCGATTACGTTCTGCCTTCCCTTCCACATGAGTCAGTAACAAAACTGAAAAAAAAAAAAAAAAAAAATGTAGTAATATTTGTGATAGTAATATTTCATATATTTCTCACATTTTGATCAATATATATATATATTAGAGGTGGGCATAGATTAATTTTTTTAATCTAGATTAATCTAGATTAATTTTGAAATTAATCTAGATTAATCTAGATTAAAATGGCTCATTTGAATTCTGCCGAAGGCATTCAGAATATGTGTGCTACCCAAATAATGACTATAAAAGAACGGGTTTCTCAAGCCAGGTGGCGCATTAGACCAGGGGCTCATCTCCTGTTTCCAAAATGCATCACAAACTGCTTGAGAAAGCTGTTCTACTCATAGACTGTAAAGGTTACTACTGTACTGTTACCGTCCATAGGCAACATTAGGTAGGCCTATGTTATTATCAACTACTATAGGCTATCAATTAGGGATGGGCGATATGGCCTAAAATCTATATTGTGATATACATTGCAGCCTCTTGCGATAACGATATACAGTATATTATAATAAAACCATTTCAGAACAGGTTACACAGACCCTGCTAAACAACTGCTAAATGTATTTTTTTTAAAGGAGAAGTTCACTTTTAAAATGAAAATTCTGTCATCATATACTCACCCTCATGTTGTTTCAAAGCTGTATGAATTTCTTTCTTCTGCTGAACAGAAAGGAAGATATTTAGAAGAATATCAGTAACCAGACAGTTTTTGGGTCCCATTGACTTCCATAGTAGGAAAAAAATATACTATGGAAGTCATTGGGACCCAAAAACTGTCTGGTTACTGATATTCTTCTAAATATCTTCCTTTCTGTTCAGCAGAAGAAAGAAATTCATACAGCTTTGAAACAACATGAGGGTGAGTATATGATGACAGAATTTTCATTTTAAAAGTGAACTTCTCCTTTAAAGGGTATATGTAGTTTTGAGAACATATATTGTGCAAAACTGTGAGTATACAACATAATTTTGCAGATAAATAAAATTTAAGTACACTAGCTGCAGAGACTTAAGTAGGTCTAATGTTTATTATAGCTTTATGAAACCCCAAATTTAAAGTGATAATATTGTCTAACTGATGTCTTTTCAGTTAAAAAGAAACACAACAACGATTCTTAAAATCGGGCGTAGACAGAGATTATGTGTTAACGTTACACCACTAAGATATATTGGAATGAGAATAATACGCGCGCGCTGGTATTCAGTGATATCATGTTTCGTTTTGAATTTGAGGTGGTAGAACGGATTAGTCGTGTGTTAACTTACCGAACCGTTACCCCACACACTCTGTCTATAGTTTGCTGCTGTTTGTCGGACGGCTTAAATCCGAACCAAGTCCAAATAATGGATGTTGCAGCTTTCACTTTCAGCCGTGTTTACTTAAGATGACGACGAATATGCGTTGCAGCCGGGTTTACCTCGCGGCCGCGGGTAGATTGCGTCATCATCTCCCAACCCAACTTGGGGAATAGATTAACGGCGATATTTTTTTTATCGCGCGATAAGAGTCTCGCGTTAACGCAGCGCGTTAACGCCGATAACGGCCCACCACTAATATATATAGAGATTTTTTTTATTATACATTTCAAATTTTGCTCTGGACATGTTTTTATGTTTGTATTCAACATAATAGGCCTAACGTTACCTTATTATCTCAATTAAAAGTACTGAAATGAATGTATATGTGACAAAAAAAGGCTGTTTATTATTTTGGCCGGTAAAAATATGCTTGGCTGGTGGATTTTTTCATCTACCAGTCCCCATGGCAGGTGAGCCAAAAAGTTAATTTCGGACCCTGGGGTGGGGGAGGTGCGGGGTCGCGGGGCAGCAGCGCATTTATCATGGGGGTCGCGGGCTAACAAGTTTGGGAACCCCTGCTCTAAGTCACGGATAAAGTTTTGGCTTTTTACGAAGGATCATTCTGAGTTTGCCACTAATGTTTTAATTTCTTACGCACCACTGACAGATCATTGCCTTATTTCGTTCATTTTGACACCAACAAAAAAACATAGTATTTAAAATTCAAAACAAGGGAAGTTTCAAAACGGTTTGGTAAACAAAAAAAGCAAAGAACAGAAGCAAAGGGAGTTGTTTAATTTAAGAAATTAATGCTTGTGGTAATACACAGGAAATTACTCAAGATGTTGATTAATTACTTTCTCTTCAAACTAAATTAGATCATTTGTATTTAATGAAAGCACAAGAAGCTTTTGTAAGGTCTCGTGCAAAATGGCTGGAAGAAGGAGAGAAGAATACAGCATATTTTTATCAGTTAGAAAAGAGGAGACAACAAAGCATCAGTCAATAGTTTGATTATTAATGATGAGGTAATCACAAACCCAAAATTAATATCCGCAGAAATAATATTATTATTTATTTATTCTTCTTCATATTCTGACAAAAATGGTATGGAAATTCTAGAAAATATAAAATATTTAAAGAAAGCTGTGATTGACATGAGATTGGAGGAAATTGAGTCTGCTATTGAAAAGTGATTTTAGGTAAATCTCAGGATGGTTTGATTACACATTTTTACTCTTTTATTTATTTATTTATTTGACAGGGACAGTGTGCATTAATTAGCATTGATGCAAATGCACCAGAATTAGCCAAAAGGCTATTTTTCATCCGTTGTCCCTGGACAGATCTTAAAATTGTCTACCTAAAAAAAAAACACAATAAAAAGATTACAATGAACAATACAAATATAAAAAGCAATAAAATAGATATAACTCCTCACATCCTGTTAATAAATACAAGTTTACCAAAATACAGACATTATATAAAAATAAATAAATAAAAATAATATTATACACATTGACACCGCAGAGACACAAGTGGCAGCAGGTTGGGTTGAGTGAAGATACATATTCTTATTAGTGCTGACATGTCTGATGTGTTATGAGCCAGTTTTTTAGATGTTTTTTAAACAGAGTGTATGTGGTGAATTCTCTGATGTTCTGAGGGACAGAGTTCCATTCCTGTGCTGCTGTGACAGAAAAGGCACTTTGACTAAAAGCACTTTTCCGTAAAGGAACAACACAGTCTCCTCGGGCCGACCCTCGTGTTACTCTCTGTGTGGTGTTTCTGATGTTTACAAACTGACTCAGTGGAGGAGATGACAGACCATGGATGATTTTGTAAAACAGACAGAGGTTTGAATACTTAATGACATTTTCCCAACTTAAAAGCTTAAGCTTTTCTAAAATGGCACAATGATGATACCTAAATGGTTTTTTATCCACAATTTTGATTGTCTGTTTATAAAGTGACTCTATAGATTTTAGTGTTGTTTTATTTGCCCGTGACCAGGTTGTAAGATATAACTCCTCACATCCTGTTAATAAATACAAGTTTACCAAAATACAGACATTATATAAAAATAAATAAATAAAAATAATATTATACACATTGACACCGCAGAGACACAAGTGGCAGCAGGTTGGGTTGAGTGAAGATACATATTCTTATTAGTGCTGACATGTCTGATGTGTTATGAGCCAGTTTTTTAGATGTTTTTTAAACAGAGTGTATGTGGTGAATTCTCTGATGTTCTGAGGGACAGAGTTCCATTCCTGTGCTGCTGTGACAGAAAAGGCACTTTGACTAAAAGCACTTTTCCGTAAAGGAACAACACAGTCTCCTCGGGCCGACCCTCGTGTTACTCTCTGTGTGGTGTTTCTGATGTTTACAAACTGACTCAGTGGAGGAGATGACAGACCATGGATGATTTTGTAAAACAGACAGAGGTTTGAATACTTAATGACATTTTCCCAACTTAAAAGCTTAAGCTTTTCTAAAATGGCACAATGATGATACCTAAATGGTTTTTTATCCACAATTTTGATTGTCTGTTTATAAAGTGACTCTATAGATTTTAGTGTTGTTTTATTTGCCCGTGACCAGGTTGTAAGACAGTAAGTGATATGAGACAGAACCATACTGTACATGAACATTTTAGCTGCTTTAAGTGACAAATTTGATCTTATGAACCGGAAATTTGCGATGTTAAATTTGACTCTATTGCAGACCTTTTTTATCTGTGATTTAAAAGTTAGTTTAGAGTCTATTATGATGCCTAAGTATTTGAATTCTGACACAACTTTTATTTTTTCCCCTGTCACATAAATATCTGCCTGATTATTTGCAATGTTTGATTTAGAAAAGAACATTGAAACTGTTTTATTTACATTAAGTTTTAAGCAGGATTGATTTAGCCATTCAGAGACATGGGCCATAGACTGTGTGAGTTTTTCAGCAACTTGTTTTGTGTTTTTACCATGGGTATAAATGACTGTGTCGTCTGCGTACATCTGAATATGGACGCCTGGACAAACAGAAGGGAGGTCGTTTATATAAAGTGAAAATAGCAGTGGCCCCAAAATAGAACCTTGAGAAACCCCCGTGGACATGGCGAGGGGCGGTGAGTGGTAATCCCTGATCCTGACTGACTGTGAGCGATTCGATAGATATGATTCTATCCATTTTATTGCATCTGAGGAAAAATTAAATTTACTTAGTTTGATTAATAATATTTCATGGTTTACAGTGTCAAAAGCTTTTTTTAAATCGAGAAACACAGCTCCAACCACGCCACCTTTATCCAGTAAATGTTTGATATTTTCTATGAAAAAACAATTAGCAGTTTCCGTGGAGTGTTGAGTTCTAAAACCAAATTGCATTGAATGAAGAGAAAATGTAGTGGTATTCAAATGTGTTATTATTTGTTGGGAAATTAGTTTCTCTGCAACTTTTGACACTGTAGGTATGATGCTGATTGGTCTGTAATTGTCCACTGACAATGGATCTCCATTTTTGAGAATTGGAACAACAGCAGCTGACATCCACACATTTGGAAATACTGCCTCAATAAAGGAGGGATTGACAATTTTGGTTACTGGTGTTAATAATGTGGAACTGAGTTCTTTCAGCATGCACAACTCTTTTTAAACTCTTTAATATATGTTATGTATTTAATTTCTTCTTTTTGTTTCTTTAGGTTTGTGTTGTTTATTTATTCTGTTTGCTGCTATTTGGACTTCTTGGAATTGTAATTTTTGTCTTTTTGAGGTTTGTTTGGTATTTTGTGTTTCTTCAAGCATTAAAAAACATCTTACTCCAGGGGATCTCACTTAATTTTATCCTTTATTATACAGATACGTTTTGATATAAAAACATGAATAATCATTTTCTGCAGGATTCATGTGATTTTCAGAGACTGATGCTGTTCTGTGGTTTATTTCCTGTCTCCAGTCAGAGTAGATCATGTGTCGAATCCAGAAAGCCCTGTTAGACTACATACTCTTTTCTGACCACAACGTTCAGTTCAACTGAAGGTGTTTTTCAGGCTGTGCCGTGAAGGAGAAAACATGATATATTAACAAAGAACCAACATCAAAATAGTAAGTACTTTCATGAAATATTTCAGTGCACTGGGACACATGGATCATATTTGCTTTCAAGGTGAAGTGAATGAGTGATATTAAATATGACTTGGCTTATAGACTATAAAATTATATATTTAACATATTTAACATTATTCTCTGTGAGTGTCTATCATTTCTTAACTGCATGTTTAATGTTGGGATTTTGAGAAAACTAAATATCTATTAAAAATAAATAAAAAATAATAATGGACATAAATTTAGTAATACGGTTATTATAAATCCATTTTCACGTGACTGTGTGAGTGTAATGCAACGGATCTAAACAAAACTGAAGAATAAACAAAAGAACAAAACTATATGGTAAAAAGATAATCACAAAAAAAAAAACTTTAGCTTGCAAGGTTCTCTCAATAGAAAGTTCATTCAAAGTTATCAGGTCTGTAATCAGTCCCTCTAGGATTTCACGATTTTTTTTGTGTGATTTTTGCGATCAAAATGACTGATTTTGTGATGGTAATTTCCAGAAATTTGTGAAAAAATTTGTGATTTTATAATTAGGACATTGCATTTATCATAATAGTATTATGTCAGATGCACAATAGTCATACATGACACAAATCACAAACAAATCACAAACAAAATGCATAAAGCTTGTTTATTTTGTTCATTGTTGGTTCACTGCCATTCAGTTTGCCAGACAAGTAGGACAGGTATCTTCTCTTGCAACCCCCTGCCATGTAAAACATCTGACTGAAGTCATTTTTTCATTTTTCATTTTTTATTTTTATTGCTCCATTGTAAAACACAAAACATTTCATTTTCTTCTTTAGATAATTTAAATTCCCATGTGCAAAAGGGAGCAGAAAGAAGATAAAATCGTATAATATCTGTCCCCTATTCCAAAAAGCAAAATAACCTTTCTTAAGCAGCTTACAGCCAAAATTACATTGACAACAAACAATGTTGGTTTAAATATCAGCATTCATGCAGTATAATAAAGTACATCATAAAGGTGTTCAAGTCTGTGAAGGGTTTGCGGAAGACACCTCCAATCAAATTCATAATGTGTGCCATGCAGGAAATATGGATGGAATGAGGAAAAAGGGACTTCAGTGCTTCTCTGTATGCTTTCAGCTTGTATGCCGCATTGTTTGTATAAAACAATGACATCTTCATTGGCAATGTTGTACTCTTGAAGAGTTTTGACAACTGTTACAGCCATCGAAACAGTGGAGTGATTGCATTTCTCCATGAAGACTGTATTCACTAGATGTGCAAGGATTCTTCCAGATCCATCTTTTTTTAGTGGTGTGATCAATATGTTTAATACACATCTTCCCTCCACATCTGGAGTTTCATCAAATATTACAGCAACTGGCTCCCCTGAAAGTTTTACTTTTAGTCGTTCCTTCTCCTGTCTGTACACTTCTCCTAGGTATATCTCTTGGAGCTGGTGGGACTTGGGGATGCTTCCACCATTTGTGACCTTTTCATTTAGAAACTTTCTCACTAAGGGATGATCAGACTTGGAAAGGGGGATATTTAGTGCGGTGCACAGCTTTACCTAGTCTTCACAAATCTGAAAGAATAATAAAAGGTTTCTTTTTCTTTTTTCTTTTTTTTTTTTACAACACAAGACCAGGAACATCCAAGTAATTATTTAAATAATCAAGTAAACACTCAGTAATGAAATAAGAACAAAGGAACAAATAACAAAAAGAAACAGGACAAATAAATACAAGGATACAGTTACAAACAGTGGATAATTTAAGTTTTTTTTTATTTTTATTGTGCTGTATTGTTGCTTGATTAACATTAACAACACTGACAACAGCAGGTAAATTAGGTTACTTTAAGACCTACTACAGTAATGACGTCCCAATCAGTTATTACTAATTGTTTTACATAAATACTCACCAAGATGAATATTTTGAAGTAATTGTAGCTATGTGTATTTGTTCAAGCGCTATAAAGAGAATTCAATACTCTAACGCTGACAGGCGGTGACAAGCAGTCAGTCAGTCACACACACACACACACACACACACACACACACACACACACACACACACACACACACACACATACTGCAGTCAGGCAGTCACTCAGTCAAAGAGAGAATGTCACTCGACTGGCTGAAATTCGTTCTCTTTCGTGGTATACTGCGCTTTTAATAATTATTTTTAGTACCATCAAGCATATCATACTTTTTGTGATGTCATTCAATCATGTTAAACGCTTTAATAAGTTTGCCGTAGCCTACTGCCCAACGAAAACTGTTCGGATATCAGCTGATTCTACGGTGGCCCAGTAGTGCACAACACAACGACATTTAAAAAGCAAACATAAGTTCACAACACAACGAAATTAATCCACAACACAACGGAAACAAGCCACAACACAACGGAAAATCTACAACACAACGGAAATAAGCCACAACACAACGGAAATAAGCCACAACACAACGGAAATAAGCCACAACACAACGGAAATAAGCCACAACACAACGGAAATAAGCCACAACACAACGGAAATAAGCCACAACACAACGGAAATAAGCCACAACACAACGGAAAATCTACAACACAACGAAATAAAGCCACAACACAACGGAAATGCTCCCGACCACTAGACGGCTCTCGGAGCGCGATAAAGTTAGTTTTCCTTGCCATTGTTCATTAGAGAGTCAGCAGTCTATAAAAATATATCAACACCACGATTAGTTTTAACAGTATGTAGCTAACCATTGTATATCGACATTTATTAATTCTAAATCACCTACGTGCATTATAGCTGCATATTTATACTCTAGAATGCTTTGACGCGCTACCACAGCGCATGATCCCTGAGGGAACGTCTGCCAATTCCTCCAAGTTGTTAAAACGTATAATTTGTAATAATTAAAATTACTTAGTTTTAACATTCAAAAACAGAAATGTTCAAAATCCAAAGCTTGATTGTATTTGATAGTAGACTGACTTAATACAGGTGAATTTTCCAATACCCTTCATGTATTTACAGTAAACAATTATTTTTTTTAGGACATTTCTGTAAAAGTTATTTTTTCTTTTATCATGTTTCAAAGGTTGTAGTTCCTATTAACCAGACTGACTTACAACAGGTGAAATTGTGCCAATAGCTCCCTGTATGCACAGTACAAGATTTGTTTTTTATGCAAACATTAAGCCTAAATCAAGTTTTTTTTTTCATGTCACAAAGCTTGGTTCCTAGTGACCAGACTGACTTATTATAGGTGGAATTGTGCCAATTCCTTCCTATTTCACCAAATGGTTTTTACTTTTATTTATCAAATTATATTATAATAAATTATACGTTTTAACCACTTGGAGGAATTGCCAGATGTTCTCTTATGGATCATGCGCTGTGGTAGCGCGTCCAAGCATTCTCGAGTATAAATCAAATACGCAGCTATAATTCATGTAGGTTATTTTGAAGTAATATTTTATGTCGATATACACTGTTAAAACTAATCGTGGTATTGATATATTAAGACTGCTGACTCTATAGAACAATGGCTAGGAAAACTAACTTTATCGCGCTCCGAGAACCCTCTAGTGGTCGGGAGCATTTCTGTTGTGTTGTGGCTTTATTTCATTGTGTTGTAGATTTTCCGTTGTGTTGTGGCTTAATTTCGTTGTGTTGTGAACTTATGTTTGCTTTTTACATTTCGTTGTGTAGTGCACTACTGGGCCACCGTATGATTCAGCTACATAGCCGGATATAAAAAAAAGAACAAATCTTTAGTGATTTGGCACTTAAATCGTCATACCACACAGCAATATAAAACAACGCAAGAATCACTTTTGCTTACTTCATTTCGATCATGTCCAGCGGACGTCATCCTTGAAGCCATCTCTGACATGGTTAGCTGCTTGCGTTTCCTCTGATTCCACAGGTCTGTTTGTCTGAGATGTTTGCTCCCGCTTAGATGATAGTCGATAGTAGACTGCAAAACAATTTACCCCCACTCTCGTGCAATATATCAGGATATTGCTTAGCCCAGTCCTTGGTGCTTATGTGAGAGGGCAGGTGAGACAAATTTTCTTTCGCCATGTTTCTGACAGACTGCTCATAGACATCACGCATGCGCAACATCTGTATCCACGTAAAAATGCATTGAAATTTTAATTAAACTAGAGATATTTCAATTGGGTGATTATAATTTAATGTTTTGTGAGGTCTTTTTCATTTTTGTGATTATTTTGCGGTTAAATTAGGAATTATGCAGGATCGCAAAAAATGTGACATCCCAGCTAACACAGTACGTTGTGACGACGTCGTCAGTTAGTCGCCATTTGGTCAGCGTGACATTACTTTATGACAACGTTGTGAGGACGTCGTGGTAAAGTTCCATTTTTTAGAATCTTGGCTAACGTTCCAGAGACGTTGTGGGCACGTCCTCAAAAGACGTCGCTAGTTTATCCCATGGAGAACGTTGTAGAGACGTGGTCCACTGGTCTCCTGATAACTTAATAAAATCTTTGATGAATTAAGTAAATGTTCCATATAATATCCAAATGGCATATTATCACTAGGATAATATTTGTAATGCATTTATTTATATAATTGCAATTATCTGGAAAGTTACCAGGAGACCAGCGGACCACGTCTCTACAACGTTCTCCATGGGATAAACTAGCGACGTCTTTTGAGGACGTGCCCACAACGTTTCTGGAACGTTAGCCAAGATTCTAAAAAATGGAACTTTACCACGACGTCCTCACAACCTTGTCATAAATATAAACGTTGTATATAATTATTATTATTATTGTTATTATTATTATTAAGGAGGTTGGGTGTTCGTAAAAACAACAATACAAAAAATCTTCAAACTGAACTTCAAACTTGAACAACTTCAAAATGAGTTTTAAATTCATGAGATTTGTATTTATGTAATGTGTTAATTCTAGATGTTTATTTATGTAAATGCTGCGTGACTGACGTGTTTTATGAGCATGCGGGTTGAACATTCGAGTAACAGTTTTAGCTTTTAACCCTGGAGCGGCGCAGAGTTGCCATGGAAACGGCGCAGCAACCTGATAGCAGCAAATCTCCCTCTCTTGCTGTTGTTTTCACTGCTTTCAGGTGAGTTTAGTCCTTCTTACAGTCTATGGTTTAGTCTCTAAAATCACACACATAATATCAGTGTTGCCAACTTAGCGCCTTTGTCGCTATTTTTAGCGGCTTTTCAGACCCCTTTAGCGACATTTTTTCAAAAAAGCGACTAGCGACAAATCTAGCTACTTTTTGGACAAACCTCAGTAACCTCCAAATGTTGCCAGCACAGTCCTGCGAGCGCGAGGTTTGCGTTCTCCTCACCGTTACAGACCTCTCTCTGCGTCTACAGTGAATGGCTGAGAGAGGAGCAGCAGCACGGCAGCTGACAGACGTGAATGAGCAGTGTTGTTTCCATGGTCGGACTTATCACTTATCTTTTGTTTTATATTTAAAGAATTTAGTTTGACCATTTTATTTTATTACTTGTGCTTATCCGTTGTAATACTCACTATCACAGGTGCTTTAGTTCACCCAGTTCCCGAACTCTCTCAATTCAGATAATTTTACACATAGCCTATAAAAGAAATAGTCATTCAACAGCTACTAGTTCTATTGTCTGACAAAAAAAAATTAGTAAATGAGAACAACTTTATTGGACATTCGGCTATATTATATTATATTATATTATATTATAGGATAGTATAGTATAGTATAGTATAGTATCATATTATATTAAAATACAGTATGTGAGCATGATTTTAACGAGAAAAAACATTAGGCAGGCAGAACGCAAGTATGCCGCGATGACGTCATTAATATGGTAATTGACGTATGACGTCATCTAGCGACATTTAGCGACTTTTAGGGGAGGCGTTAGCTACTTTCCTTTGAAAATAGTTGGCAACAGTGCATAATATACACAACTGTTCCTGACACTTTTCTTACGTCTTATTGACACATCTGTTGAATATTTACTTTATAGAAATGGTTTAGCGTCTTCGAAAAAGTCCGTTAGCATCTCAACCGTTTTCAGAAGAGGTAACTTAACGTTAGCAGCTAACGTTAGGCTAACCTAAGCTCTTGTTTGCAAAAGTTTGGGCTTATAATCACATCTTTGTGTAGATTAGAGGTTATGATAGTTTTGTAAAGGTTTTGCTGGCAGTTGAATGGGTGATTAGAAGTTGACTAATATAATTAACAAACTGATATTTAACATAAATGTATGTGCTGTTAATCGATGACGTCACTTAAACTGAGCTAAAATTGTCTGAAACTAGTTTAAATGCGTTTTGATCTTTCGCGGTAAAGAAATATTGATAAATGTTATTTTAGCAGCGACAAAAGAACCCCTCTACAGCAGAGGGGAAGCTCCACGATTTCGACAGAGAAGTGAGAAACACAGGTGAACTGAGGAAGCTTATTAAATAACTTCATATCCATTTTCCCCCACCATATTTTTACCTATATTACTGACTCATTTATTTGATTAAAAATACAGTAAAACAATAATATTGTGAAATAATATTAACATTTAAAATAACTCTTTCTATATGTGAATATATTGTAAAATGCAATTTATTCCTGTGATCAAAGCTGAATTGTCAGCATCATTACTCCAGTCTTCAGTGTCACATGATCCTTCAGAAATCATTCTAATATGATGATTTGATGCTCAATATTTTTTCTGATTATTATTATGTTGAAAACAGTTATGCTGCTTCATGTTTTTTTTGCAAACTACCATTCAAATGTTAAGGGTCAGTAAGATTTTGGAAGACATTAATTGCAAGAATGGATTACATTTATCAAAAGTGACAGTAAAGACTTTTATAATGTTATAGCCTAAGATTTAACTTTCAAACTTTTCTTTGAACTTTATATTGATCAAAAAATCCTGAAAAGGGCATCATAGTTTACACAAAAATCTTAAGCAGCTCAACTGTTTTCAACACTGATAATCATAAATGTTTCTTGAGCATCAAAGCATCATATTATAATGATTTATGAAGGATCATGTGACTGGAATAATTGAGTAAAAGACTGTTATCAAAGCAAAGCAGCTTTGATAACAGGAACAAAATTACAGTTTAAAATACATTAAAATAGAAAACAGCTATTTTACATTTTAATGATATTCACAATATTAATGTTTTTACTGTATTTTCGAAAAACTGCATTAAAAGCCGTAGATTGGCAACATTAATAAAGTACTCCTCTGTTTTAGCTGCCTTAAGAAGGTGACAGTGCAGCTCGGGATAAGGAAGAGGAGGAGGAATACGTAAGTTAGACAATTTTCTTATTCCTTTCTAACAAAAAACTATAAACCTGACTACAATAGTATGGTACATTTTTTATTTTCCAGCTTCCAGTTTGCAAAGATCCAAAGTGAATATAGAGAGAGACCATCCTCCTCTCCTTGCCTCAGAAGACCCTGCCCTCCGCTGGTGGGGTAAGAAAGAAACTCTTCCTCTTCTCCCACAGCTCTCCATCATCTCCTTCTGCCTCCTCAACACTGTCTGAAAGAGCGCTTTCCACAGCTGGGACGCAGTCATCATGCTCATTTTCTTGAACAAAAAACTCTTTATGTATATTTTTGTGGGCAAAATAATACAGGAGAAATGCTAGAAATCTATATTGTTCCTTTTACATATCTTTACTCTTTATGAATGATTTTTTTATTTATTTTTGTTAGCTTCAGAGAAGCTCAAGGACTATAGATCTTTGGTAATTGTCGCATTGTTCAGGTTTAGCTACTGGTAGTGAAGCAATGAAGCACATCACCACCAGACATTTGTAGCAGGAGCCTCATAGGACACTAGAGGAAACAAGTGAACCTATTTCTGCAAATAAAATTAATAATTAAGAAAATGTTGAATCTTTTCATTTCTTTTTTTAAGGTCTTTATTGTTTTTCCGCCAAATTATAGAGAGTAGTATTAATAAGAATATCAAACACTTTTTTTCAATAAAAATAATAAAACATTTTAATAGTTGGCTACATTATTCATTGATTTTTTTTTTTTGATTAATTAATTGATGTTGCATTTCTGTACTCGTCTGTTAACATGGTTAAAAAAATCGTTAATGTTCAAAATGTATTGGCTTAGTTTGTACAAAGTAACACTGAATAAATGCTGATTAATAAATTAATGCAGTGTGTTTTTTTTGGGCCATTTTCTATTTAGAAAGAACATTGTAGCCGGATCTACTTCTCTCTGTTTATGTCTATGGCGAGTCAACGCAGGTACTGTGCTACTCCGCAGTGGTTTAAAATAGTCCGGATATAAACACGTATTATAGGCGTACCGTAGTGATTCAGGAAAAGACAAAAACATCGGTTGGAAGATGGATTCATGATGTACTCGCTCATTGTATACATTTTATGAATTTTGAACAAAAAAAGTTACATGGCACCATTGCAGATACCTCCATTGATAGTCTGCGCAACTAAAGTGAAAGTAAGTTAGAGTTCACCTTATGACATTTTAAGCAGGTAAAATACCAACACGACACGGAAAAACAGAGCATCAAAGTGTAATAGAAACTTTTACACAGGAATTTCCATGTTCATGATGTTAAAGCTGGAGGATTTGAGATCCTGTATCTTGTAAAAGTTTGATCAAGTGTGTGAGTGTTCATGTGTGTGACTTTCTCGTATTAATATGAATCTCTGGAGGTCATTTTAAGTGATTGTTTTATATGAAACCTTGAATAAAGGGTTTCTTTCACTTCAGTGTTTCTTTTGTGTTTCACGATGTCTGTGATTCTTCAGGAGTTTAACAGCATGTGTGTAAACATGAGCTTGAGTTAACGCAGTCACATGATCCTTTTTCTCCCACACTCCAGATATGTTCAGCTAAATTATGAATGTTGTTTAATTTAATCATAGAATTTAGTGTGTGAATGTTTCTTCATTCAGAGTCAGTGGAGGAGATCAAACTCATCAGATTCTCCTGCATCTTCATCATGGCTGATTCACAAGGATCCAGAGATGGAGATTTTTCTCCAGGACACAGGTACTTTCAACAAACACTGTTAAATATTGTGTTACATCTCAGAAAAAGATCTCACACATCACAGAAACAGTTTACAGAAAAATATTATATTTCATTGCCTATTTTTGACTGTTTTTGTTTTAAAATTAATATGAAAGGTTAAATAAAAAGATCATAAAGTTTCCTCAAAGTGCTTTTTGATGAAAGATGAGTGTGTTTATATTAATATGGTTCCACTCATAAAGAATGAACACAGTATTTTAAAGGAGTAAACTGAATCTGTTCTCTGTTCCAGCTCAGTCCAGCAGAAGAGCTCAAACCCAGAGTCCAGCTGTGTGTCTATGAAGAGGAACCACTCTTTGAATCTGCCAATAAAGTTTAAGAGTGGAAACACACAGTCTGATCTCAGGTATATCAAATGGGATAATGTGTTATGTGTAGAGGTGAGCAGGGCACAACCTAACGCTAGTTGTAACTAGTTGTCTAACTAATTGTAACACTTGTTTTAGGATACTTTTACACGACAACGATATGCTTAAAACGGAGAAGTTTTTCCTATAGTGTTTCATCGCTATCTAATTGTCTGGAAGCAGAATACAGGGGGTTTTAATCGTTTTCACGGATCCGCCTGAATGGGGATCGTTTTGACAATGCTGTTGTCTGATAAGTTGCCATATGAACATATAGAGAAAAAATGCATCAAAATTAAAAATCTAGATTATTTTGAGAGCAGCTGATCTGAAATAGTTACAGTTACTCACAATCACTTCGTCTTTAGAGACTTTGCCTTAAAAATAAAAGTATGAGAACGCTTTTGCAGCAATGTTTTATTTTGAGATGAATTGAGAGCTTTAAATTTGAAAAGTTCTGAAAGACATTTAAAAGAGTCGTGGATCGCTTCGTCGCAGATCAGACACACCGGCTTTGCATTCACAACACTAGTTAGGGTGAACGCATACTTGTCTTTCCATACTCTATTTTCGCTGTCAACTTTACTCTTTAGACTCTTTGATAGTGCCATTCTCTCTATAGCTAGTTTAAATGTTAACATCACTCTGCACACGACATAATAGCGTACCTCCAGCACTCAAAAAAGAAAAAGAAAATGCAGTTTAGTACGTGAGGATGCCAAGGAATAAGTGTAAAAGTAGGTTATGTCAAATAATTATTACAATAAGTTGGGCTCCATTGTGTAAAAAGTAAATTAAAATGATACACATTTATTATTCACAATATGGAAAGAGGAAAAAAAAACAATTTGTTAAGAGCATGACTCAAACATGACATTAATGGGCTTATTCAAGTCCTCTTTTATTTTGTGAGTTATATTTATCCATTCCGCATCTCCCACATGTGTTTTAGCAAGGCGTTTGTGTTGCAAGTTGGTGAATGAAGACACTTGCAAAGTTAT
The DNA here is from genome assembly GCF_963993115.1 of Abramis brama. Lineage (NCBI taxonomy): Eukaryota > Metazoa > Chordata > Actinopteri > Cypriniformes > Leuciscidae > Abramis > Abramis brama. The sequence goes on from NC_139972.1 coordinate 1,896,754, forward strand.
GTGTCACTACTGCTTTATTAATTTATCCAGTTTAAAACCCAGAAACTGTCAAGTAATCAGGGTTTCTTTGCCTCGGTGTCTGCCCAAACTTGAAAAAAGACTTCAATCCACTTTAGAGGGTGCATGGAATAACTCAAAATATCTGATTCTTCATCATCGAAGCAATTTATTGAAAATCTTTCAGCAATGACTTGATCATCTTGTAATTGTTTTCAATGATTAATTCAGATGGTTAGCTTAATAACCTATGCAGAAAAAATATAGAAATATGAGTCTCTACACACAGCATTGAGATCGATGTACATTCAAGGATATTTAAAGTCCCTGTAAAGGCAATTCTAAAAAAAAGTTCTAAACACATTATAAAAGTTAGAAATGTATTGCTAAATCATATTACAAAGACTGTGCACTGTGAAGTACTGAATTGTGGAGTTAGACCGTTAAACAGTTTTTCACCGTTGCTGTGTTTTTTTTGGGCGGATTTTTTGGGCGGGGCTAAAACGGGGGCTCGATGACGCACTGAGGCCCCCTGAGCTATTGGACACGCCCCTACTTGATGACGCACTGGAGCCCCATTCACATCAGTTTGCAACTCAATCGCGAGTTACTGTCAGTACTATTAGTTACTACATCCTACAGTTTGCTAGCTAGCTATGCCTTCGTCACGGAAATGCGTATTACCTGGATGCGATCACGTACAAAACAGATCGGTGTCCTTATTTAAATTTCCGAAAAACTATCATATCAACAAGAGGTGGATTAATTTTGTGAAGAGCCACCTTGATGGAGAGCTGAGGATCACCGCCAAAACCCGCCTCTGTAGTGATCATTTTACATGGGATAGTTTTATAAACTTTCGTCGGAGACAACTGGGATTCATTCACTGATAATCCGCTGTTACTGGTGAATGTGGCCGAACCGACTATCTCCCGCCTCGGCCTTCATCCTCCGGTCGCGCCGACAACTGGTGCCATCGTCGGCAGTGCGTGCCCACCAATGAGTGTAAGTTGCCTTGTGTGCTTGTTATAATTATAGTAGGTAGTCCAGGCTCGAACATGTATGGCTTTGTAAAACAAATTAAGCTGCTAGGAGCATCCATTCCGGCTGTAGCGGTGACAGTTGAGTGTTGTTGTGAGTCGACGGCAGCGTGCTTTCCCGCGAGTGGGCGTGGTTTCAGCGCAGCCAGCGGACACGCCCCCAGCGTTTGAGAGCAGAGACTACTGCTCATTTTTTCAAGATTTTGATCGCTTATTTTATGTACTTGCCGGCTTTTTTTATCATTAAAATTTGTCTGGGTGGCTAATAACACATTTTTCTGTGGTGTGACAAACTCAGAACACATACTTAATTTTGACTTTACAGGGACTTTAATGTATAAACAACATTGTTAAAAATACTCACAGTTTACATAGCAACTCAACAGCAATGTAAAATCAAATGCACTTAGTGCACATGATCAGTTACACATTGTGGCTTTTCCCTGAAGTCTTTGAACAAACTCAGCATGTAGTTTACTCCAAACTCAATCGTCACAACTGTGCAGCTAACAATCTTTCTCCTTTAGTTCTCTTACGAGAGGTTCTCTCGTATTGCGTAAGTAAGCTTACGCTACGGGGAAAGTCATCTTTTCTCGAGATATGAAGCCAAAAATTATCCTTAATTTTGTATTTATTGTCAATGCAGTGCAGCAGCTAGCAGAGCTAGAGCGAGCTATCTTGCGCGCTCATTGGTTGCTGCGCGGCAACTGCTTCAGCCTACCAGTGAGCCCGGCGTGACTTCACGCCCAATGAGGGCGCGCGTGCCCTCACGCGTCACAGCCCGCCAGAATGGGAGGTGGCTTAGCGTATAAAAGAAGGGCTCGGAGGCTGATTCTCTGATTTTCGTCTCTTCAGCGAAGCTCTCCGCATCGCTGCACTCTGAGAGAAGCCGTCGCCGTCGAATCAAGCGCCCAGCAAGCTTAGGACAGCGCCTGAGGAAGCCGGACGATTCTTCGCCACCTTCAGCCTGCCGTGCCTGCTTCGCTGTCCGGCGACAGTATCCTTTTTACAATGCTGTGTGTGTTCGCCGCTGCGACACACACTCTCGCTTCTAAAAGAGAAATTTCCTACGAGGCGTTGTTTCAAATGCCTCGCACCACTCCCCGCTCTCTCTCTCCCTCTGTTCGAGCCGCGCAAACTGCGCCGCTCACAAGGTATGTCAGAGATGCGGACGATTACGGGGCTTGCTCTCTCCCTCTGTTCGAGCCGTGCAAACTGTGCCGCTCACAAGGGATCGCAGAAGCGTACGGTCACAGGGCTAGTTTTTCTTTATGTTACAAGAAAGCTACCGCTACCCCGCCCCCCTCGCCCGTCTCCCGACGAAAGGAGAAAAGAGTGTTTTAGCCCCGCCGAGGCCGGTCTAACCTCCATTTCAAACATATTTCTCAGTCCCCTCCTAAGTTCAGGCTACTGAAAATATCAATACTGCAGTAAACGAGCCTGTCACAGTTCACGCACGCCTGCAAAACATGATGACGCTCTCTGGCTACTTGCCCCTCTCCCCTCGCTCTCCCCCTCTGTTCGAGCCGCGCAGACTGCGCCGCTCACAAGGGATCGCGGAAGCGGACAGTCACGGGGTTAGTTTTTCTTTACTTTACAAGAAAGCTACCGCCCCCTGCGCCCGTCACTCACCGGCGAAAGGAGAAAAGAGAGTGTGTGAGTCCCGCCGAGGCTTGACTACCGCCATTTCTCACATATTTCTCAGTCCCCTCTAAGCTCTGGCGGCTGGAAATATTAATATTGCAGTAAACAAGCCTGTTACAGTACACACGCGCCTGCAAAACATGATGACGCTCTCTGGCTACTCGCCCCGCTTCCCGCGCTTGTGCCGCGCAAACAGCGCCGTTCTCAAGGGATGTCAGAGCGGACGGTTACGAGCAATGATCAGCACCCCGCGTGCCTCACTCACCGGCGAAAGGAGGAGCGTGTTGGGAGCCCCGCTGAGGCCGGGCCAATCTCCAATTCTCACACATTTCTCAGTCCACTCTAAGTTCAGGCGGCTGGAAATATTAATATTGCAGTAAACAAGCCTGTTATATACACGCACGCCTGCAAGCTAACGCCGACACGAAACATGACGACGCACTCTCGTATGCTCGCGCGAACTGACAGCCTATGTATTCTCCCCCTGTGGCTCAGTGGCGGAATATCGGGCTTTCGCACCAGAGACCCGTGTTCGATTCCGGCTCTGGCGGCAAAAAAATAAAATTTATGCTGTTGGCTGATTCGAGCTCGCGGCCAGCTTCTCACATGCAGAAAGTGAACCCGCCCCTCTCACCCTCGCCGCTATGATGGTGCTCAAGTAATTCTAAACATTTGAGCCTTCAAAGCTTTTCGCGCTGTCAGTCACCTAAGAAGGCGACTGCAGATGTGTATGTTGCAGCCGACGAGTCAGTTACACAACTCGCTCGCCTGCACACAAACGCCGTTGCACAGCGACCCAGAGAAATCTGAAAAAGAGTGTTAATTCTGGTTATTCGGCTCACGCCGACGGTGTTTGAGTGTAGAAGATGTGCCCACAGCCCAGTGCTCACCCCTACACACAAGCACGATCTCCCCTGTGTCTCTCACAGAGCTCACTCTCACAAAGCGGGCACGCGCCGCTCGAGTGATGAGCGTAGGAATTGTGCCCACGAGCCAGTGCTCACACCTACCCACTGCCCGCTCTGTCACACAGCTATCCCAGGGTTCAGATCCTCTAAGTTATCCGGCTCACGCCGACGGTGTTATGAGTGTAGTAAATGTGCCCACAGCCCAGTGCTCACCCCTACACACAAGCACGATCTCCCCTGTGTACCCCACAGAGCACACTCCCATAAAGCGCGCACACGCCGCTTGAGTGTTAAATGTAGGAAATGTGCCCACTATCCAGTGCCCACGCCTACACATTGCCCGCTCTGTCTCACAATCTCGGGGATTAGATCACATAAAACCCCCCGCCATCGGCCATGTTGTGAATGTAAGCCCTGTGCCCGCCAACGAGCGCTCACACTTGCTAGTGAACACACTGACGCCCACACCACCCGCGTCGCGGGTTTCTCACTGCAAAATATTCTCCGTCCCATGGGACCGAGCTATTGAGCACTGTCCGGCCGGTTGTCGCTATCAGCGAGCTTCCGTTCCCCAGCATCAACAGCGCGCGCAACGCGCAAACGCCTCCATTATAGTACAGCGGATGGAACCCGGAGGCTATTCGACCCCTAGCCATGAATGCAAAAGCATGGGAGGCTATCCCGGGTGTGTCAAAATGGGTGCTGGACACCGTAATACGGGGCTATTCGCTGCAGTTCGCTCGCCGTCCCCCGCGCTTTCAAGCTCGGACCGAGACGAGAGTGAATACAGAGGCAGCCCATCTCTTCATGCAGAGATAGCGAAACTATTACGCAAAGGGGCGATAGAACGAGTACACTCTTCGCTGAGCGAGGCGGGCTTTTACGGACGTTATTTCCTCGTTCCCAAGAAGGACGGTATTAGATCTGAGATATTTGAACAAAGCTCTCATGAGACGGCCGTTCAAAATGCTCACGACCAGACAAATCCTCGCGCAAATCCGCCCGAAGGACTGGTTTATTTCTCTCGATCTGAAAGACGCATACTTTCAGATTCAGATTATACCCCGTCACAGGCCATTCTTGAGATTCGCCTTTGACGGCCAGGTATATCAATACACCGTCCTCCCGCTTGGCCTGTCTCTAGCACCCCGTACGTTTACGAAGTGCATGGACTCGGCCCTCGCTCCCCTGAGAACACAGGGGATGCGAATTCTGAACTATTTGGACGACTGGCTGATTCTAGCGCAGTCAGAGGAGGAACTCATTTCCCACAGAATAGCGCTTCTCAGTCACCTGGAAAGCTTGGGTCTCTCCTTAAACTGGACCAAGAGCTCATTAATACCCAGCCAGTCAATTTCCTTCCTGGGAATAGAACTGGACTCGGTGGCTATGACGGCCAGACTGTCAACACAGCGCGCGCGCCGTGTACGACATCTCGCCGCGTCTTTTCAGAAAGGCAGGTGTTTTTCCCTGAAAGCATTTCAGAGGATGTTGGGCCACATGGCTTCAGCTGCAGCGGTTCTTCAGCTGGGCTTACTGCGAATGTGCCCGCTCCAGCGCTGGCTGAGAGCGAGAGTGCCCCGCAGAGCGTGGACTGCCGGAGGCTCGCGGGTCAGTGTGACTCAGGGCTGCGTCTCAGCCCTGTAGCCCTGGCTGGCGGCCGAATGGTACCAACGGGGAGTTACGATGGGAGTCATCTCACACCGGAAAGCGATCTCGACAGATGCCTCCAACTTGGGTTGGGGGGCGCTTTTCGAGGGCAGACCGGTCTATGGCCTCTAGTCAGACCAGGAGAAAGGCCTTCACATAAACTGTCTGGAGATGCTTGCGGTCGAGAACGCATTGAAACATTTTCTCCCATACCTGCAAGGACACCATGTGCTAGTCCGCACGGACAACATGTCAGTGGTGGCCTACGTGAACCGTCAGGGCGGAATCAGATCCAAAATCCTCTGCGCACTGGCAGAGCGCCTCCTGGTCTGGGCTCTGGGCTCACTGCGCTCGCTGAGAGCCACGCATGTGCCCGGTCACCTGAATGACGGCCCGGACAGACTGTCCAGAGACAACGTTCCCCCCGGGGAATGGTCTCTACACCACCAGACAGTCCAGCTGCTGTGGCGCCGCTTTGGCAGGGCAGAAGTCGACCTCTGTGCGACGAGCGACAACGCTCACTGATCCCGAGATTCTTCTCGAAAAACGAGGACGCGCTGGCCCGAGTCTGGCCCAGCGCCCCATTGTACGCCTTTCCCCCGGTTTCGATGTTACCACAGGTGATCGCGAAGATCAGGGAAACGCGCCACTCAGTGCTCCTCATAGCCCCGCACTGGGAAAACCAGTCTTGGTTCCTGGAATTGATGCGGCTGGCAGACTCAGCCCCATGGCCGATCCCGGCGAGGAGAGACCTTCTCTCTCAAGCCCGCGGTTCGATCTTGCATCCCCATCCAGAGCGCTGGTCTCTGCATGCGTGGAGAATTAACGGATACTCGCTGATTTGCCAGAAGGGGTGGTTAACACGATCACGCAGTCTAGAGCCCCCTCTACGAGACGGCTCTACGCGTCAAAATGGTCTGTGTTTAACAAATGGTGCGCGGGAAAAAATCTAAACCCTCAGACGTGTGGGGTTCCGTGGGTTTTGGGCTTCCTTCAGGAGCTATTGGACACGGGCAGGTCCCCTTCCACGCTCAAAGTCTATGTTGCGGCTATTGCAGCGTTTGCCGACTCGGCGCTCGGCCGTGCTTTAGGAAGGAATGAACTCATTACCCGCTTCCTCCGAGGAGCCAGGAGGTTGAATCCTCTGCGGCCCCCCTCGGTCCGGATTTGGGATTTGTCTTTGGTCCTAGAGGCCCTGGAAGCTTATCCCTTTGAACCTTTGAACTCTGTGGAGCTGAAATACCTCACGTTCAAAACCGTTTTCCTGATAGCTCTGGCTTCAGTGAAACGCGTGGGTGACTTGCATGCGTTATCAGTTAACGCAGCGTGTCTTGAGTTTGGACCTAATAAATCCTTAGTCATTCTCAAACCGAGGCACGGTTACGTCCCCAAGGTGTTGGGCACTCCTTTCAGAGCACAGGTCATTTCCCTCTCAGCCCTGCCGGCTTCTGGCAGTGAGGCTGATAGTAACCTCCTTTGCCCTGTTAGGGCTCTGAGGATTTACGTCACGCGCTCCACCGCCTTCAGGCGCTCGGAGCAGCTTTTTGTTTCATTCGGAGGGCCTCGCCGCCTCGAAACACAGTCTGTCCAGATGGATAGTGGACGCTATTGCAGCAGCTTATGCGTCCAAAAATCTGCAGTGCCCCTTGGGCATTCGGGCTCATTCCACCAGAGGCATGGCCTCATCGTGGGCTTGGTCCAGTGGGATTTCCATTCATGACATTTGTACAGCGGCAGGCTGGGCCTCCCCCTCTACATTTGTTAGGTTCTATAACCTGGAAGTTCCCGCCCTGCAGGCTAAACTTTTATCAGTCTAAGTCGTGTGTACGCCCTGCTCAGACTACTGTACGCAGGTCAATTACTCGATTTAGCTCTCCTGGTTGAGCTGCACCAGAAAGGGTTGTGTTAGTATCTGTGTAGACCGGCCGAGCCGCTCTACTCCCCCTAATGTGTGCTTATGAACATGTGTTGGCCCGCTCCGTTGGCCACCTATTTTCCCACCTATCGGTGCTCCCTGGGCTTCCCTGGGAGTTATGTGTGGATGCTAGGCGCGCACGGCGTGGACAAAGAGTTCCCGTAGCGTAAGCTTACTTACGCAATACGAGAGAACCTCTCGTAAGAGAACGATACTGGTTACTAAACGTAACCTCGGTTCTCTCTAGAAGAGGGAACGAGTATTGCGTAACCTGCCGTGCTCGCGTCACGAGCTCATGTCGCTTCAGTCGATGAAAACCAGAGAATCAGCCTCCGAGCCCTTCTTTTATCCGCTAAGCCACCTCCCATTCTGGCGGGCTGTGACGCGTGAGGGCGTGCGCGCCCTCATTGAGTGTGAAGTCACGCCGGGCTCACTGGTAGGCTGAAGCAGTTGCCGCGCAGCAACCAATGAGCGCGCAAGATAGCTCGCTCTAGCTCTGCTAGCTGCTGCACTGCGTTGACAATAAGTACAAAATTAAGGATAATTTTTGGCTTCATATCTCGAGAAAAGATGACTTTCCCCGTAGAGTAAGCTTACTTACGCAATACTCGTTCCCTCTTCTAGAGAGAACCGAGGTTACGTTTAGTAACCAGTATCGTTTTATAACCATCAAAAACACCAACTTGGGTAGGAGAAGCACATCCACTTTGCTAACAAAGATCATAGATATCATATAAAGGCTAGATGTCTTAAGGCGGAGTCACTTCCGGCATCACCGGCGGCCATCTTAACACAGGGAAGCTGTGAATTAAGGTGAGTGATCAGTACGCACACAAATCCTCTTATCTCGCTGAAATCTTGACGGATTTACAAACGGTTTGGTTTCTTACAAACGTTATTAACGTGGCTATAATTCCGAATGCTTGAACATGTATGTTATAATTATTCATATGTATGCAGTGTCATAGCTACATCTCTGACGTTTATAACAAACCAAACCGTTTGAAAATCGGTAGAAAAATTAGCAAGTTATGGTTATTTAAAAGTACATGCACCATGTTACGAGTGAGCGAGCACACTGTGGTAAGATGGCCGCCATGTGCGGACGTCGACCTCCATTGGCCAGCAGCGCGCATGAGACATCTAGCCTTTCTATGATATCTATGACAAAGATCTCTCTGCATGCTGGTAATCACACACACCTGGTTCTATGTGGCATGTGCAGCTTCAATGACCAATCAGTTTCTTTGTTTCCCCCAGGTTGCACTACATGCTCACAACCAATAGGCTGCATTCATTTTGATCTCAAATCTCTTTTCTTCTTTCTTTATTTAAAGGAGAACTCGGTAACTCTAGCGAACTCTAGTCACTTCTTCACTGATTTTCCCTTTTGTTGTCGCATGTTTTATCCCACAAGCTCCCCCTACAGCTGTGGGAGGGTGTATATTTCACAACACGGTCGTAAAAAACTCACTTGCGGCGGCCTCCTCCCCCTCTCTACCACTGCTCATGTGCGTTTGTTTTGATTGGAGCAAACCAACTGTATCGTGTGGAGCTATGTCTACCGAGGTGGGTAATCTGGTAATACATCATACATGCGTGTGTGTTTATGTCGAATTGCCGTAAAGCAATTCGTGTTTCGCGCTCGTTCTTGTTCTCGTTCTCGCTTCTCACGAGACTTCCAATTTCTATCTTGCCGGGACGGTAGTCCCCAAGTTGCAAGGTTGGTTTTCCGCCTGGGAACGCTGGGGGGAGCGGGGAAAGTCACCAATATCACCAGAACAGGTTGTTTAACCATCCAAATGATTTCTAGACAGTTTTATTAAGTTAAAAAAGTTACCAAGTTCTCCTTTAACAATGATGAATATAATTTCTTTGTATTTTAATTTTTTTCCCCTTCAATTTCAAGTTTGGCTTAACAGACACCGCCACACAAATGTGGCTTTTTGTGAATGACTGTCCTACTACAGGCTTTAGCACAGAGTAACAGCTCTCTACCAGTTACAAAAGACACAGTAACAGTCGGTCACAGGCAATTCTAGTTGATTTCTTAAATTATCCTTTGACTATGTTCTGGCTCTTTTTTTTGGCCCGATGCCAAACTTACTTGCCGACCCCTGCCCTATTAGAACTATAATATTCTATGATGTTAGTGATATAATTCACATTAAGAATTTTTATGAAATCTACTGAGAAACCACGAGAAAAAGGTGAATAAAGACTTAGTTAAGAGTTAATGTTCAGAAATTATAAAATATTATTATGTGTGGAACCATGCTGTACTATGTTTTGTGATGTTTTCGTTGTCAAACTCAAAAATGTGTTTATTTTTAATTAATTAAAAATTACATGTTACTAAAAAATGACTTAAAAATTAAGTGAATAATTGTATTTTATTGACAAAATATTTTAATTTGTTAATACTCTGAACCCCTAGTGGATTTGCACAAACTGTGAAAGTCAGAAAGTGTTAGGTTGTGCCACGCTCTCCCCATGATTTCACTGTCACTTTGGTATTTTCTTTTTTTAAATCATGCTTAACATTTGCAAAATAACTAAGTTTAAAACATCACTGACTTACAGATGTTAATGCAAAATGTTACAACACTCCCTGGTCTTTCCTAATAAAAAAGATTCCTGTAAAAGTGCACAACATTTATAAGTCTGTATGCTTTATATTTTACTTAGCTTTAAAACCAGTTCAGTCCAGCAGAAGAGCTCAAACCCAGAGTCCAGCTGTCTATCTATGAAGAGTAACCGCTTTATGGGTCCGCCAGAAAAGTTGAAGAGTGGAGACACACAGTCTGAACTCAGGTATATAATTTCTTCGTTATTCTTATAGTATTTGATTTTTATGAAATTATTATTAATATACAGCAGTGTAATGATCTGTATTTGAACCAAATAATTCTAAGTTCCAAATCTTGTAAGTTACAATCTATTAATAATCATCATTGTGCTCTTGTGTAAAGCTCTATGTATTGTATTGTTGATACATTCAGACACTGTAAAAGCTGTTGGACTGTTACTCAGTTAATGACACAATTACATCAATATTAGTGTTTCTGATTGACATCACTCAAACACAGGATTAATGATTAACAGATTTCAGAAACCTAATGATGTTCTGTCTCCTATAATACAGCAAACGTGGTATTTTAATCCTACAGCCATGACTCTAAACCTGCTGAAGTCCTCAACACATTGAGATCAAATCTGAGACAGAAGTTTGAGTATTTGTGTGAGGGAATATCAAAGCAGGCAAACCCAACACTCCTGAATGAGATCTACACAGAGCTCTACATCACAGAGAGTGAAAGTGGAGAGATCAATAATGAGCATGAGGTGAGACAGATTGAGACACAGTCCAGGAGAGCAGAAACAGAGGACACACCGATCAAATGCAGTGCCATCTTTAGACCTTTACTTGGACAAGACAAAACCATCAGAACTGTGCTGACAAAAGGAGTCGCTGGCATTGAAAAAACAGTCTCTGTGCAGAAGTTCATCCTGGACTGGGCTGAAGGGAAAGAGAATCAGGACGTCCAGCTCATATTCCCACTTGCTTTTAGAGAGCTCAACTTGATGAAGGACAAAACACTCAGTCTTTCAGATCTTCTTCATTGCTTTTTCCCTCAAACAAAAGAAATGGACATATCCAGTGATGAGTATAAAGTGTTGTTCATCTTTGATGGTCTGGATGAGTGTCGTCTGTCTCTGGATTTTCAGAGCGATGTGAGGTTGTGTGATGTGACTGAATCAGCCTCAGTGGACGAGCTGCTGATGAATCTCATTGTGGGGAATCTGCTTCCCTCTGCTCTCATCTGGATCACCTCCAGACCAGCAGCAGCGGATCTCGTCCCCTCTGAGTGTGTCCATCGAGTGACAGAGGTACGAGGCTTCAGTGACACACAGAAGGAGGAATACTTCAGGAAGAGAATCAGTGATCAGAGTCTGGCCCACAGGATCATCTTACACTTGAAGTCCTCAAGGAGCCTCTTTATTATGTGCCACATCCCAGTGTTCTGCTGGATCTCAGCCACTGTTCTAGAGGAGATGTTGAGGGAATCACGGAGAGGAGAGATTCCCAAGACTCTCACTCAAATGTACACACACTTCCTGCTCATTCAGACCAACATCAAACATGAGAAGGACTATGAGAAGAAAGTGAAAGATGAAGACATGATTTTCAAACTGGGGAAACTGGCTTATCGGCAGCTTGTGAAAGGCAATCTGATCTTCTATGAGGAAGACCTGAGAGAGTGTGGCATTGATGAGACAGAAGCATCAGTTTACTCAGGATTGTGCACTCAGATCTTCAGAGAGGAGTTGGGCTTGTATCAGGGGAAAGTCTTCTGCTTTGTTCATCTGAGCATTCAGGAACATCTAGCAGCTCTATATGTGCATCTCTCCTTTATCAACAATAACATCAATGTGTTTGACCAGATTACCAAACCAACTAATGGAGACAAAATTTCCCTATCTGATCTCCATCAGAGAGCTGTGAATGAGGCTTTAGACAGTAAAAATGGGCATCTGGACCTTTTCCTTCGTTTCCTTCTGGGTCTGTCAGTGAAGTCTAATCAGAGTCTCTTACAAGAACTAAAGACTCAGACAGCAAACAGCTCTCACAACAATAAGAAAACAGCTGAATATATTAAAGAAAAGATCAATGAGAATCCCTCTCCAGATAAATACATCAATCTGTTTCACTGTCTGAATGAACTGGGTGATCTTTCACTAGTGAACGAAGCTGAATCTCATATGAGCCGTGGAGGATTACATGCTGTGAAACTCTCCTCGTCTCAGTGGTCAGCTTTAGTGTTTGTGTTGTTGTCCTCAGAGAAGACACTGCAGCACTTTCACCTGAAGAGCTTAATTTCAGACAGAAATGATTGGTGAGTAACACTGAGTGCAATCATTACAGTCTAAAACATTATGAACAAAGAGAAACTCAGAGTTCCCTTTCGTGGTCACTATGAGTTACGTCAGTGACAACGAATGGGGTTTCGCTTAGAAAGCCTATCACCTTCGAGTATATAAAACGAGCCAATGACAATAAAATGCCATGGGTCTGCAGAATTTGCATAGCGTAACTCCGCCCCACCTCGTGGGTATATAAGGAAGTACACCGGCAACATGCAGATATGTTTTCACTTCGGAGCCAAGTTTCCAATTCACTCCACAAAGCCAATTCTGAGATTGTTATTCTCCACTCTTTGAGACGAGCTTCTCTTCAGGTGTTAGTGTGGCGAGTTCCAGTGAGTGCACATTCCCTGCTGATCTGTGCAGTGATCTGCCAGTGTTTGTGTGTTCATCTGTTTTGGGTCTTCAGGGACCTAGTGCTCCGGCAACTAGCTCGTCTGGGCCTTCGGGTCAACTGGGAGAAGAGCAAACTCTGCCCCGTGCAATGGATCTCTTTTCTCGGTATGGAAATCGACTCGGTCGCCATGTGCGCACAGCTTACGAGTGAGCGCGCGCAGTCACTGCTGACTTGCCTCTGTCAATTCGAGGGCAAGAGAGCGGTTCCACTGAAACTATTTCAGAGGCTCCTGGGGCATATGGCAGCCGCAGTAACGCCGAATCCCAGTGACTCCGACCTGCCGTCAGACCTTCACCCCATGTACGAACCTCAGTTTCAACCGAAGTGCCCTTAGAACGAGTTTCCCGGCATGTTGTTGTATCAAAAGGTGCCTCCACCATGAGCTGGGGCACCATGTGCAATGGACATGCTCCTGGACAGGACCCCAGCGTCTTTGGTATGTCAATTGCCTCGAGTTGCTGGCTGTACGTCTCGCCCTGCACCACTTCCGTGCGTTGCTGAGGGGTCAGCACGTACTAGTCCAATCAGACAATACCACGACAGTAGCGTACATCAACCGACAAGGTGGTCTATGCTCCCGCCGTATGTCGCAACCACCTCCTCATATGGAGTCAGAAGCATCTGAGGTTGCTTCGAGCCATTTATATCCCGGGAGACCTGAACCGTTTGGCCGACGAGCTGTCTCGTCTTCGGCCTCTCCCTGGAGAATGGAGACTCCATCCCCAGACGGTTCAGCTGATTTGGGATCAGTTGGGGACGCACAGGTAGACCTGTTTGCCTCCCACGACTCGTCCCATTGCGACCTGTTTTATTCCCTGACCGAGGGCACGCTTGGCACGGATGCACTGGCGCACAGCTCCGCAAGTATGCCGCGGGGCCTCCGCAAGTATGTGTTTCCCCCAGTGATCAGGGAGGACGAGGAGCAGGTCGTTTTGGTTGCCCTGTATTGGCACACAGCACAGCACCTCAGCACCATGTGTCTCTCTGAGCATGTGTCTTTCCCTCGGCAAGCCACCTTGCCACCCCTGGGATTTAAATATTCCACCTGCAGCTGGACACCCCAGTGATATTCTATATGCAGCCCCTCTGGGTCATATGTGTATTCTTAAAGGGTTAGTTCACCCAAAAATGAAAATTCTGTCAGTAATTACTCACCCTCATGTTGTTCCAACCGCGTAAGACCTTCGTTCATCTTCGGAACACAAATTAAGATATTTTTGATGAAATCTGAGAGCTGGATCACTTCTCCATAGGCTGCTAGGTGACCGAAACTTGCTGGCCCAGAAAAGTTATTAAAGAGATCGTTAATATAGTCCAAGTGACTACAGTGGCTCAATCTTAAGTATATCAAGCAACGAGAATACTTTTTGTGCGCACAAACAAACAAAAATAACGACTTTATTCCACTATTCATTTCCTTCTCTCTGGGCCTCGAGTTGGTTCACATAGTGTTTTTGCGCAGCGCGTCTGTGTTACACGTCACCACGTAGGCTCACTATTGGCCGACGCTGGTCATGTGTGTGATGCGTGGTGACGTGGACTCCATGCGTGGAGGTTCATCCACAGTGTAGAATACAAGTGCCCACATAAACATTGGCTGAATACGAGGCTTCTACAGTTATAGATACTAAAACAACTTTCACATGTCCTTTATATAGACCTTATGTAGCCCCACCCCTTTTCAGCGCTGCGCTCGTTGTCTTTTGACTTCCGGTTTTATTTTCACAGCGATCTTGCGTATTTATGAATGAACGGCTCGTTTTAAAATCTTCCCGGTCTACTGACATTTGTTAAGACATCTGGTTTAAACATTACAATCCTCATGATAACTTTCGTTAACTTTATATTAAGTAAATCCACTTCAAAAGCTAATTACTCCTGGACAGCAATGCCATAGAAATATACAGAGCGACTGCAAAAACGGAAGTTCAAAGACAATATTCTAAAGATGGCGGCGCCCTTGTTTCTCTTGGGCGCATAAGGTCTATAGCAGTGTTTAATTAAAAGAATATTTGAGGGTATTTAGGAAGGTATAATGTATTATTTACTTAAGTTATGAATTATTATTATTGTTAGCATTAATAATTAACTTATTTATTTTTTGTTTTCAAATAGTGAAACACAAAACACAGCAGATGAAGTTCTTCAGAAGCTGCTGCCTGTGGTTACAGCAACTAGATACGCTGTGTAAGTAACACTGAGAACAAGCATCACTGTTAAAACATTATAACATTTCTTACTTAAACATTATAAATGAATAGTTTAACAAAAAATATGAGTCACACTTCAGCTTTTAAACCCTCCACCCTCCTATCTGACCTGATTTGTGATCTACTTAACCGTTTTTTATGATATTTGTTTGAGAAATTTATCTTCAAATATATGCATTTTAATGTATGTATATAAACATTTATATTTAGACTTTTTATATTAATTTTAATTCATTTAAATGTTAATACATTTATATTAAGGGAAAAAACAGATGTATTCAATGTATTCTAAGACTGCAAGATTTGGGGAAAATGTCATATTGCGATTATTGAGGTCAATATTGCGATTGCGATATAATAAACAAATGATTTCATGAGTCAGCTTGCTTGGTTCTCAAGGAAAATGCACACACAGATTAGTGCTAATGCTGAAATGTGTTTTTCTCAACTCAGACTAGCAACAACAACTAAATGCACAGTTTTTTCAAATTAAAATAATATTTTTTACAAAATTTAAATAATGACATCTTTGCATTACTGCAACTTGTTATTGTTTCAATAGTACAATAGTATAAAATAAATAGAACAATAAATAAGAACATTTGTATGCTCACGAAAATAAAATATTTTGAACGTTCTGTCCAGACAAACAGGGACATTTAAAAGGGAACTTGGCAACTATTTCAACTTAATAAAACCATTTAGAAATCATTTGGATGGTAAAATAACCTTTCCTCGCTCCCCTTAGCGTTCCCAGGCGCTAAACCAACCTTGCAACATGGGGACTAACATCCCGGTAAGTTGGAAGTAGGAAGTCTTGTGAGAAGCGAGAACGAGCGAGATATACAAACTGCTTTACGGCAATTCAACATAAACAGAAGTTGAACACACGCCCCCCTCAATACCAGTTAGCCACACCTGCTAGCAATAAGAACAAGCAACGTTGGATCATTGTCTGCACGATGATAAGCTAAACTTGGCAATCTCAGTTCCATTGGGGGTAGGTTAGGCTATAACTAAGATAAGAATAAGTGGTAATGTTTGCTAGCTTCATCCGCCCACCCCCTGTTACGGCTTATGGTTGATAACACAATACAAAATGTACATGTCAATGTTCTTTGATAGTGTGTATGATGTCTTACCCACCTCGGTAGACATAGCTCCACACAATAAAGCTGGCCAGCTCCGATAATAACAGATGCACATGAGCAGCGTTAGAAAGGGGGAGGAGGGGCCGCAAGTGAGTTTTTTTTTACGACAGTGTTGTGAAATATACGCCCCACAGCTGTAGGGGGAGCTTGTTGAGAAAACATGCGACAACAAAAGTGAAAATCAGCAAAGAAATGGCTAAAGTTGCCAAGTTCCCCTTTAAGCAGGATGTGTTTTGTAATTGTCAAAACATTTGGTATCTAAACAGAAGTTTAGTGACTACATGTTACAATGTTTACATGGTACAATGACTGGTAACCTACTGTTTTTATTATAGCTTGACACATTTCATGATTTCAGTTCAAAACATTTTGGTAAGTTGTACTGTATCTTTCAACACACCTATTGTGTCAGGGACCAATCAAGCTCGGTCCCATCCACCACTCAGCATTCACTCTCACCTGAGTATTGATCACAAGCACCTGTTCCCAATCAGCACCGTCATTATCCAGCACATAAAACCCATCTCACAACAGCACTCCAGCGTCAAGCCTTGAATAGGACAGACCACTTACCTGCTTGTCTTCATAGCCCGTTCCAAGTTCACGGAGAGAAGTATACTTATCTGAAGATTGTTAAACTCTGTGTCTCTGTTGATCTTCTTCCAGATCCGCTAAGTGATTCCTGGTCTGATCTCCCAGCTCCTGTGTATCCTCAGACACTGTTTTCATCCGATCTGTCCGTTCCTGTGAGGGAAAAAGACCAAGTATTAATGACTGTCCACTACTATACAACGTATTGCACCGTGGATATACTCACCTGCTTACCTCCAATGCATCGTGTGATCGCCACCAACTTTGCCACTGTTTCACCTAATTACTCATCTTGCACTTTATTCTTGTAAATAAACACTGTGTTTGGATTCACTTACCTGGTCTCCGAGTGTGTATCCTGACAGAAGGCTTGACCTAATACCGTCATGGATCCAACACAACCAGAAACCGCTCCAACGCTGAGCACAGCGAGCCATTCCAGCGCTTCCGCAACATCCACTCCTTCGCTGATGTACGTTGCTAGCCCAGCCTCTAGACCAGCGCCCTTCTCTGGCAGGGCGGAAGATTGCAATGGTTTTCTGCTTCAATGTTCACTGGCCCTGGAACAGCAAACACATCAATATTCCACAGAAAGATCTAAAATATCTTTTATTGTACAACAATTATCCGGGCCAGCTCTAAGATGGGCAGAAACCCTCTGGTTCCAGGAAACTCCAGTTACAGCATCCTTACAGAATTTTATAACACATTTTAAAGAAGTGTTCGGCCGGCCAGTGGGAGATTCCTCCGTCAGCGATCAGCTCCTGCAACTTCGACAGGGTAAAGATTCAGTGTCTGAGTATTCGTTGAAATTCAGAACCCTGGCCTCAGCTAGTGGGTGGAACGAGAAGGCACTCATCACAGTGTTTCGAAGGGGGCTTAATCCCACACTCCGTCTACAACTAGCCATTTATGATGACAACATGGGGTTAGAAAAATTCATGCAACAAGCCCTACAAGTAGATCAGCGATCCCAAGTTTGTTACCGTGACATTACGAACCAGGTTTCCACTCCTCATATGAATCTCACTGAACAAGTGGAAACACATGGGGTGGAGCGGATGCAAGTTGAAACCAGCAGATTATACCAAGCAGAGATGAAACGTCGCTACGAACTCAAGCTATGTTTATATTGTGGAAATCCAGGCCATTTTCTACGATTATGTCCATCTCGTCCTCCTCGCTTGACAGTGAGTTCGATTTTCAATACCCCCTCCGTTTCCTCCCCACTCACGATCTCAGTGACATTAATGTCTCCTAGTTTCAACGTTTCAGTCTCTGCCATTATTGATTCCGGGTCTGCAGGGGATTTCATCTCAGGAGAATTATCTTCCAGACTCAAGCTCAAGAGGATCAACACTCCGAAGCCATACTCCATCCACGCAGTAACTGGAGAGATCATCAATAAGGGGTATGTCAACTACCAGATCAAACCAGTTACATTGTGTGTAGAGAAAGACCACCAGGAGTGTTTTTATCCTTTTATTCTTGAAAATTGTCAGACAGACATTATACTAGGTCGTCCGTGGCTGATTCGTCATCAACCTGAGATCGACTGGAAAACGGGTAAAATCATTCGCTGGGCTTGCAAGTGCTTCTTCACATGCTTCAATGATCATCCTCAAATCGCAAATGAATGATCTAAATCAGTCCACGTGAATTCTACCTCAATTGAAAGTCCCAACGAGAAACTTTCAGTGATCACACCTCCATGCTATTCTTCCTTTGCCGACGTATTTAGCCCTGTAGAGGCCTCCAAACTACCTCCACATAGACCTTGGGACTGCGCCATTGAGTTAATGCCGGGTGAACCTGTTCCCAGAGGTCGAATATACTCCTTATCCATTCCAGAACAAGAAGCCATGCAGAAATATGTCCAAGAGGCCCTACAGCAGGGGTACATTCGACCTTCTACTTCTTCTGCAGCTGCCAGTTTCTTTTTTGTCCCTAAGAAGGATGGCGGATTAAGGCCTTGTATAGATTACAGAGCCCTAAATAAGATCAGGGTTAAGTTCAGCTACCCCCTCCCGCTTGTGCCTTTCGCTCTGGAACAGCTCAAAAAGACTACCATGTTCACCAAACTGGACTTGAGGAGCGCCTACAACCTGATCAGAATTCGGGAAGGTGATGAGTGGAAAACAGCGTTCATAACACCAGCAGGGCACTACGAGTATCTGGTTATGCCTTATGGGCTGGTAAATGCTCCCTCAGTCTTCCAGAGTTTTATGGATGAGGTGCTTCGAGACTTTTTGAATCGTTTTGTACTAGTCTATATCGATGACATACTCATTTTCTCCAAGAATCCCTCCGACCATCAACACCATGTCTCTCAGGTGCTCCAACGACTTCGGGAATTCTCACTGTTCCTCAAAGCGGAGAAGTGCACATTTCATCAAGAGTCTGTCGACTTTCTGGTATATCATCTGAGCAGGAGAGGGGTGGAAATGGATGATAGTAAGATCAATGCAATCACCACATGGCCCGTTCACAAATCTGTGAAAGAGTTGCAAAGATTTCTTGGCTTTGCGAACTTCTATCGTCGATTCATTGATAAGTATAGTATGATGACAGCCCCATTGACCTCCCTCCTGAAAGGAAAACCTCAGTTGGAATCCAGAGGTCCTCAGTTGGAATCCAGAGGCCCAAGAGACATTCAAAGCCTTGAAGACAGCTTTTACAACTGCCCCGTTGCTCTGTCATCCAAACCCGATAGAGTATTCATCCTGGAAGTCGATGCGTCGACTACAGGAGTCGGAGCCATACTCTCACAACATCAAGAAAACTCAACCAAACCCATGCCTTGTGCTTTCTTCTCAAAGAAGTTGTCCTCTGCAGAGAGCAATTATGACATTGGGAATCGAGAACTTTTAGCAGTCAAACTTGCACTTGAGGAGTGGAGACATTGGTTAGAGGGGGCCAGACACCCATTCATAGTGTTAACAGACCATAAGAACTTGCAGTATTTGAAGAAAGCAAAGAGACTAAATCCCCGTCAGGCCAGATGGGCCTTGTTTTTTACCCGCTTCCATTTCACGATCTCTTATCATCCCAGGTCAAGGAACACTAGAGCGGATGCCCTGTCACATCTCCATTCCCCAGAAGAAGTTACGGACGAACCTGAAACCATTCTTCCTGCCAAGATATTCGTCAATCCCATTCAATGGGACCTAAACGATCAGCTCCAGGAAGCATCACAAGGTCTACCTACCCCTCCTGAATGTCCTCCGGGGAAGACTTATGTTCCCGAAGCTTTATGCACAGCTTTAATCTCCTCTGCTCATTCCTCAGTAGGGACTTGCCATCCCGGGACTACTAAGACATGCGCATCGATCCAGCAGAAGTATTGGTGGCCAGGTATGCACCAAGAGGTTAAAGAATTCATCCAAGGTTGCCAACTCTGCGCCATGACCAAGGTTCCTCGACACTTACCCTCAGGGAAGCTGTTACCACTACCCATTCCACAGCGCCCATGGTCACACCTCGGAGTAGATTTCGTCACCGATCTACCACCCTCTGAAGGGAATACGTGTATCCTTGTTGCCATCGATAGGTTCTCTAAAGCCTGCAAACTAATTCCCCTCAAGGGTCTCCCCACAGCCTTTAAAACTGCGGAATTACTCTTCGAACATGTATTCCGAAACTTTGGAATCCCGGAGGACATTGTGTCTGATAGAGGACCGCAGTTCATCTCTAGGGTTTGGCGAGATTTCTTCTCACTCCTGAATGTAACAGTGAGTCTGACATCTGGGTACCATCCACAAACGAATGGGCAGACGGAACGCAAAATCCAAGACGTCAGTCGTTTCTTACGTACATTCTGCCACAACAACCAAAGCATATGGAGCAGATATCTGATCTGGGCAGAATATGCCCAAAATTCGCTCCGTCAAGTATCCACTAACCTCACACCATTCCAATGCATTCTGGGTTTCCAACCGCCGTTATTTCCATGGTCAGGAGAGCCTTCAGAAGTACCTGCAGTAGATCAATGGTTTCAGCAAAGTGAAGAGGTTTGGAATCAAGCCCACCAACACCTTCAACAAGCCAGGAATCGGCAAAAACTGTTCGTAGATGTCCACAGACAACAGAATCCAAACTACCAGCCTGGTCAACTGGTATGGCTCTCAACACGAGACATTCGCCTACGTCAACCCTGTAAAAAACTGAGCCAAAGATATATCGGGCTGTTTCCTATACAAGAACAAATCAACCCAGTCACCTACAAGCTCCAACTCCCTGCCCAGTATCGGATACACCCCACATTCCATGTCTCTCTCTTGAAACCACACTACTCACCTGTGCCTGTTCCCTCCACAGATCCGGTCTCTGACTACAACCCCTCACTACCACCCATTGAAGCCGATCCCATCTATGCGGTTAAGGAGATATTGGACTCCCGACGTTGGGGTGGTCACCTCGAATACTTAGTGGATTGGGAGGATTACGGACCAGAGGAGAGGTGTTGGGTACTTCGAAATGATATCCTTGATCCTAATCTACTGACTGAGTTTCACAGACAACACCCTCAAAGACCGGCTCCACGACCCCGAGGCAGACCCCCACGACATCGAGGTCCTAGGTCCGTTGGCACGGACCCTGGAGGGGGGGGTAATGTCAGGGACCAATCAAGCTCGGTCCCATCCACCACTCAGCGTTCACTCTCACCTGAGTATTGATCACAAGCACCTGTTCCCAATCAGCACCGTCATTATCCAGCACATAAAACCCATCTCACAACAGCACTCCAGTGTCAAGCCTCGAATAGGACAGACCACTTACCTGCTTGTCTTCATAGCCCGTTCCAAGTTCACGGAGAGAAGTATACTTATCTGAAGATTGTTAAACTCTGTGTCTCTGTTGATCTTCTTCCAGATCCGCTAAGTGATTCCTGGTCTGATCTCCCAGTTTCCATCCGATCTGTCCGTTCCTGTGAGGGAAAAAGACCAAGTATTAATGACTTTTGTCCACTACTATACAACGTATTGCACTGCGGATATACTCACCTGCTTACCTCCAATGCATTGTGTGATCGCCACCAACTTTGCCACTGTTTCACCTAATTACTCGTCTTGCACCCTATTCTTGTAAATAAACACTGTGTTTGGATTCACTTACCTGGTCTCCGAGTGTGTATCCTGACAGATTGTTCATTCGTGTTTTTTTTACTATTAACTAGTAAAGAGAGATGTTTGGTTTACGACCACGATCTGTTACGTCACATTTACAAGTGCCAAAACGCTATTGTTTGAATTTAGTATAAAATTAACAGAATCTAAGAGCTGATGATTTGTTTCCTATCATAAGTATCCTGCTCTGTCTAGTCGGTGTCTGTGTCCTCTTTGCTTCGCGATTTTTCTCTGCATGAGAACGTGTGTGGCGTGAGAGTGTGTAAAATTGACAATTGCGCGAGTCTCATGCTGAATGTGTGAGAGTTGGCAGCCCTGCTCTCTCTGCTCAGTGTCGGTTATCTTATAGACAAAATAACGGCATATAACTGCAGTAGAATTGTTTCTGGCCACCAGTTCATTTCAGTTCAGTTCGATTGCGATATGATTAATCGTGCAGCACTAATGCACCATTTTATCAGTTTTATATAATCTTTTTTCCCTCACATAGAGACTGTGGGCCATATTTTAACGATCTGAAAGGCAAGAATCAAGCGCTAAACGCAAGTAACTTTGTGGGCGGGTCTTGGGTGCTGTTGCTATTATACCAGTGGGATAAATGACTCTTGCGTCTGACGCAAATCTAAAATGGGTTGGTCTGAAGTAGCTTCATTATTCATAGGTGTGGTTTGGGCGTAACGTGAAATAAACCAATCAGAGCATCATCTCACATTCCTATCATAACGGCGGATTTGCCAGACGTGCACCAGGAGTGGTTCACAGCCGAGGAGATCGACATTCTCGTCAGGGCCATAAAACACAGAGAAGTGACATTGGGGATGGAGAAACACACCCGAATTAACTTCAGTTAAACAGGCGTATGATAATTTGGGTAAATGTGTAAGCTAGATGTATGCTTTTATAATAATCTATCTATCTATCTATCTATCTATCTATCTATCTATGTATCTATCTATCTATCTATCTGCAAAATAGCATGAGGGAACGTTTGCGCCGGAACACGCCTTCTCTTTGCGCTGAACTACTGCCCCCGGGAGTGCAAGTGTATTTCTTAGTTAAAGCTGCCGTCGGCAAGTCTGGCAGATTGAGTGGATTTAGCCAAAATTTTGAATGTTTACAACTCTCATGCCCCTCCCCCACTACCAACGAGCACCCGCCCATCGTCAGTGCGTGTGTACCTGATTTTCTGTGAACGTGCGCGTCTCTTCAGCATCGATCAACACCATGGACTCAGAGGTAGGCTGCCCTGGCTAAATCTATCCATAGATAGCAATAACCGAGGAATTGGAAGCTTGTTAATAGATTTTCTCTCCGCCATCACGCTTCGTACAATCTATAGGCGAACTTCAGGCGCGTGTCGTGTGCATGTGATATTGTAATGTGCGTGTCTGCGCGAAGGAGGGGGGATCTGTGGCGTGTGCACGAACTGTGATTGACAGTCAGATCTCACACCCCCCTGCGCTGATTGGACCCGATGAGACGGGAGCGGTGGATTTTTGCAAAACAAATAAAACGCTCCAGGTGGAGTTAGAAGCTCGGGTTTTTTTCTAAAACCACCTTTTTTATGTTGTTCTGTCGGATTATAGTGTCAATTTCACTGAATTTGATCAAAAAAATGTTGCCGACGGCAGCTTTAACCGACGTGTGTCTGTGGAGGGAAAAGTCCGCTGTGCGCGGGTGCAAAATAGGAATGATACATGCATCGCTGTACAAAGCCAATTGCGCTGGGTGCAAGATAGGGCCCATAATCTCTTAGAATAACAGTTAAACTTACTGATGTATTGAATTAATTGTTTAAAAAAGAGATATTGCACAAATTATAAACACAATTAAGACAAACAAAGATTTCTGTTTTGATCTGAGAGTGAAGAGTGTGTCATTGTTCTCTACAGATTGTATGATTGTGGTGTCACAGATGAAAGTTGTGCTGCTCTGGCTTCAGCTCTGAGATCAAACCCCTCACACCTGAGAAAACTGAGTCTGTCATATAGTAAACTAGGAGACTCAGGAGTGAAGCTGTTCTCTGCTGGACTGGAGAATCCTCACTGTAAACTGGGGATACTGAGGTAAGATCATACGTGACTCTCACATGAAACTGTCACTGTGAATTCAAAAAGTATAATTAAAATGGAATAAAATGCAGGGAAATAACTATTATTATATTAATTACAAGCAAAGCTATTGAAATATTGATCTGTAAATGATTGAACACATGAGCTGCTTCTCATTAAGCTGATACTGCAGTACTGATAGTCACACTGAAAAACACACTTTGACATCATGATATACATTTAACGCCCTTTACTTTAAACACACTCAATCTCAGCACAGTCAGGATTAACACAGCCCATTCATTTTAATTTTAGGAGAAAATTGGATACTGTGGAGATTTTTCTCCAGGTGTAAAATCTACATCATGTCAATGTCACAGATTATGACATGGAGAAACACTATAGTACATCGATGACACATCAGTGTGTGTATTATTAATGAGACTGCGTGTTCTCATCCTATGAGAAGCCATTTCTCTTATTCGTGACAGCACATGGTGTTTTTCTATGACAGACACTTCAAACTGTAAAATCACGCAGTAGTTTAACGAGGCGTTCATGGGTCACAAGTGTGTGTGTCCATGGTGCAAGAGTTGAGGGTGTTGCAGGCTTCCCCCGTGATGCTGTCAGGGCGAGACTCGCTGCGGGCATTTGGTTGGCCAGAAATTACTGACACAATCAAACTGTCTGTGTGTGACAAGCATTTTTCTGAGGAGATCTATGAGAATTTCTATCTTCTCTGTCACTATCCATCTTTATTGTTAGTGTCCTGAAGGTATGTAGACTTCTGCATTTAAAGTGAATGTATATAAATATTTATACGGTTAAAGGGAAAAATCCTCCAGTTTCCACCTGACATGTAGTGAGAGCCGGCATGGGCCGCTGACAGATGACAGTTGCTCGTCTCTCTCTCTCTCTCTCTCTCTCTCTCTCTCTCTCTCTCTCTCTCTCTCTCTCTCTTTGTCACGGACATGACCTTTTCAGACATTTTATGCTTTTTATCCTAAATCACTCACTAATTTATTTTATACAGTTTAGGTAGCAGAAACCTCAAGAAATAATTGAACACGACGGTAATCCATAAACCCCAGCTGATGAATCAATGCTTCTGAGGTGAAACAATAGGTGTAAGAAATAGAACTATTTAAAACTTTTTACAATATAAACCTTTGCTTCCGGCCAACATACACGCATTCGCATGAGTTCGTTAATCACAGCAATAAAGTTTTTCAGGCGTCTATGTCAGCTGAGGAGATTAACGTTACAAAGATTAACCGAGTGTTTTATTATATATCATAGCAATTACTTGGTTTTGTATCAGGTATCAGCAAATATTGAATTGCTGGCAGAGAGAATCAATATCATATCGTATGTGTCACGTAGCCTGGAAATCCAGACCTAAATCTAAAAGATTAATGGTCTGGCTGGTCGAAAATCGCCCAGCTCGAGGGGCAGCACCAAGCATGCATTTGAAAATCTCACTGCACGCAATTGGATAACACTATGACCAATCACAACAATAAACCCCATACGCTTAGCTACCAGCAGAGCTAACTGGTAGATTAGACTCTTACTGTATCCGGTCAGCAAAATAGCAAAAACGTCCTTCTTGCAAAGGAACGATTCGAGCGACATATTCTTTTCCTGTTTTATATAAAAAGCCAAGTCTAACTCGTTCATTGTAGCGGCCAAAGCCGTTTCAAACAACTGGTATTCATCCATAGCCATCTTGCAATGTTTACTAATGACTTCGACGTCACATCGCTGTTGTCATCTGTTTAGCTCGCCTCTGGTCCGCCTATATCAGATAACCTGATGTGATTGGTGCAGCTCGGATACAAGGGCATATTTAATGAGCATCATTACTCGACACCAGAGTAACTCGCTGAGCAAATTCAACTTGTGCTCTCGCGAGAACGTCCTGGAGTCTTCCACAGGGGGGTGAACCGGGTGAACAAGGACTGAAGACTCCAGGACGGTACCGGCAGTTCAGGAGATCAGGGTGGGTCAGGCTGAGCAGGAGGCCAGGGCGGGTCAGGCTGAGCAGGCTGAGCAGGAGGCCAGGACAGGTCAGGCTGATCTGATGATCATGGCGGAGAAGAAATCATGGCGGAGTGAAGAAACTCAGGCTCGGTAGACATGACTTGAAGAAGTTCAGGCTCGGCAGACATGACGTGAGGATTCTCAGGCTCGGTAGACATGACGTGAGGATTCTCAGGCTCGATAGACATGACGTGAAGAAACTCAGGATCGGTAGACATGACGTGAAGAAACTCAGGATCAATATCAAAGTCAATAAAGTTTAACCCCTCAGGCTCGGCAGATATGACCTGAAGATTCTCAGGCTCGGTTGACATAATGTGGAGATTCTCAGGCTCGATTGATCGGGGTGGTGACAGGCTGGGCTCTGGTTCTGGCCAGGTTCTGGATCGGGGCTGTACGCTCTCCAGACACCTCATCACAGCGTCTCTCCAAGATAATCCGGAGGTGTCTGGAAAGTTGATGGGTCTGTAAAAGTTTGCCCCGATCGAGAACAGGGTTTTCAGAGTCTCGTCATCAAGGGAACTAGTTAACGCCAATCGCTCTAATCATTCTAATATGATGATTTGATGCTCAAAAAATATTCATTAATATTATCAATGTTGAAAACAGTTGTGTACATTTTTTTTTTCAGGATTCTTTGATGAATAGAAAGATCAAAAGAACAACATTTATTTAAAATATAACCTTTTGTAACATTATAATCCAATACAAATAAAAGTATTGATGCATTTTATTTCTTTCGCCCCAATAAATAAATAAAAATTCTTACTGACCCCAAACGTTTGAACGGTAGTGTTTAACCCTCTGGGGTCTGAGGTGTTTTTGGGGCCCTTGGGATGTTCTGACATGCCCTGACATTTGTGCTTTTTTCAGTTGATTATAAATATATTAAAGGTCTAAATCTAAAGAGAATAATGTTTATGCGTGGTTATTGAAAAAAATAAAAATGAAAGACCACAAAACTCATACTAAATATGTGTCCACAAGACTTTTGACTAATGGATGTTGTCTCTTCGAGTTCTGGCTTCAAAATTATGTGAAAATAGTCTTGCTTTATCGTTCACATAAAACAATACATTGATTTAAATTGTGTAAGACAGGTTTTGCTTGGAAAGCCAATATGCGAGGGGGGCGTGAATAAGGAGTGGTTTACACCTGAGAATACAATGTCCCACCCATTATGCGTAATTGCTTGCATAATGAGCCATTCATTCAGGTGTGACACTGACTGAGCCAAGAATGAATGCAAGGACAAAAGATATATTTAGAAGAAGACTTATATTGACCATTTAAGATTTTGCTTACATCTATCTTATAAATATGTTTTGCTATTTTATTAAAAAGGTTACAATTACAACAATAATTACAATTTCAACAATATTTCAAGTGTACTTTTTCTTTGTAAAAAAATTATAATAGGCCTACATTTTATCATATGTATGTATGTATATGTATGTAGTTTGAATACAGCCAACATTGGAACATCTAACATCTTAGTTGATGACTTTATTTTTGACAAAAATAGTATTTTATATATAATAAATATATATTATATATACATTTTATCATACGTATTTCAAAGTTAAGGATTCATTTGTTTGAATATCGCCTACATTGGAACAAACATCTTAGTTGATTTTTTTTGACAAAACATATACAGTGCAATGCATAAGTGAATACACCCATGCTAAAGTTGACTAAAAAGAGGAATAAAAAATCATATTTTGGAAATTGAACTTAATGCCTTAATTTAAAAAATTAGGAAAAATCCAACCTTTAAGGACACCAATTTTCTTTGTGAATGAATAATGTATCGTAAATAAATAAATAAATGTTCTTCCTTAAAATACATGGTGCATAAGTGAGTACACCCCTATGTTAAATTCCCATAGAGGCAGGCAGATTTTTATTTTAAGTATTTTTTTAAAAAATTTTTTAGGATATTATGCATCCTGATAAAGTTCCCTTGGCCTTTGGAATTAAAATAGCCCCACATCATCACATAGCCTTCACCATACCTAGAGATTGGCATGGGGTACTTTCCATAAGATCATCTCTCAATGCAAATCAAACTAGCTATTAGGCTAACTGAAATAAAACCATGCCAATCTCTAGGTATGGTGAAGGCTATGTGATGATGTGGGGCTATTTTAATTCCAAAGGCCAAGGGAACTTTATCAGGATGCATAGTATCCTAAAAATAAATTAAAAAAAATACTTAAAAATAAACATTTTCAACATTATAAGCTTATTTGATGTGGCAGTATTTTACAGTAAAAACTTTATAATCTATCCAATTTTTGTAGTTGATTTTTACTCATCTTAGTATAGCAATAGAGTTTGCTAAAAGCTGTTCATTCATTCACACACAGAAACGCGATTTATTTTGAAACAGTATTTGTGCCAGCTGTTGTAGCTCCACAACAGCGCGCATCTGTGCATTCATTCATTCACACGCAGAAACGAGATTTATAAAACAGTCTTTTTGCGTGTACAGACACTTGCGATTAGAACAAAGCATATAACTGACCTATTCCCCAGCTGGATCTGTTGCTCCTCGAAATGAAACTTCCAGAACTTCTTAGGTAAGTTTTCCAGGATTATTATCAAGATAGTTTTATTTCTCACAGCGTCGTAAAGTACATGAGACTGAAAGTGAACTCGCGGTGTGTGTTATCCAGCTGATGTGGGCGTTTCACTGGTTTGCGTCCTCAGATTATTTGCTTTTGAATAGCGCGCGCTCTCCGTGGGCGGAGTCACATTAAAAAGAATTAGCTGAGATGAGAGCGACTGACATCTCTCTCTTTACATACATATTACATAAACTGAGAATATTTGTCTTTTATAAAAATTACTTCATTTAAAAGAAGAGAATTCAAGCTTCATGCCTGTGTGCCTGTGTGACTGATTGACTGAGTATTCGCTGAGTTATGGTTCATTTTCAGACGGTTTCAGAATGGACTACACTGACAGAGAGAAAGCAGAACTCGCTTCGTGTTTATTTTTCTTTATTTGGCAAAAAGCACAACACTTTGTTTTTATTGTGAGTATACACAAAAATAATACACACTTAACAGGATCGATTGATGTATGAAACTTCTAATGGAAAATCAAAGTAAACAGAGTATTTATGAGTCTCTTTTACATAAAAAAAAGCGAGCTGGTATCGCCGGCGATACCGCCGACCCCAGGGGGTTAATGTTACAAAAGCTTTCTATTTCAGATAAATGCTGTTCTTTTGAATTTTCTATTCATCAAAGAATCCTGAAATAAAAATTTAATTAACTGTTTTCAACATTAATAATAATTATAAATGTTTCTTGAGCATCCAATCATCATATTAGAGTGGTTTCTGAAGACTTTGATTAAAAAATTTAGCTTTGATCACAGAAATAAATTACACTTTACTATATATTCACATAGAAAACGTCTCGGGTTATGACTGTAACCCTTGTTCCCTGAGAAGAGAACGAGACACTGCGTTGTTGAAAATGACTCTTTGGTGACTCTCCCTTAGCGTGCGCCTCTGAAGTATGAATGAAACTAATCCAATCCTGATTGGTGTTGTGTAATGACATAACGTTACAGCATAACTGGATGCATAAAAGTGACGCTGGCACACACACACATTAGCCTCACGATAAAGCAAGCCGCTCCCAGGCATTAAGGGGCGTGGCAAGATGATGCAGTGTCTCGTTCCCTTCTCAGGGAACAAGGGTTACAGTCGTAACCCGAGACGTTCCCTATCGTAGGGATAGATATCATAGATCCACTTCTATTGGTCCAATCCTCTGTCATATCAACTCCACCACCTCTGGGTGAAGTCTCCATTCCCCGGGCCTCAGCCTCTGCCTCGACAGGATGTCTGCTCCCTGATTCTGAACCCCCGGGACATTGCTCTGATAGATAATATTTTCTCCTGGAACCATAGAATAATCTGATGCGCCAGTCTGGATAGAGGGCGCAATCTGAGTCCCCCTTGTCGGTTCAGATAAGCTACCACTCATGTATTGTCTGAACGTATCAGGACGTAATAACCTTTGATGTCTAGGAAGAAGCTCCTCAGAGCCCTGAACACAACCAAAATCTCTAGACAATTTATATGCCAAGAGTGATGATGGTCCTGCCACAGACCCCTGACAAAGCGGCCGTCCATGACTGCGCCCCAGCCAGTGAGGGAGGCGTCTGTCGAAACGGTTTTCCGGCGACATGACGCTCCTAAAGCTGGCCCTTGGGACAGGAACCAAGGTTTCTTCTATATTAACAGGTAACGAAGGCATCTGTGCGTGACCCTGATTGTACGGAACGGTTTTCCCTTTGGGGAAAACCCCTTGGCTTTCAGCCACCACTGAAGGGGCCTCATGTGTAGAAGGCCCAAAGGTATTATGTTGGATGCCACTGCCATGAGGCCCAGCAGTCTTTGAAATTGCTTTACAGTGATGGCCTGGCCTAGCTTTATCCCGGATACCATGGCCAGGATGGACTCGATACGCGCGGGAGACATATATGCGCGCATCGTAACCGAATTCCATACCATGCCTAGAAACAGAGGGCAGGGTTTCAAGAGCTTGTGTGTTAGCAGCTCTGATTACCTCACGTAGACACACGCTAAAATGACAGAAACTGTTCTGCCTTTTATGTTTAAACGGAGTCAGACAAAGATGGAGAGACTCAAGAAGAAGTGACAACACGTAGAATGCAACAGGACGTCTCTGAATGGTTAGTTGATGAATTTATGTTGCTAATGTGGAGTTAACTATCTTCAATTAGCATATTCTGTCATGATAATCTATAAATCGCTCATATAGGAACTGTTGTGAGATGCACACAGAGTGACTTTCTGCATGTGAAAAGACGGATGCTACAGTTTGAGCTGACTCACAAATGTGCTCGACTACAGCAACTCTTCCTCTTCTCAACACGGACTGCGTGTTCCCGGGGGCGGGGTTTATGTAAATTTTAGGGTTGGTGATGTCACTAACCCTGGAGGAATGTCGTGTAGTCCCTACCAGCCGTTTGTTGTAGTCCTTAAAAAACATTGTTTATGCTCAAACAGCAACAGTTAGAAAAGTGAAATCATACTCAACCACCCCTTTAATGACCATCACATCCATCTTTTTCTGTGATCATATTTACACATTATTTAATGTGATATAATATTTAATGCTTTTTTTTAACAGCTTGAACTAATGAGTATTTGTATATATTTCATATTGACAGCATTATGTTATTTTTTTTTTTAAGTGTCATTTTTATCTCTGGATATAGGCTTAATGTGTGTCATTGTTCTCTACAGGTTGAGGGATTGTGGTGTCACAGATGAAGGTTGTGCTGCTCTGGCTTCAGCTCTGAGATCAAACCCCTCACACCTGAGAGAACTGGATCTGTCTTGGAATAAACTAGGAGACTCAGAAGTAAAGCTGTTCTCTGCTGTACTGGAGAATCCTCACTGTAAACTGGAGGAACTGTGGTAAGATCATCTCTACCATAAAGACTCGGAGTGAATAAGGATTAATATGTAGATAGTGCATACAATATATTGTAAGGTTGGAATTCCTGCAGTGGTTCAAGCTGCAAGAGCTGCCGAATGACTAAAGAAACGTTATTGGCAAGATGGAAGAAAACTGCACGTTTCTTGTCTGTACCACCCACTGCCACTTATACCAACGACGGAAATAAGTGCAGTTACAATAGCTTAATATTTGTGGGAGAGTGTTGCTATAGATAGTGACGATATTGTATTGCAATATGTAGCACTTCAAAGTCAATACCAAATCAAAACTAGTTAGTACATTGGTTGCAACTGAAAAGGTTTAATGACAAATTATGGTTATGGTTACACTTAAAATAGTTACAAAATATATGTATGAGATGATGATAACTTATATTATTAATTGTACCCAGCATATATGAAAAATGTTACCTGAGAGAGAGAGAGAGAGAGAGAGAGAGAGAGACAAAGAAAAGAGGAGCCCCCAAGAAAGGGACCCAGAGAAGAAGATAGCCAGAGCATCAAAGAGACAGAGCAACAGTTACAATCCTGTTTTATCCTTTCCTTGACCATGTGACTAAAACCCAAATGTGAGACATTCAAACTGACCAATCAGATAATTACACTTCCACGACTGTACTAAAGGTGTGACAATTCATCGACCCCCAAAGTACAAACATTTGGCCTGCCAGCCTAGATCATTATCAGCCCCTCTGTGCCTTAGGAACTCCAAATAGTCATTGTGGTAGGAAGAGGGGGGTAGAAAAACAATCAAGCAAATATCTTTGTTCATTTAAAATATCTTGGATTATTTTCAGTCCTACAATATCTTTGGTGTAAGCCCCATCCGGTGGTTCAGTGACAGATTCCTGCTTGAAACGTCAGATCCTGCCGGTGGTAGAAGGCAGCGGTGAGGAGTCTCCCTGAAGAGGAACATTTACATCTTCATATATTAGTATCCCCAAAAGAAAGTAAAACTAACAGTTAAATAAACCGAACACACTACAAACCAGACAACAGATGCAGGATACAGTGAAGAGGTTTTTTAAATGACAAATGTTTGGTGTCAGTCAGCTTGCCTGGTAATGCTTGTGCAAACAGACCCTTGCAAAAGCGTGAGCATTTCCTCAAAATGTGTGTGTGCAGCTGAAAAGAGGGAAGTGGTGTGTGTTTCACCTGAACCAGGACTGTCACCATATCAGATTTATCACTACATGATTATCATGGCAAAAATAACACACGATAACAATATATCGCCATATTTATGGAAGTCTTGAAAATAATAATAATAATGCTATGAGTTAAATTCATTTACATTTACTTAGTTTATTTTGTGTTATTTTTGAAAAAGAAGAATCACACCATCACATACAAAAGCAACAATTACACTTACTGCGACCAGTTTGAAATAATGGTAACACTTTATCACAAGTATACAGTAACACAGCGCTTATAAATCATTTTCAAATTATTAGTTTAAAGTTAATGAATAGTATATAATAGTATATAAGCTGTATTTAATATATTAAGAGACTATATACAAATAGTGATTTCTTCGTTCAGTGCCACTGTAATTAACAAAGTGTTATTGTTTAATTAGCTCTTATGTCAAGAGTTAGATAATGCTTTGTTAACGTATTAGCCATAAATAGTTCTCACTTTAGATTAGGTCACAGAAAATCAGAAAATGTCATTAAGTAAATAAAATATGTACACACACACACACACACACAGAGAGAGACACACACATACTCACTCACTCACACACACACAAACACACACACACACACACACACACACACACTAGGGCTGGGACGATACACCTAGACAAACAAAAACAATTCATCACATCTTTCTGAGTTTTATTTCAGAAGCATCATACCGTACTACATTCTCTTGAATAAATAATTCAATAACAAATAATTTTTTTAAGTCACTTGTCGCCACCTAGTGGTGAAACATTGTAATCGATAAATGCGTTATTTTATACGAATTGGAAGAAGATTGCTGTTCAAACTGTATATTCAGTCCCCTAATCCTAACTGATGTATTTTAACAATGTGAACTAATGGGTACTTGTATATATTTCATATTGACAGTATTATGGTATTTTTTATTTTTTAAGTGTATTTGTTTGTTTTTGGATATAGGCATAATGTGTGTCATTGTTCTCTACAGGTTGAGTAAGTGTGGTGTCACAGATGAAGGTTGTTCTGCTCTGGCTTCAGCTCTGAGATCAAACCCCTCACACCTGAGAAAACTGGATCTGTCTGGGAATAAACTAGGAGACTCAGGAGTGAAGCTGCTGAAGGATCTGAAGGATGATCCACATTATAAACTGGAGACACTATGGTAAGAATAGTTCTTAAAGATTTTCAAATGGCTGTTTTACTCACTAGAAATAAAAGGAAATTGTACCAGGTTCAGTGTGTGTGTGTGTGTGTGAATATTTTGTTTAAGATTCTTAATTTGAGCTTCATTTTTGCAGGTCTCTGAACTTTAAACTTTGTTTAATATGAGTTTAATTCTGTTCATAGTGTTGTGACTGATTGGGAAAATAATATTAATATTATTTTTTTATGGAAGTAAAATAATGCCAAATGTTTTTGAAACAAAAAAGCCTGCTTAATTACACTACTTGAAAAAAATAGGCATTACATTAACCATGCTTGCATTATCATGCATTGTATTTTTTAGGGCTTGCATGTTTATGGGCTGAAATTCAGCATGGTTGAATATTTAAGCTGTGAATATTTCAATTCAAAACATTTCAAACACATTTTCATTATTAAAAATTAAATAATCCATATTCACCTTTCACTTCCAAAATATTCAAACTGTTAAAAATACAACATGTTTACAACTACTAATGCAATAGCAAGTAGTGCAATTCAACAGGCTTTTTTTGTTTCAAAAACATTTGGCATTATTTTACTTCCATAATTTTTCAGCTTTTCCCCTTTCACTGTCTGTGTGTGATAATCTGAGATTTGGGTTGTTTGTTATTAACTGATATTAAATGTGTAGTGAGTGTAATGATTATTTCTGCTGGTTCTGTATCAGCTGTCCATTGTGTGAAAGTGACCTTTCATGTGCTTTTGATTTTGTAAAGTGACTTTGAGCATCAGATAGAAGCTATATTATCATGTTTGATAATGAATTAATATAGATTATGTTGTTAGTTTTCTTATGAAAAGATGTGACAGACGTAATATCTCATACTGCATATGTGACTGTTTGTGTGTTTTATTTTAGGCCTATTTATGCTGAAGATTTGCTATTAGATGACAGTCCATCAGACTTATCATCATCATCTGATGGCAGTCCATCAGACTTAGCATCATCATCTGATGGTGAATAAGGATCCACTACAGAGACTCACAGTCAACAGAATCAACAAAGACTGAAGATACAGTGACTTCACTGTTATAAATTAAGACTTCATTTAGATTTCAATGATCCTCTGACAGACCTGATGAGGCAGCAGTGAAACACCTTTTATTTCACAGCAAATTACAATCTACAATTACAGATGGCAGACAGCGTGTGTGGAGTCGTGTGGGTGAGCAGTTTGCTGACCGGCGGTGGGGTTATGGTATGCATAGTTATGGTTATGGCAAAAGAGAAGTGCTTATTAACACATATTTAGACAGATTTGTGAACAATATTTGAGAGAAAAGCCTTTTGTGTACATAGAAAAATATAGCGTTAATAATTTTGTTCAGTGTATTTTGACTTCTTTTCTCGAAATTGAATGACTTTATTCTCAAAATTGAATGACTTTATTCTCAACATTTTATTTTGACTTTTTTTCTCGAAACACGATTTTGAACTCATAACATTTTCAGAATAAAGTCTTGTTTTGAGAAAAAACTCGTTACATTTCGAGAAAAAAGTCACAATATAATGTTGAGAATAAAAATTAAATTTTCTGAATAAAGTCGTTTCGAGAAGAAACTCGTTAAATTTCGAGAAAAAAAGTCAAAATAAAATGTTGAGAATAAAGTCGTGTTTCAAGAAAAAAAATCTAAATAAAATGTTGAGAATAAAGTCGTTAAATTTTGAGAATAAAGTTGTTTTTTGAGAAAAGTCAAAATAAAATGTTGAGAATGAAATTTTCTGAATATTCTCAACATTTTGACTTTTTTTCTCGAAACAACAAATTTATTTTTAAAATATAATGAGTTAATTCTCAACATTTTATTTCATTTAAAAAAAAAAAAAAGTTTAATCTTGCATTATAATGACATTAATCTCAAGATAGTTTTATTTTTTTATTATTGCTTGGCCCTAATCTTTTTCAATAATTAACAGATGAGACCTTATTGTAAAGTGTTACTGAAATATTATTAATAAGTCTCCAGTTTGAGTGTTTTCTAGAGTAATTTAGTGCTGAACAGTAGTTTTTGATGGTCTGTATGGAGACACACTTTTGTGTAGATATCGTACAGGGCTGCGTTTGCCAAAAGCATCGTAAGCCTAAGTTGATCGTAAAAACGATCGTATGACTGATCTTAATATTACGGTCTGTTTCCCAAAAGCATCGTAGCTTAAAGGGGGGGTGAAATGCTCATTTTCACTCAATCTCCTGTTAATCTTGAGTACCTATAGAGTAGTATTGCATCCTTCATATCTCCAAAAAGTCTTTAGTTTTATTATATTTATAAAAGAAAGATAGGCTGTACAGAGTCTTTCCGGAAAAAAACGAGCGTCTGGAGGCGGGCCGTGTGGGCGGTGTGCTAAAGCTAGCAGCTATGCTTACCCACCGAGCTAACAACAACACACAGACATTTGAAGCAGTTTTACTCACCGCCTGCGACCGCGAGCCTTTATCATTGTGACTGCTCCATCCTTAAGCATTAGACGATCTGCAAATCCGTCGATCTGGGCTTTGTTTATAAAACAATCATCGTCGAAATGCAGGGAACAAACAGTCTTACACAGCTCCATTGATGATGCTCTGAAAAAACAAACTCCATCCACTGGTCCCTTAACGCTGGGTTCTTTGGGAATCTGTGCAGGGTTGTCTTGCCCTGGCAACCAAAAACCCACTTCTTTGGTGACATTGACTTCCCAAATTAAGCCGAGCAGAGCGCTTTGATGGCGTACTGCTTTCGCTCTCTTCTCTCTCTGGTCTACGAGTGCGCCCGCGCCCGCGGTCTTCCGGCAGAAGTGCCCTTAGGACCCATATAAGGAAATTCCGCCCCAACTGACGTTACACAGACCCATAATCGAAAAAAACTTTCCGAAACTTGTGACAAACCGGAAGGACAATTTTTGGCACAGAAATACTCCTTCAAACGTACAATTTAATTTTTGAAACTTTGTCCATGTTTAGCATGGGAATCCAACTCTTTAACAGTGTAAAAAACTCAGTATGCATGAAATAGCATTTCACCCCCCCTTTAAGTAGCACTTGAAAATCTTTGTAGAGCTACAAGTGCTCTGGAGTAATTGTACATCCCAAGTGCATCGTAAGAAGACAGAGTTATGAGGACACCTGCAGGACAACTGGCAGATTACACCTTTAACTTTATTCAAATGCAATGTGATTATAATATAAGGTTTTGATTGTACTTTATTGTACACTTTATTACTCTTTTTTTTGTTGTTGGTTAAATTAATGTACAAATTAAATAATTAAAAAGGTCAGAAAACAAAACAAATTTTTTTTTTTTTTCACAATTTTGCATTTATAATTTTAATCAAAATTAAATGAATGAACAAAAAAATAAGTGAAAGAAATCCTTTTTAAATCTGTTAAAAATTACATCTTTGTTTCGCTCTATCTCCTCTAAAAGGACATTAATTTCAACTTTTTGAAAGGTATCTTTTCTTGTTTTTTTGTTTTTGTTTTTTTGTTCAGCCATTTTGTCAGTGCCTCCGCCTGTAGGTGCTTTATATAGACTTGTCTTGATTGCTAATCCACAACAGATGACAATTATTTGGTTAAACGTTCAGAATACGATTCCATATAAGGTTATGTTTCAGCACTTCGCGAATGGACAGCGATTCTTAAGTAGCACGTAGAGCGCGTTCTCGCGTGTTCATGTTAAGTTCATTTTTGGGAAACGCTTGTGGAATTGCTGCGAGTGTTCGTAACCTTGCACGTAGAAAGCGCTCTTAAGAGCTAATATACATCGGGAAACCCAGCCCAGGTTGATTGTGTCTTTTGCATACATGAAGTTGAGGATTATGAATGAAAATATAAATAACTACTGTTCATTTAAATAAATGTCTTCAAATACTCCGTTGGTGTAGCAGTCAAAATAATTTAAACACACGTACGTCATTCATGTGATTTTTATTCAGTGCTGTGTAACAATACTAGCTCAAAGGGGAAATATTAATAATAATCCATAATTATTAATTATGATTAATTATTAATATTTGGGTCAGTTAATTAGATTAACTTTGAGGTAAGCTAATTAATATTACAATCAATTAATCAATTCCAATGAACTCTTTGATTATTCATTTATTCTAAGAAAAGTGTATCTTTCATCGTCACTGAAAAATAATTATTCCTTAGCATGTACAGAAATTAGAGCATACTGTAACAAAATCAAAATCGTAAAAGGGACTTTGTATGCAAACAGAGGATCAGAAATCAAATTCATAATTGTGCACAAACATAATTAACACTAAACAAACATAAATACATTCATACATCCATACATACATGCATAGGTAAAGGGGTGAGTGATGTGGAACCGGAAACAGGAAATAGAACTATGGAGCAAGATCTATTTCAGTATGAAAAGAACCATAAGCTTATCTTCAGAGCAATCTCATCAAAGAATACTTGCATGGCAGTTGCAATCGTGGACAATTCTTGAAGTGGTTGAAGATTTAATTCGTTGATGGGTCTGTGGCATTGAAGAAGAGCATGGTGGCTTCGAGCACATGGCTGTTGTGAGTCGAAGCCTGCTGCCCTGGCCTGCTGAGGGCACGCTGGACAGCGCGGCGTGCAGAGAAGACCAGGAGTGGATCGTTGCGTC
The DNA here is from genome assembly GCF_963993115.1 of Abramis brama. Taxonomy (NCBI): domain Eukaryota; kingdom Metazoa; phylum Chordata; class Actinopteri; order Cypriniformes; family Leuciscidae; genus Abramis; species Abramis brama. The sequence continues at coordinate 1,934,895 of NC_139972.1, forward strand.
AGTGATGGTAAAGTTGCAGTTGTTTTCTGGATTGAAGAAAAGTCTGACTCCCTTCTGGGAATATGAAAGCATGTCAGGCATTGCTCAGGCCTGTTGGGCCCAGAGAGCTGGGGCCCAGTGGTGGTGGGGGGGGACCCAGCTCCCTGCTGTTACCCCTCCCCCAGTAACAGCAGAAACTGCGTTGTTGTCAGATGAGAAGCGCTGAGAAGAGAGGGCGGTCACTGTGGTCAGTCTCTAATAAAGCCTGAGAATGGCCACCCCTCTCTGGGTTTGCTGTACCAATGAGAAGGGTGGACTGTCTGGCGGGAGTTTCCTCTGTGGTGAAGATTTATGCTATCTCAAATCTGCCTTACCTCTTTTCTGTTAATTAATACTCAGATAGATATAACAAATCCACACTGCATTCTAAGAGAAGGTGATGTACATCAAAGCATGAGTCATCAAATGAGGATTAATTAGATAGGAGACATGAAACAGGTAAAGTTACATTGACCGTTGGTTGTATAATGAAATACATACCATGGTGTATACATAATAGGACACAAAACATCACACTCATTCACACAATTTCTGGGGTGCACGTTCATTTCTAGCTCAGATCGTCTCTGATTAATGCAGTGAAGTCTGCATGGAAGATTGTTTCTTCCTATTGTCTCTCTCTTGCACATGCGGCCACATACCAATGAAATTTAATTCTGTATCAAAAATTATAAGGAAACACCAGTACTTTGTTTAGGCTTGGTTTGTAGGGAATTTCAAACCTGCGTACATATATTCAAACGCACATAACTATAGAACCAATTCTTAATACGCATGTGAACGCCATCAGCGTTTCTCACAGGTTCGCGTTTAAAGTCTGTGTAGAAAGAATTGTGTCGTCTTAGCGGCCCCTAATTTAATAACAAATGATTGTTGCGACGGAAGCGAATCAATCATAACTAACCTTAGCTGGAAAATAACTTTACTAAAGAACTGCTATAAAGCCAAAACAATCTCTGTTACCATAAATTATACGTTTATCTCTGTAAAGCTGCTTTGAAACAATCTACATTGTTAAAAGCGCTATATAAATGAAGATGACTTGACTTGACTTGATCTTTCGATCGTAAAAACTGTCTGTGTTCCCTGTAACAAGACACCGTCCTGCCAGTGTGTTAGCCTCATTTGGGATGTTAGTTTTTGGTGAAGGTTTCACAGTGAGTTTGCTGGATTATTCATTAAATGAATAATTTGTGTGTGTCCGATTGGTCCAGACGCTACAGCTGTAAAAATAAATATTTCAAACATTTTAAAGTCATTCTGAGCACCAGTGTATGAACACACACATACACACACACACACACACACACTCACACACACTCAATTCAAATAAGATCCATTATACCTTTAAAATCTGTAATATTCATTTAACTGTTCACATCTCACCTTCACTATCATGAAAAAACACAAAATTATTATAATAAAAGTCAAAGGTAACATGTTTAATAGGGTCTCATTAGTTAATGCATTAACAAACAAGCAATATTCACATTTGCATTTAGTAACCATTGCTCATGTTAGTTAATCAAAATGTTCATGTTAGTTCATAGAGCTTTAATGTTAACAGATACAACTGTTGATCATAGAAATGTTAATAAATACAGTGAAAGTATTGTTTGATTCATGTTAACTAATGAAACCTTATTGTAAAGTGTTATCAGGCCACATTACACCAAACAATAAACTGGTTCTTGGAATGTCGAGAATAATAATAATTAAGGATTGTTAATTATATAATTAAGGAATTCTGGTTAATATCTGAGGTAGAAGAAGCTGTAGTTCATTAGAAACATTTCTCAGCACGTAATAAAACATCTTCATGTGATAAAAGTGACAAATACCATGAAACAGTTTTTTTTGATCTGCTTGTTTATCTTCATTCATTTGAATCTTAATCACTGATGTGAACATATTCTGAATGACAAAACCTGTTCCAAACAAATCAAACAAACATCAGAAAACAAAAATGATATTCTACATAATTAAAACTAGGAACATGGAGGTTCTCTGCATCGGGACATAATTTTTTAATGACAATTTAGCACATTTTATGGCAATTATGAAATTCATTTTTTTTTATATATTTACAAATATTCAAAATGTAAAAAAAATATATATATATATATATATATATATATATATATATATATATATATATATATATATATATATATCCTCCATTTATGTCTTAGCTGAAGCCCTGGGAGGTAGTTCTGGACAAAGCGTTTCCAGAAATGATCACTGATCACCTGACTATGTTTCCATCTGCTGTTGGAAAGGGCATCATGAGGGCCGTATACTGCCTGTGGTAATGCAGCGTCACGCCGCCCCATTAGCAGCAGGTTTGGCGTGATGGGGTCCGGGTCACCACATCAGAGGAGGCATATCCGAGTGGTTTAGAATTAAGGAGCCCTTCAACTTCTATGAGAGCTGTTAGGAGCACTTCCTCTGCCACAACTTGGTCTTTCAGGATGCCTTGCAGAGCTGACTTAACAGATCGGATTTCCCTCTCCCAGGTTCCCCCGAAATGAGGAGAGTATGGTGGGTTGAAGTGGAAGTTGATAGTCTGCTTAGCCAATTGCTGCTGCAACTTTGGTGCCATGCTCTCAAAGGCGCTCTGTAGTTCTTTATGGCCGCCCCTGAAATTGGTTCCCCGGTCGGACCACAGCTCGTATGGCTTCCCCCGGCGTGCAATAAACCTGCATAATGACATTAAGAAAGAGTCAGTATCAAGGCTAGGGATGAGATCTAAGTGGACGCATCTAGTGGTGAGGCATTTATAGATGATTCCCCAGCGTTTCTCTCTCCTACGCCCAATCTTAATCAGGTATGGTCCGAAACAGTCTACGCCTGTAGACCAGAAGGGCGGTTTGTAGAGTCTCAGCCGAGATGAGGGAAGGTCAGCCATCTTTGGTGTGGAGGGTGAGGCACGCCATCTCCTGCAGTCCACACACTGATGTTTCTTAATGGCCTGGCGACCTCTGAGAATCCAGTAGGTGCGGCGTAACTCTGCATAGAGTCTCTCTGCACCAAGGTGAAACAGCTGAACATCATAGTGCTTTATGATGAGCTGAGTCAGAGGGTGATCAGGTGATAACACAACTGGGTGGATGCTGTCAGGGTCTACATCTGCAGCTTGACGCAGGCGGCCTCCCACTCTGACTAGTCCACTGAGGCTGTCATACTCAAGGGAAAGGGCGCTGAGACGACTGCTCGGGCGAACAGGGTTACCTGCTTGTAAGGCTTGGACCTCCTCTAGGAAGCTGTCCTTCTGCGCAAATTGAAGCAGCTGGGTCTCTGCCTCCAGGCGCTCACTTACAGTGTAGGAGGTGGTAGCCGCCCCCTGCAGGGATTGGTGAGTAGCCAGAATCAAATCATCTAAAGATGTGTACTGTGCTGGATCTGGCAGACTTGGTGATACATTTGTAAGGCCACAGAAGGCGGTCTTTCTGAGTTCTTCACTGCCACATTCTGGGAACTCTGTCGGGGGCTCCGGCCAGGTGTCAGGAGTCTGTGTGAGAAAGTGTGGGCCCTGTGACCATCGGCTGGAGACCGTGAGCTCTGACAGTGGTTTCCCTCTTGTGATGTCATCGGCTGGATTATCATCAGAGTTCACATACCCCCACTGTTCCGGAGAGGTCAGCTCCTGTATCTCACAGATCCGAGTCCCCACAAAAACTTTGTACCTGCAGGAGCTGGACTGGATACACTGAAGCACTGTAGTGGAATCTGTCCACAGGTAAACTGAGTGAAGGGGTAGTGAGAGCTCAGTTTGGAGTACCTTGGCTAGTTGGGCTCCAGTGAGCGCAGAACACAGCTCCAGTCGGGGTATCGACACCTGCTTGCGGGGCGCTACTCTAGAGCGTGCCATGATGAAGGAGTAGGAGATGTGAGCCTGCTGCTCTATGACTCTGAGATAGGCCACAGCTCCATACGCCTTCTCTGAGGCGTCACAGAAGATGTGGGCCTCATATGTTGCACTGTTGCTTTCGTGAGGAGGAGCGTAACATCGGTGGATGGTGATATACTGGAGATAAGACAGTTCCTTTTCCCATTCAAGCCAGGACTGAAGCAGGTTTCCTTCTATGGGCTCATCCCATCCTCTCTCTGTGCTCCACAGGGCCTGCACAATGAGCTTTGCTCTTGTAGTGTAGGGGCAGATATAACCCAATGGGTCATACTGACTGGCCAGTACTTTGTACACATTGCGCAGCGTCACAGTTGTGTAGGTTACAGGGCGGTGCTTGTATCCCAGGACATCAGTAGTGCAGTGCCAGCTGAGACCCAGTGTTGACTCCTGGGGATCAAGGCTTTTAAGGTTTAGCCACAGTTCACAGCTATCTGACCTGGTCGTACCTGGCAGATGAGCGACCACCTCAGGGATGTTGCTAGCCCACTGTCGTATCTCAAATCCACCTTGGATAAGCAGCTCTCTCATTCGGTCAATGAGCAACTTGGCCTCTTGTGGGTCAAAAAGTGACTGCAGGCAGTTGGCCAAGTAGAAGGCTGTGTGGACAGAGTCGTAAATGTCTTTATAGGTGTCTCTGTGCTCCCTTACGTGACTCTGAAGGGCAAAGGTAGCACAGCAGGGGCTACACGTTGTCCCAAAAGGCAGTACTCTCCACTCATATACATCTGGGGGCCTCTGTTTCACAGTCTCTCCATAAGAACCGAAGCAGGGGGCAGTCTTCAGGGAGCAGGCGGATCTGGTGAAACATAGCTTTTATGTCTCCGCTCACTGCTACAGGATACTGGCAGAAACGCAGGAGTACACCCAGCAGTGTAGGCCCCAGGGGAGGTCCTGGTAAGAGGTAGTGGTTAAGAATGGTCCCCTGGAACTCAAAGGAACAGTTAAAGACCACCCGAGCTTTGTTGTTGTGATGTACAATGTGGTGTGGTACATACCAAGATTCAGCAGAGCTATGAATCTCTTCGGGAGTCAGCTTTACAACATAACCAGAACTATCAACCTCTTGATCTCCTGGTTGTATGTGAGTGCCAGGTCAGGATTCTTAGCCAGCTTACACTCAGTGGACCTCAGAAGGCCTTTAACTACTTCAGAGGAGA
>NC_139972.1:1945000-2162500 GCF_963993115.1 Abramis brama
GTACAAAACTAATTATGAAAGTTTCCTTTATTTTTCAGTGCATTTGTTTTACAATATATGGCTATTACTATCATGGGATTAATATTATAACTATTATTGTAGTAGTAATGTAGACAGACACTGTAACTAAAAGAGTTTTGAATTTTTCTTTGTTTAATTTACACCAGATTGATGAATTTAACATTAAAAAGCACAACATTTTCTTACGGGGGAGCATGCCCCCGAACCCCCCTAGAGTGGCAGAGGTCCACTCATCACGCAGTGATCTAAAAATCCTGTGAGAAACACTGGTAGCCTAACACTATGCCATCACTGTGGAGTATAGTTCAATTCTATTAATAAGTGAGAATTTTTTACTTATTTCATCTGTTCGTGTTAACTCTCACGTGTTCCTACTCACTCATTACATTTGTTTATTTATTTATTTATTTATTTATTTGCTTGTTTTTATTATTTTTTTTGGGGGGGGGGGGTATATATGCCGCATCCTTCTCACCTTTTTTACCCCGACCTGTTTTCATGCCTGAGTAAAAGATTAAACACATATGAACAATTAAATTATGATTGTATTATTAATTATTTTTATATCTTGAAACTACCCAAGCAGCGTTTCGCGCTCAGATGTGATGGCGGAATGAATACATTACCAAAATGTGATTGCAGAATATATTTATATTATCCATCAAATTGTCATTTTCTTCTTACTGTCTTGCGAGTAAACAATAATGCCTGACCAGTAAACTACTTGGTGAACAAAGAAAACACTTTGGCATTAGGGATTGGAATTAGTTAATGCCTAAAAATGTAAAAGTTTTACATTATAAATAGAATAAAGTTTAATTAATTTTAAAATTTGTCACCGGAGTGAATGGGAACATGATTTATTGAAAATATTTGAAAAAAATATAAGTGGGACTTCCGGTTATGGCGGCCATGTAGGAAGACGTGTTTTTTTTGCTGCTCCGCTGCTAAGTTCGCAAAAAAGCTCTCCTGCTCATTTACAGTTAAAAATAGAAGAAGATTTTGAGGTGTGATGCCTAGCTCGGTAAAGTCACAAAAGGGGAAAGGTGGGACAACCAGACAGCCGAGCCTGTTTGACTGTAATCTTCGTGACGAAGCATCCAAGGCTAACCAGGCCATGACTACACAAACTGACAATGAAAATGAACCAGCAGGCACCAAAGCTGATCAAATACTGGCAAAATTAGGCTCAATGGAAACAGGGTTCACCTCTAGGCTTGATAACTTGGCAGCAACTCTACAAGATGTGAAAAAGGAGATTAGTGACTGCAGTGAACGCATGTCCCATGCGGAGGAGCGTATTTCCACCGCGGAAGATGAGCTAATTAGCCTGCAAGCTAAAGTCAACACGCTACAAGCTAAGAACAAAACCATGGAGGATAAACTTATGGACTTAGAAGCCAGATCTCGTTTAAACAATCTACGGCTTGTGAATTTGCCAGAGGGCGCTGAAGGCGCGGGCGGGGACATGTGTGCCTTTTTAGAGAAATGGATCCCCGAGGCGTTGGAAAATGAGGGGCTACGGTCCTCTATTGTTTTTGAAAGAGCACACAGAATTGGACCAAAGAACGACAACGCATCACGCCCGAGGACCGTGATAATGAGGTTTCACAACTATAAGAACAAGCAGGCAGTATTTACCGCTGCACGGGAGAAAAAGGAGGTTTATTACGAAGACCAACAGGTTCGTTTCTACCCAGATTTGGCTACGGGAATTGCCCAGCTGAGGAAGAAGTGCGACCCAGTTCGCGTGGAACTACGTAAACTGGGTATTCGCCATGGAATGTCTCATCCCGCGACCCTGCTGGTGACTCACAAGGGCAAGACTCGTTCTTTCAAAACCCCTGCTGAGGCACACGTTTTTCTCAGGAGAATCAAAGAACACTTGCATGAAGAAGAGACAGGAACACAAGATGATAGAGCCAATTAATGTGGTATGTGATTTGTTGAAGGCAGGACACAAATAACCATGACAAGCCCATTTTCAATTTATTTTATTATCTTATTTCACTTATTGACTGACACGTAATTATTATGTACTACAGTTTGAAGCTATATATTTACAAAAGTGTATAATATAGCATGACCGTGTACTTCTATTCAACAGTGATCATAAGAGGTCACATTATTATGAGACAAATAAGATGTTACTGTCATACAACAAGCCGAGTGTTAATCGAAGTGAGCAGGAGTTATAAGTTAATACTTGTTAGAGTGTAGCAGCAGCAGTAGTAATTGGAGTAAGTTGGAACAAGAGAGTGGTTTGACTGATCCTCACTGGTGTGGACCGGTCTTAGCAATAACGGGAGACCAACAGCAGGGGGGGGGATACCCTCTTGAGTGGGGGAGGGGAGAGGGGGGTTATGTTTGTTCAGAGTGTTGGATGTTTGTTCTAACATCCCAATCTGCTATGCCTATAAACAAGGATAGTTTTACATTGCAAAGCAACCTGGTAAATTTAATTTTTAAGTTTTGTCTCAAGAAGTGAATCTTAATTTTATTTCATGGAACTGCAGAGGTTTGCAACGTCTTCAAAAGATAAAACAGGTTATGAATAAACTGAAAGAAATGAATGCTAAAATTGTACTGTTGCAAGAAACTCATCTCATTGATGATAGTATAAGGGTGAGAAGGAGGTGGAAGGGCACTGTGTATGCAGCATCGTTTACATCTCAAGCTAGAGGGGTTATGACACTAATTCATGAGTCGGTTCCATTTAAAATAAAAAATATTATTAATAAGATAAAAGGGGAAGATTTCTAATACTTCAAGGATCTTTGTTATCAGAAACGCTAAATATAACAAATGTTTATGGCCCTAATGTTGATGATAGCAATTTTTAAAATGACCTATTTCTTACTCTCTCAACACTTTCAGGACTTCATATGATAGCCGGGGATTTTAATTGTACATTAAACCCAGAAATAGACAGATCAACTGGGGTTGATAATTCACATAACAACTGTAGGGCTACAATCCATAGGTTTATGAGAGACTTAAATTTATTAGATATATGGAGAGAGAGAAACCCGAATATTAGAGCTTATTCTTGTCATTCGGGTACCTTTAAGACGTACTCTAGAATAGATTTCTTTCTTGTTTCTTCAGAATTGCAATCTAAAATTTCTGACTGCTCTTATGATAATATTGTGATCTCGGATCATGCACCATGCTGTTTGGCCTATAGGGATGATAAATTATTAAGAGATCCACCCAGATGGCATTTCCAACATAAATGGTTACAAGATGAAGACTTGGTAAAATATTTAGGAAAACAGATAGATGAATACTTTCAAATTAATACTACGCAAACTACTGCATGCGTTAAATGGGAAGCTTTCAAGGCTTTCTTGAGAGGGCATATCATTAGTTATACAGGTTCTAAATCAAAAAAGACACAGGAAACTAGATTAAAGTTGGAAAATAGGATAAGAGCCCTTCAAACGAAAGTAAATAATTCTAAAAACATTAATAATTCACAATTAGAGAAAGAATTATTATTATTGAGAGCTGAATATGATAAGCAGTCTGCTTTTAGAGCTGCCTCAAGTCTTCTACGCTTGAAACAGACATTTTACGAGCAAGGTGATAGGGCTGGCAAATTGTTGGCATGGCAAATAAAACAGCTTGAAACGAAATCACCAATTACATCAATAATATCAAATGGGCAGACACTGTTGGATCCAATAGAAATTAATAATGCGTTTAAGGGCTATTATGAAGAATTGTATAAAGCACAAGCAACAATTAAACACCTTTCTAAATAAAATAGATATTCCCACTATTTCGGAGGACGATAAAGTTAATTTAAATTCAAAATTTACAATAGAAGAAATTGGACAAGCCATTGATAGCATGAAATCTGGAAAAAGAGCAGGGCCTGATGGCATTCCTATAGATCTGTATAAGAAATTTAAGAATAAACTTTTGGTACCTATATTGGACATGCTTGAAGAAATCTTTCTATCGAATTTTCTTCCTCCTTCATTAAATACAGCCTTGATTACTCTCCTGTCACGGTTCATGAGTGCGCTGCTTCCTGCTTGTCTCGTGCATTTGTTATTGTTGTCTGTGTGCCATGTGTGTGTGTGTGTGGGTGTCACCGAATCATTTATCATTCAATTATCTCATCTGTAATCAGCTTCGGCGTCAGCTGCCACTCATCTCCAGTTCCTTTAAAGACTCACTGAATTCTTCTCTTGTTGTCAGATCGTTGGTCGATGTCTTGTGCTGTGTTTCCTGTTTCCCGTGCGTTTGGTTTCTTCCTGGAGTCCTGTTCTGTGTGTTCCTCGTGCCCGGATCTTGTCTTCACCATCACGCCGTTTCACCGCCGGATTCACATCGCGACCATCTAGTCCCTGCGCCACCCTGCCTCAGCCGTCTGACCATCACCATCTGCCTGTGTCTGTACTTCTGTTTTGAGTCATTAATAAATATACATTCTTGAGATCGCCTGCATTTGCTTCCTTTTTCCAGTACGTCATGACACTCTCCTGCCTAAGCCAGGAAAACCTTTAGATAAATGTGAGAATCTAAGACCCATTAGTCTTTTCAATTCAGATTTAAAAATCATTTCTAAATTATTAGCAAAACGACTACAAAAAACTCTCCCTTATGTAATAAATCAAGATCAAAATGGATTCGTCACGGGAAGGCAGGGCTTCCATAATGTACGGAGATTATTGAATATTATTTATTGTAAAAAGGATGCGCCAAATACAGCTCTGCTATCATTGGATGCCGAAAAGGCCTTTGATAGGGTTGAATGGCCATACCTTTTCCGGGTATTAGAAAAATTTGGATGTGGAAACAATTTTATTAAATGGGTAAAAATATTATATGATAGCCCCACTGCTGAAATCATCACCAACAGAAATATTTCTCAAACGATAGCAATAAAACGCGGGTGCCGACAAGGCTGCCCGCTCTCACCTTTATTATTCACGTTAGCAATAGAACCATTTGCAATTGCAATACGCTCACATCCCCAACTTAGTGGAATTACAGTAGGACCTACTGAACATAGGTTCCCTTTCGAAAGGGAACTCTACACTACGTCAGAATGACGCTATGGGGGACGCCTCAGGCGTGACAGGTGTCTGAAATCAAATATCATCTCACAGCAATCATGCTGACCGGCGACAGCCCGTGAATCATTAGCGTGAATGATTAACGTGCAACCTGCAAGTATAAAAGGGGCGCTTTGCAAACATGACAACATCTTTTCGTCTTCAGGGACTGTTTTTGTCTGTAATTAAAAACGTCTACTCCAGCAAGGAAATGAAACGCACATCCAAGGCAAGTCCTAAGAAATTTGTCAAATGTGTTGACCCGTGCCCAAGATATTTGTCGCCGGGTGACACTCACGAGATGTGCGTGTACTGTCTGGGTGAAGAGCACGCACGGGATGCTCTCGAGGGAGCATCCTGTGCAAACTGTGAGTGTTTTCCTATGAGAACGCTCCGCTCTCGTCTGGCTCTCTTCTCGAGGGGAGAGAGTTCAGCATCTGGTCCTCGCGGATCGGGTCCCGCTCGTGCCGAGGCAGAGCGGCGACGCGCTTCATGGGGCTCCCAGATGGAGCTCGCTGACAGTCTCGAGAGGGTTGTTCACCTCTCGGACGAGTCATCGGCTGACGAGAGTGAGCTGCAGGTGGATGACGGAGAAGATTCTCCTACTGATACTGCAGCGAGTGCTCTTCAGGCTGGGCAAGAGATGGCTGAGGAGGATGAATCAGATCCTCAACCTCGTCAGCCATCCTGCCCCATGTACGCTGAGTTGGTGGAAGTTATGGAGCGCGCCACTGACAAGCTTCAGTTGCCATGGCGGCGCGCTCAGGGAGAGATCGCTCGCAGCCGGTTAGACGATCGATTTCTCCCTGAACATAGACCACCAGCTCAACGGAGCCTCCCATTCCTTCCGGATCTTCATTCTGAGATCGAGAGGGCATGGGAGAAACCATACTCGGCCCGTATTCATCGACATCAGCGGGGTAATTTCGCTGATGTTGAGGGGATCGGGGAGTATGGTTATGTGTCGATGCCGCCCATTGACGAGACGTTTGCGAACTATCTCGTATCTGGGCGGGCGTCGACACTAAAAGCTCCGACTCTGCCATCCAAGCCTCTTAAAGTCACGGCTCGCTTGAATGGTAGAGCGTACATGGCAGCAGGTCAGGCTGGTGCTGCCCTTCACACCATGGCAGTGCTCCAAGCCTACCAAGCTGATCTGCTGCGGGATCTCGACCAGGGGACGGGGCTGTCCCCTGAGGCGGTCGCTGAGTTGCGCCGGACCACAGATTTGTCTCTCCGGGCCACTAAACAGACTGCTGCCGCGATCGGCCGGTCGATGGCGGCGATGGTGGCCACGGAGAGGCATCTGTGGCTCAACTTGGCTGATATCGGGGAGAGGGAAAAGGCCCTTCTCCTTGATTCACCAGTTTCGCCCACTAAACTTTTCGGCACCTCCGTTGAGGCGGTGGTTGGAAAGTTTAGGGAGGCGAAGGCGCGCTCAGCCGCATTTAAAACTTGTATACCGCTGAGATCCGGGCCCCGGCCCAGGCAGGCGGGAGGACCTGGTCCGTCTTGGTCCGAGGACCATAGACAGGGCCAGAGGTCTAGTGTTGCCTCTCGTGCGCCCCCTCCAGGGAGGAGTAGGACGCAGAGAAGGCGAGCCTCCCGCAAGAAGAGGGACTTAAGGGAGGTCATTCAGCGCAAGCGGAGCAACGCTCAGCGGAAGTAAGGGTATGACCTCCCTGGAGGGCTTTTTCTACCGGCCCTCTCCCTCTTCTTTACTCCCCAGGCGTTTGCGTTACACCAGTCCTGGGGTTGGGCCTATGATGAGAACTATGTTCTGATGGCCCGCCGTAGCAACTGGTTGATGTGAGTGCCTCTTTTAGGCATGTAAAAGTGGTGGACCCCAGGTTCGTTGAGACCTTTCTGGTGAAGTCTTCACTCCGCACACCGCAGGTGAACTTTTTTGGTTTTTGGAGAATTTGTGTGTATAACTAACACTTATTTGTATCTCTCTACAGAAGCCTTGTTCCCTGTATAGACCTAGGGGTCATTCTTAGAATAAAAAGGTAAAGTATGGAGACTTCAGGGCCCTGAAGCCTCCCCAGTTGGTGGCTGGAACGATCTAACGAGAAGCTCAAGGAAAATTGGCTTCCGTTTTTGAGTATGTGATGGCCTTCCTGTCATAACATTTTTTATGCGTGGTGGGCCACCGCTCATTTCTTTTTAGCCGCAGGGCTGTTAGCCACCCTGGGGTAGAGTAGTTGGTCTTCCTAAAAAAAAAAAAAAGAACTTTTTTGCTTTAGGTTTAGACTGACGCTGGCGCTTCAGATAGATCTTATGTCTTACCTATTGGTTTGTGACATTGGTATCCTGAGTACTTCGCTCCCCTAAGCTCTGTAAGGTGTCAGTAGGTGAGTGTTTTACAGCCTCTCAATCAAGTAGGCTGTGGCTCCTCCGAGCTCTCAGGTAGATCTATGCTTGTAGGTCGGCCCTAACCCGGGCCGCCTCTGTAGCTGGCCTAGGCTAGGTTTGGGATGTTGGAGGCGTTCTGCTAAGTATAGCTGCCACATTCATTATGTGTTAGGCTTCCTCCCCTAGATTTCAGCCTCCTCCCTTAAATGGGAGTTGTTGGCCAAGGCCCGCCCCTTTCACTGCATTCAGGGGTGGTAGAGTAATGCAGGGTGGTAGTTGAGGTATGATCCTTCAGGCAGGGTTAGGCTGTCTTTCGCTCTGCGATGTGATAGTTTGCCAGACCCTGCCGAACAGAGCTACTTGGATTGGGCATCTAGAGCTGGCTCCACTCAGCCCGTTGAGCTGAACCACTCGAACGAGGGGTGAAGGTTGGTTGGCTTGCAAGCAAGCCCCGCTTCCCCAGGCTGGGCACAGGACAAATCCCTGTTACCCTTTGGAGCCACTTGCAGGCCCGCTCCCTGTCTAACATTTCAGGGGCATATGGTGTTACTCCCCCACTAAACGCGGGGTAGTTTTGAGTAATCCATTCTCAGCTCTGTATTATCTACCTCACACCACGATGGCTCCGGTTGAGCAGGGAGTTCTAACTACATTTCATTCCGGTATTTGAACTCCGCTCCCTTGAAGCCAGGGCATTGCCATGAGCTGACGCCCATGCATTTAGTAGGTAGGCCCTTGAAATGGGGCCTCCACTAGGCAGAGTGGCGTATGTTGTACTCCCCTGCTATGAGGGTTTTGCTTTGTGCTGAGTACACTGCCTTTGGCGATGTGGTTAGGTACCAGGATGCTGTAAGCGCTGTAGTAACAGTTTTTCTGCCTTGAAGGCTGCACAGTTAGGTAGTAGGCCCCAGCAGGCCTCCTTGACCGGGTAGCCCCTAAGATAGGGCTCCTAGGCCAGCTCACCTTCGTTGGTTGGCCCTGGTAGTTCGGGCAGAAGACTCACTACCGAGTAGTAGGTTTTAACAGGCCTCCTCGGAGGTGGGTCACAACATTGTGGAGCATACACTAGGTCAAAACTTTAGGAAAGTTTTTTATTAGTATGGTTCCAGCAGTGTTCATTAAAGTAGCAGAAAGACTCGCTATCAGCTAGTAGGCTCGACCGGGCCTCCCTGTTAGGCGAGTCCCCAGCAGCAGTACACATCCAGCTGATTAGACCGTTTCAGGAAGTAGGCCTCTTCAGGCCTCCCTGAAGATGGGCTCCCACATTTTTTTGTGGGGATCAGGTAGTAGGCTTTACTAGGCCTCCCTGAGGGCTGAATCCCTCATACTGTGGTACTAAGTGGCCCTGAGGTTGAACTATCAGGTAGTAGGCCTCATAAGGCCTCCTTGAAGGCAAAGCCCCATAGACAGTCAACTGGACTGCCAGTCTGGCCCACTGTCAGCTGTGGTTTTCAGGTAGTAGGCCTCTCCAGGCCTCCCTGAAAGTAAGCTCCTTCATGTCATGGTTCTCTGGTAGTAGGCCTCACCAGGCTTCCCTGGAGTTGAGTTCCATCATACTTTGAGTTTCCACTTAATGTGGTTTTTCTTGAGCTCCCACGTTCTGTGGTTATCAGATAGTAGGCTTCACCAGGCCTCTCTGAAGGAGAGCTCCCACATACTGTGGTTGTCAGGTAGTAGGCCTCTCCAGGCCTCTCTGAAAAGTGAGCTTCCACGTTCTGTGGTTATCAGATAGTAGGCTTCATCAGGCCTCTCTGAAGGTGAGCTCCCACATACTGTGGTTGTCAGGTAGTAGGCCTCTCCAGGCCTCTCTGAAAGTGAGCTTCCACGTTCTGTGGTTATCAGATAGTAGGCTTCACCAAGCCTCTCTGAAGGTGAGCTCCCACATACTGTGGTTGTCAGGTAGTAGGCCTCCCCAGGCCTCTCTGTAAGTGAACTCCTATGCACTGTGGTTATCAGGTAGTAGGCCTCACTAGGCCTCCCTTAAGTTGAGCTCCCACGTTTTGTGGTTGTCATGTAGCAGGCCTCTCTAGGCCTCTTTGTAAGTGAACTCCCATGCACTGTGGTTATCAGGTAGTAGGCCTCACTAGGCCTCCCTGAAGTCGAGCTCCCACATACTGTGGTTGTCATGTAGTAGGCCTTACCAGGCCTCCCTGGAGGGTTAGCTCCCACTTACTGTGCGTTTCCACTTAGCATGGTCTTTAAGGTAGTAGGCCTCTTCAGGCCTCCCTGAAAGTGAGCTCTCACGTTTTGTGGTTATCAGATAGTAGGCTTCACCAGGCCTCTCTGAAGGTGAGCTCCCACATACTGTGGTTGTCAGGTAGTAGGCCTCCCCAGGCCTCTCTGAAAGTGAGCTCCCACGTTCTGTGGCTATCAGATAGTAGGCTTCACCAGGCCTCTCTGAAAGTGAGCTCCCACATACTGTGGTTGTCAGGTAGTAAGGCCTCTCCAGGTCTCCCTGAGAGTAGTTTCACAGTGGTGCTGGGTTTTTGTAAGCTAGTGGCCGCTTACTTTCAGTTTAGCAGACCTTATCAGGCAGCTAGCGAAGGTGAGCTTGCGCCCTGGCTCGACTCAAGTTTTATTCTCTGCTACGGGTTCCCTCCTGGAACCTCTTTTTCCTGCTACAGCCTGGTTGCCTACCAGGTAGATCTAATGCTCCTCCCCTCACTGAGGGTCAGTATGAGTATGTGGTCTCCTGAGTCTGGTCAGTCGGTCGTAGGCCTCTCTTGAGGCCTCCCAGTTAGATCAGCCCTTAGGCCCTCACAGGCCTCCTCAGTGTTTTGAAACACAAACACTGAGTTGATCCGTGGATTGAGTAGAGAAACTCCCCTCGCTGGCAAGGGTTGTAAAGCACTATGCTGAGTCATACTCTCCAGGATATCCCGTCTCTGAGATCCGGTCCGAGTGGTTCACTGCCTGCTTCACAGTCCCTCGGGTTGGATGCCTTCCTAAAGGCAAGTGTCCAGAGGCTCTGTCTTCGGACAGACAGGAAGTGGCCAGACTGTAGTGTCTTATATAGTGACACCAGGTCAGGCCTGCCTGGTGGCGTTTCAGGCGGCACGTTCCCCTGAATAGTGACTGGCTGGGGTTCCTCAGGTTCCCTAGCCACATTCCCTAGAAGGGACCCCTTCTAAGAAGTTGAAGTTGTGGTCCTTGGCCCTTGAACAGGCCCAGGTAGACCTTTCACTAAACTATGTTTATGGAGGTTTTCTGTGGTGTCATTTAGCTTGGGCTATGACCATAGGGAGTGCTGTCACTGACAGCTCAGTGTGACCTGGGGGTGAGTGGTACTAGCGTTCATTTGAATTGCCGGTTCTGACAGTTGTCACTGCCTTTTGGCATGCACTCCCCTTAGCATGGTGGCGTTGGTATATCGTTCCCCATAGCGTCATTCTGACGTAGTGTAGAGTTCCCTTTCGAAAGGGAACGTCTCAGGTTACGACTGTAACCTATGTTCCCTGAGAACAGGGAACGAGACACTACGTCTTCCTGCCATGCCTCGGGGCCTGCCTGCAACAGTCCCTTCAGACGATAGGATGTTGTCATGTTTGCAAAGCGCCCCTTTTATACTTGCAGGTTGCACGTTAATCATTCACGCTAATGATTCACGGGCTGTCGCCGGTCAGCATGATTGCTGTGAGATGATATTTGATTTCAGACACCTGTCACGCCTGAGGCGTCCCCCATAGCGTCATTCTGACGTAGTGTCTCGTTCCCTGTTCTCAGGGAACATAGGTTACAGTCGTAACCTGAGACGATTTCTCTGTTCGCAGATGATGTGATCTTATTTATTTCGAATCTAAACACATCAATACGGATCATTCTGGAAATCATCCAGTTATTTAGTGAAATTTCAGGTTACAAGCTCAATAAAACCAAGTCTTCTATTTTATTGTTAAACGAACATGAAAGAACAAACCCAATCCCAGATGTTATACAGTTTAATGTTGTGACACAATTTGAGTACTTGGGGATACAGATTTTACCAAGTTTAGAAAAAATAGTTGAGGTAAATTATAATCTTTTAGTAACAGGAATACAAAATTCAGTTGATAGATGGATGCCGCTGCCAATATCTATAATTGGGAGAATTAATATTTTAAAAATGAACTTTCTTCCAAAGCTACTATATCTGTTTCAGAATATTCCCCTTTCACCCCCGTTTGGTTTCTTGTCACAAATGAAAAAAATGTTTATACGTTTTCTCTGGAATAATAAAAGGGCAAGACTTCGTTTGTCTTTACTGTACTTGCCTTATGAACGTGGAGGTTTGAAATGTCCTAATTTTAAGCTGTACTATTGGGCTGCGCAGCTAAGGTCTATTATGTTTTATTATACTAATCACTCACCACATTGGATAGAAATGGAATCACAAGGATTAAACTTACCTCTTCCCTCTTATATATACTCAAATACAATAAGAAAACTATTAAGAGAAATTAAAAATCCAATTCTTAAAAACATGATAAAAGTATGGAGTGATGTGAGGACACTTTTGAAAGATTCACATTTTCTGTCTCAATTTAGCCCATTATGGGGCAACCAATTTTTTACACCAGGCAGGGCAGACGCAACATTTAAGTTATGGAAAACTAAGGGACTGAGAATGGTTCAGGATGTGTATTTGCCAGAATCTGACATACTTATGACCTTTCAAGAATTACAAGATAAATTTCATTTAGATAAAAAACATTTCTTTAAATATCTCCAACTCAGGAGTTTTATAAGAGCAAGTCAAAACAATATATTAACGAAACCCACCACTTCAGACTTGGAAGAATTGTTGTTAAAAGATTATTATTTCTCAGTTTTATAATCTGATTATGTCTTACGTTCATGAAAGTTCTCATGATAGATTTAGAGCTTGGAAGGATGATTTGTCATTGCAACTTTCAGAGGAAGACTGGCAGGATGCATGCACGTTAGCCCACACAACATCAATAAATACTCGTCTTAAAGTTATTCAATTTAAATGGTTAATGCGAACATATGTGACACCAGTGGAACTCTGTCGATATAATGGAAACATTCCTGATGTGTGTTCAAAGTGTGAACAATGTAGAGGAACACTGGTTCACTGTATGTGGCATTGTACAAAAATTACACTCTTTTGGGAAGAAGTAAGAGACATTATTCAAAATATTATTTCCAAACAAATAATATTAGAACCAAAATTGTTTTTATTGGGCTTATATCCAGAGAAGCATAACTATACAAAAAATGAACGAACATTTATAGACCTTAGTCTGCTTAACGCCAAAAGATGTATAGCTTTATTTTGGAAAAAAACATGTAGACCAAGAGGCACTTTATGGTTACGGCAGATGCTGTCTGCTCTGCCACTAGAGAGGATTACATATGTGTTAAAAGGCAAACAGAGACTTTTTGAGAATATCTGGAATACTTTTATTGATTATGTCAAAGATTTGGATCTAACAGATGACAATGATTGAGATGTGTAGACACTGCAGTTCACTTATGTACAACAATTTGTACCACCTGATTTGTATAATTCATGTATTTTATTTTATATTTTTATTTTAAAGATAAGTGATAAATATTTATAGATTGTTGCTTTGTAAAGAGATGTTTTTCTGATAGGCATTGTGGTTGTTTGTCTTGTGTTTGTGTATGCATAAAACTTAATAAATATATTCTGGCAAAAAAAAAAAATATATATATAAGTGTTTCGTAAGTCAATACTTTTAAATGGCTTGTCAACTTTCCATTCCTCCGCTGCGTGATTCTCGGCACCACCAGATTGTTGTCAGCGCGAAACACATTTTTGAACGCGTGAATGCTGATTCTAGTCAGTGCTTGAGCGCTGGTCTATGACTAGAAAAATAAGAGTCGTTGCAAAAGTAACGATAGGCTACATGTCGCATTTAACTGGAAGATTTTAGAATGTTAGGCATTCTAAACTTTTGAATAAGAAATAATATCAAGTCGTCAAAAAAATACAACTCGTCAAAACTCCGCGAATCACAAGCGCGCGCGGTGAGAACACTCACAGCATACACATACCCGAACTTGACTGCACATCATATTTTTGACATTATTGATGCTGCTTTCAATCGTAATGCAATAGAAATGAACACAAAAAACCTGCCTAGTGCCGACCTACAACACTGACGGTGGACTTGAGGTCAGGAGTAGAGCGGCTGTAGTAGAGCGAATGTTTTTTGTTTGTTTTTTGAGCGCTGCTGAGGTATTCTTTCACATGCACCATAGATGCGCGTGCACACACAATATGATATCACACTCTGCGCATATGTTTTACAACATAATTTAACAAAAACATAGTCCTAACACTTTTTAAATAGCCCACTTAAAGTGTTTATTACAACTAAATTACTAAATGCTTAAAATGAATAAAAGTAAATAAACAAAAATTTGCGTTACATATTTAAACTCGTGAACGTCCCCCATTAACACCTGAATGCCCCCCTTTCAAAAATCTTGCTTCCAACGCCCCCCGTTGTTCTCTGAACGCCCCCTGGGGGGGCGGTACCGCCCCCGTTGAGAACCACTACTCTAACTGATCTATCAGGGTGTGATATTTATACTCCTCTGTGAGATGAGCATGTGGCCCAAGTAGGCTGTCCAGTCCTTTCTTCAGTAATGCAAAGTCACTCTCTCTGCCTGATTTGATTGTCACCAGTCTATGCTTCGGGATGCCATATGAAGATGCTAAGATCATCTCCATCAGGTTTGGCTGGGTGACTTCTGCTACAGGAAGTACTGCGGCTTGTGCAGTAGATGCAGCAGGCAGTGAGGGGTAGACAGAGACAGAGGATAGGCAGCAGTGTAGGAGCTGGCAGAATCAGGAGGTGGAGCTGCATAAAACTGGCTATAAGTCTGCGGCGCTGATATCCCCGATGGTGGCTGATACAGTGGCGCTGAGACTGCAGAGAAGTCATGGGATTGTGCAGAGAGTACCTGGGTGGAGCTGCCTGGAGGCTGCGGGTGTTGATACCTCTGACTGTATAGGGGCTCAGCCTGAAGTGGTTCAAGCCTCCCAAACTGTACTGATTGGGCTACTTGACTGACTGGTTGTAGAGCAGGCTGAATGACATGACTCATTCTAGGGGGCGGAGCAGGTAGTGGTGCCGGCTGAATACCTGGATGGGCCACAGGGATTCTCAGCTGGGGAGCAGGCTGTGGCGCAGGCCAAGGTGCAGACTGACCTGCGGGCTGAAATGCAGTATTCACCCTGGGCTGCAGTACAGGCGGTGTCACTGGCGGTTGCTGAAGCACAGGTTGAGGTACTAGATTGCGCCTGGCTGCTGTGCAGGTTGAACTACAGGGTTTGGTGGCAGCGGCGCTGGCTGATTATTTGAAGTAGGCTGAATAATAGGGCTTAAAGGTAGTGGAGCTGGCCTTGATGCTGAATGGAGAATGGGGCTTGCATTTCGCAGTGGTGAAGATGCAATAGGTTCTACTGGCCTTAACAGGTTCACAGGCGTTCCAATGTCCTGCCTCACTGCTGGTGCCAAGACGTGTAGCTGATCAGTAGTATGGATGCTGCTCATGCCCACACTGCTATGCTGTGGTGTTTGGAGTAGAGCAGGAAGCAAAGCGGCTCTATCTTGCTGTTGAGCATCACTCTGAGTAGGGAGAGGACTGCATGACTTGCATGCTCGCTCCAGTTGTTCCACACGCTTGGTTAATGCACTACTGGTCTCCTTCATAGTGATTTGCATCTCATTCATCGTTTTCAGTACACTGCCCCAAGCTGCCTCCATTCTCTTCCATTTTTTCATCTCCTTCTTCTTCTCCTTATCAGATTCCTCTGAACTGCTGCTGCTTGAAGACTCTGTCTCCTCTGGATCAGGTAGGTCGTGCTCATACTCCGCCAGATGTCCCGGAAGCTTTCTGCTCCTTCTTGGACGGGAACTATACTTTGGATTCTTCTCCTGAGGAACTTCATCTTGGTGAGTTGCCATCTTGTTGACTCAGCCAATAAACATCCGGCTCGAAGGACCACTTGTGAGAGACCGTGTGTGTCTGCGGCTGATTATGGATTGCTCGTCAACTGAGTCTTCCTCGGTCAGAAGGAATAGGCAAATTCAATGGTGCAGTTTTGTGAATTTATTAAGGAGGAGTCAGGTACATGGAGATGATGATGGTTTACAGGTAACAAATAGTTGTGTTTGTGTGTGTGTGTGTGTGTGTGTGTGTGTGGTTATCTGAAACACAAAATACAATAAAATGTATATTAATAAACATGTATGCTATGGTTACATAGAGATGCATAAAAAAAATCACCCGCAGTACAACCAAAAATCCACCAGTGGGAGCTCTAACACTATAAATGAACTTGCATAAATGCCATACATCTCCAAATAGTGAAAAAGTGCCAAAAACAGGTGACCTATACATTAAATATAATATTTGCAGTTATTTGCACGGCAATAACTATAAGTATATAATAAGTATATACAGTAGATGGCTGCTTTAGAAGCGCATGTAGAGCGCTGTAGCGGGCCACAGCAGTATAACAGTAGGGAATAACACGAGTATAACAACTTCGCCACCTGAGCTAATAACTCTGCAACAAACGCGTCAATTATGCAAAAACCATACTTACATCTTAAGGACGCACACAACACTCATACACACAAGATTAGCGCAGGATTAACAAAGGATGGCAATTTTCTGCACTGTTAATGATGCTCTCATGTCACTGGATCACACCAAAGTGAAAGCGCCTAGTGCAACAGCGATCGATCAAACTACAAACGAACACATGCATTATGGGTAACGTAGTCTATGTCAGGGCACGGACTTTTAACAGCAATCGATAAGCAGAATCGAAGTCAAGTCAAGTATATTTGTATAGCGCTTTTCAAAATACAGAATGTATCAAAGCAGCTTCACATTATTAAATCAAAATAACACAACAAAGTTTGTTTCTAGTGGAAAAAACGTCCATGTTTGGTAAGGCTGATCAATAGTATTATTGATTGATTAAATTAAATTAAATATCCCCAACTGAGCAAGCCAAAGGCAACAGTGGCAAGGAACTGAAAAACTCCATCAAGTGACCTAATGGTGACCTAAAACTCCATCAGGTGACCTAATGGAGAAAAAACACCTTTGGAGAACCCTGGCTCAGTTGGGTGCCAGTTCTCCTCTGGCGTTTATGAACTAGAGGCCGGATTTAACTGTAAGATTAAAAATATTATATGAATGCCTGGCTGAAGAGATGCGTCTTTAATCTAGTTTTAAACTGGGAGAGCGAGTCTGAGCAACAAACAATATCAGGAAGACTATTCCAGAGTTTTGGAGCTAAATGGGAAAATGCTCTCCCTCCTTTGGTGGATCTGGATATCCTAGGTATGACCAAAAGCCTCGAATTTAGTGATCTTAAAGAGTGTGATAGAAGGGCGATAGAAGATCCATTAAATAGACTGGAGCTAAGCCGTTTAGGGCTTTATAAGTCAGTAGCAATACCTTGTAATTAATACGGAACTTTATAGGTAACCAATGTAGTGATTATAAAATCGGTGTTATATGATCATATTTTCTTGATCTAGAAAGAACTCTAGCGGCTGCATTTTGGACTAAATGTAGCTTGTTTATTATGGATGCGGGACAACCAGCTAATAAAGCATTACAGTAATCTAGTCTCGAGGTCATGAATACATGAATTAACTTTTCCGCATCAGAAACTGATAGCATATTACTTGGCTTAACAGGACAAAGGCTTAAAGTAACAGGACATCCTACTATGTCAAAGTTGTATTGTGAGAGGTTTTGTGGGCGTTTTTTTGAACCGTTAAGTAATACCTCTGTCTTGTCTGGATTTAATAAAAGAAAATTATGCGTCATCCAATCTTTTATATCTTTAACACACTCTGTCAATTTGGATAATTTATATTTGAGTGTCATCAGCATAACAATGGAAACTAATTCCATGTTTCCTTATAATATTTCCAAGTGGCATCATATATATTGAGAATAATAGAGATCCCTGCGGCACTCCATAGTTTACTGATGTAATCTTCGATTTTTCTCCATTTAAATAGACAAAATGGTAGCGGTCAGATAAGTATGATCTGAACCAGCTTAATGCTTGTCCTTGAACACCGGTATAATTTTGTAGTCGATCTAAGAGTATTGTGTGACCTATAGTATCGAACGCAGCACTAAGATCAAGTAAAACTAGTATTGAGATACAGCCTTGGTCAGAAGCTAAAAGTAAATCATTTGTGATTTTAACGAGCGCAGTTTCAGTGCTATGATGCGGCCTGAATCCAGACTGAAACTTTTCATAGATGTCATTTTCTTGCAAGAAAGAGCCCAGTTGAGCAGACATCACTTTTTCTAATATTTTAGACATAAATGGAAGATTTGAAATGGGTCTATAATTTGCTAGATTATGTGGGTCAAATTGTGGTTTCTTATAACTGCCAGTTTAAATGTTCTTGGAACATGACCTAAAGATAAAGATGAGTTAATAATATTGAGGAGAGGCTCTTCCACTATAGGTAACACTTCTTTCAGTAGTTTAGTTGGTATAGGATCTAATAAACATGTTGTTGTTTTAGATGAAGTGATAAGTTTATTTAACTCTTTTTGTTCTATAGTTGTAAAGCACTGTAATTGTTCTTGCGGGGTGATAATTGAGGCTGAATTATAAGGTGCGACTGAAGATTGAACGTTTACAATTGTGGTTCTGATGCTTTCTATTTTCTCAGTGAAGAAGTTCATGAAATCATTACTACTAAACTGTAACGGGATATTTTGTTCAGGTGACGTCTGATTATTTGTTAGTCTAGCCACGGTGTTAAATAAAAACCTTGGATTGTTTTGGTTGTTTTCTATTAGTTTGCGGAGGTGCTCAGCCCTGGCCGCTTTTAGGGCCTTTTTATAACGTGACATACTGTCTTTCCACGCGATTCTAAAGACCTCTAAATTAGTTTGTTTCCATTTACGCTCTAAATTACGGGTTTCTCTCTTTAGAACATGCGTAGTATTGTTGTACCATGGTGTTTTACTTTTCTCTCTGACCTTTTTTAATCTAATGGGTGCAACAATATCCAATGATCTAGAGAGAATGGTGCTCATAGTGCTAGTTAGTTCTTCTAGTTCATCTGTTTGTTTGGGTTCAGGCAGCAGCTGAGACAGGTTAGATAAGCAATTTTAAAAATTATCTATGGTGGATGGAAGGATTGTTCTGCCTGGTCGATAACGCGGCGCCGCATGACATATTACAGCAGTACGTAATATGCAAGTTACCATGTAATGGTTAGTGACATCATCACTTTGTGAAATGATATCTATATCGGTTGGATCGGTTCCATATGATATAATTAAATCGAGTGTATGATTTAGACGATGAGTTGGTCCGGTGATGTTTTGCTTGACCCCATAGGAGTTTAATAAATCTGTAAACGCAGCCCCTAACGCATCATTTGAATTATCTATGTGTATGTTAAAATCTCCAACAATTAATGCTTTATCGACGTTGACCAATAGATCTGAGAGAAAATCTGCAAACTCTTTTAGGAAATCAGCGTAAGGCCCAGGCGGTCTATATACAGTAGCCAAGGCTAGAGATAATAAGGATTTTTTTCTTACATCTGAGAGCGTAACATTTATTATAAATACTTCAAACTAATTAAACTTGTCACATGTTTTCTGAGTAATATTAAGAATATCTCTATAGATTGTTGCAACACCGCCGCCACGACCAATCAGACGGGGCTCATGCTTCTAACAGTATCCAGGTGGAGAAGACTCATTTAGACCGAAATAATCATTTGGTTTAAGTCAGGTTTCAGTAAGGCAAAGTACATCGATGCTATTATCTGTGACTATTTCATTTACAATAACCGCCTTAGGTGTGAGCGATCTAATGTTTAGAAGACCTAGCTTTAAAAATTGTGAGACTAATAGCGAGATTTTCTGTTTTAATAACAATTAGATTTTTCCTAGATCCTGCAGTAGATTTATTATTTGACCTCACTAAACGAGGAATAGACACAGTTTCTATGCAATGTTCTACACTAGTATTTATGTCCATTAAATTGGTGCAGCAGAGACTGTGATTTGGACTTTTGGTCACTAGTCAAACGGTGTTTAACATCTTGGAGATGTTAGCCGACAGAAGATCCGCTCTGATTTGCTGTTGCTTTGCTGTTAACAATTGGACTGAAATCGCTGTCTTTTGTGTTCGTATATTAAGTGTGTTTCAACTGTGACAATTCTGAGTGTGTTTCAACTGTGACAATTCTGAGTGTGTTTCAACTGTGACAATTCTGAGTGTGTTTCGGCTGTGACAATTCTGAGTCTAACTTCATTCTGTCGTTACAGGAGCTGAATGCGTAAAGCAGGGGTGGATTGCTGGTGGTGGTCTTTCTCACGAGCGCTGTGTCATGAGTGGCGTGTGTGTACTTGTGTGAGTGTGTGTGCACAGGTGTACAGGAAAGGTGACTTGCCGTGTAGGCCTTATGTGCCCTTTATCCCCTGCTCTGCCTCGGCTCCTTTTACGCTGACTTCTCAGGTCGCTCTGTGTGTAACTTGTTGAATAGTGACATATATTAATACATATATAGTGACTATATTAAGTGTTGTTGATTGTGTTTTGTGCTTTTTTATATAAAGTATTTATCTTTAATAAAATTTATATATTTTTTGTATCCACATCTCCTGCCACTTTACTGTGAAAGAACCTGTGTTGCCTTAAATCAGAAATTCCATTGTATTGTCCCTGACAAGATTCCAGGGTGGCGTAGTCGCTAGCTGATCACTTCCAAATCCCTCCGTGTATCGCCACATAAACATAGCCTAAAAATGCATTAGTGACTCTCTCTCTCTTTCTCTCACACTCTCTCACACACACACACACACACACACACACACACACACACACACACACACACACACACACACACACACACACACACACACACACACACACACATTCTCTCTCTCTCTCTCACACACATACTCTCTCTTTCTCTCTCTCACACACACATACACACTCTCTCTTTCTCTCACACTCTCACACACTCTCTCTCTCTTTCTCTCACACACACACACATATTCTCTCTCTCTCTCTCTCTCTCTCTCACACACACACACACACACACACACACACACACTATCTCTCTTTCTCTCACACTCTCACACACTTTCTCTCTCTTTGAGTGGAAATCATAATATGTATGTGTCAGTAATGCTCCACCGTAAGTGTCCGATCGATCGGCTTGATCATCTGCATTTTCAGAATCGACTCAGCTCGAACTGATATGGTAAAACTGACGACATTATTCACTGTCTTTGGAAGCTGAAGCTTGTGATTATGGTAAGGGTTACATTTCCGACACACGCTTGAGGTGTTCGGCCAATCACAACACACTGGGTCAGCTGGCCAATCAGAGCACACTACGCTTTCCAGAAGGACGATGGGCTTTGTAGAAATCGACTACAATAGGAACAACAGGAGCTACAATAATGTACAGTATCTGAATAAATAATGTTTATAACATTAAAGCATGGTAACATTCTACTACACCACATGTTAATGTTTTAAAATGTGCATCTATTCAATTTAACAGAAACTTGTGATCATTTCTCAACATTTATTCAATTACAAGTGTCAGCATAAACTGGTTAACGCTTTAGTTGCTGAATAAGACATTGTATGAATGGCATTAGTTATAAGTGAGGAGAGATGCTGTAAAACTGTCATGGATCAGAGGTAAGCCTGCTGTATGTAAACCTCTTATGGTTAATTGAGTTTATTAACTGAATGTGCTTCTCCTGAACTTTGTTAATAAAACATCATCTGTTGTCATTGAAGTTGTCATGGCGTGATCAAGTCAGATTATGTCAGTTTGTTTGGGCCATGTGAATTAGCCTTTATTGAACTCAGAATTGTGGGATAAAAAGAGACAGCCCTAGTGTGGTCTAAATGTAGTTTCTCATTATGTTGAATATGTGATAACATTGTAATTTATCAACACAAAATACTTGAAGTTATTTTATAATCTCGTACTGTCCTGAGAAGGGGAAAAGTGCAAACCAAGGCAGTACAAGAATGGACTGAGGAATCAGTTATGTGTCTCCAGGAGTGTTACGATTGCACAGACTGGGATATTTTTAAAGAATCATGCAAGGACTTGGATGAAATGACTGATGCTGTTTGTTCATATGTGGCCTTTTGTAGAGATATGATTATACCTAGCAAACAAGTAAAAATATACCCTAATAATAAACCATGGGTGAATAGGTCTATAAAATATAGTATACAAAAAAAAAAGACATGCTCATAAGCAGGGAAATGCCTCTGATCTACATGTAGCAACCAAAGAGCTTAAAAGTGAGATATATAAAGCAAAACTAAGATATTAGTCTAAACTTGAAAAAAATCTGGCTGAAAATAACCTTGGCTCTGCCTGGTCCTGTATGAAAACGATAGCAGGCACCCAGAAGCACAGTAATAGTAGCCATGTCTTTCCAGAGGGTTTTGGATCAGATGTGGAGCTTGCCAATGCTTTTAATTCTTTATATACACGTTTTGATAAGTCTGATTTTAGCCAGGAGGTCCAAGGACTCCAACATAAACTCAAGGATAATAATCAACATTTCAATATCACATATGAAGATGTGGAAAATGTGTTCAGTAGGACAAAGATCAATAAGTGTCAAGGGCCTGATAACATTTGTGGGCGTGTGATCAAAACATGTACAAGAGAGCTGAGTCACATATTCCAATTTATTTTTAATAAATCCCTGCAGACGCAACATGTACCAAAAATTTGGAAGGATGCTGTAGTGGTCCCAGTTCCAAAATGTAGTAGTTCTAAAACACTCAATGAATTTAGACCTGTCGCTCTCGCTTCAATTTTAATGAAAATTTTTGAAAAATTGATAAAGCAACATATTTTAAGGATAACTGAACATGCATTGGATCCCATGCAATTTGCCTACAGGCCACGCAGGGGTGTAGAAGATGCCAATCTCGCTCTGCTTCATTTGCTCCTCAAACATTCTAGAGGGAAGTGGGTCCCATGCACAAATTCTTTTTATTGATTTTTCATCTGCTTTTAACACAATTCAACCATATATTTTAGCCAACCGTCTTATTGAGCAATTTGATCTTTGTCCTAGTCTTGTTGGTTGGATTCTGGATTTTTTAACAAAAAGAACACAGAGAGTAAAGGTGAATGGAGCTCTGTCTGGTCAGCTTTGCTCTTCTACATGTTCACCACAAGGGTGTGTACTTTCACCCCTTTTGTTAATTTTATATACCAACATGTGTCAGAGCAAATATGTAAATAGGACCATTATTAAATATGCTGACGACACCGTCATAGTGAGTCTGCTCCATAAAAATGATAGAGGCCATGGTCCAATAATTGAAGTCTTTGTCCAATGGTGTGAGGAGTCGCACCTTCAACTGAACATATCCAAAACAAAAGATATGTACATTGATTTTGGAAAAACTCCAGGATATGAGGCAATAACTATAAATGGTCAAGTAGTGGAACAAGTACAATCCTATAGATACCTAGGGACAATTATTGACTCTAAATTAAATTTCCAGGAGAATTGTGAGGATGTCTGTAAAAAAGGGCAACAGCGCCTATACTGTTTGAGAAAATTGCACCATTTTAATATAGACAAGACAATGATGACATTATTTTATCAGTCTTTTATTGAAACCATCATATCATTCTCCCTGGTGGCATGGTTCGGTTGTGTCTCAGTCAAGCACAAGAATCGCCTAAACCAAATTGTTAAATGGTCGAGTAAGCTGAATGACTCTGTATACAAACCAACTACAGAGGCTATCTATGGCCATCAACAAAGATAGTCTGCATCCTTTGAATAGGGAATTCCAGTATCTCCCCTCTGGACGGAGGCTAAAAGTTCCTGGTTGCAGAACCACAAGATTTAAAAACAGTTTTGTACCAGCAGCAATCATTCTGTTAAACAAACTGTAAAATTATTTGCACAAAACACACAAGCACTTTGGTCATGTACTGTTCTCTGTTCCTTGTTTTTACTTAATTTTTATTTCCTGTTTTTATATGTTTTAATGTTTTGTGTGTTGCATGTTATGTCTTAAGGATGTCCTTCCTCTTAGACAGCAAAACTAGTTTACCTACGGGTACCAATAAAGTAACCTGAACCTGAACCTAATCATCTAAAAAGTTTGCACACATGAGCCTATATTCTAGTGATGGGAAACCGAGGCTTTCTGAAGCATTTGAGGCTTTCATCAAATTGTGCCGAAAAAAGGTTCATTACTCGAAGCCTTTAACACAATGCGCATTAGTGACATCTGGTGGTCACACTTGTTTTCTCCACTATATCTAACAAATCACCACAGAGCAGAAAAGCACGTGACCAAACAAAGCTTCGGAAGTCGGTGACATACAAGTGTGGATCAATACAGTTCTGTCTAATCCCATCTAAATTAATCTCTGACAATGAGACACAACTCGTGTCATGTGTAGCCTGGTCAACGCATTCACATATTGAGCAATAATATAACATATACAAGTATGAGATCATAATTATAGTAACTGAAAAAATATTTTGTGTTCGGTTTTACAAAAATATAAATGATGTTATAGGGAAGTGTAGTGTTAAATTGTTTAAATAATGCATCCTCGATAATCATTTCCCTTTTATGCATCAGATGAGGACCAGCTGTCCCAACCATGAGCCGTGGCTCAGATGATGGATGAATGACAGAGCACATCACAAGCTCCTCATGCATTCCCATCATGCACTGCACTGGAGGAGGCGAAGGAGATGATGCTGCGACACCAGCCAAACCAGCCAGCACATCATTCATGTCTGAGACCTTCTTCACGTTTAACAGCAACTCTTTCAGAATGTGTGATTCTTCAAACTCTGAGGCTTTACCTGCACGACTGCACTGAATAAACGCAAAAAAGTTTCACTAAAATTTCATTGGAAAAAGTGACATTAAACCAACATCACTTTGTAACGTTAATTCAATGCAGTTAGCGTTGATGCATCAACATTGACTCAACATTGTTTCAATGATTGCTTGCAAAATTTACAAATGCTGGTAAAACAAAATGAAAAATCAAAATAGATGAAAACAGCGTTTTGGGGGCTTGAAAAAGCAAACTTTTGAAAACAGGTTTCAAAGTTTTTGAAATCGATACCATTATCATCTGCGTGTAAACTCTAAAAATCTAAATTTGTATAATTGGTGATGTCATGCGTGTTACTTGTTCAGTCTACAGGTGCTTAGTGTTTCTTTACAAAGTGACATCACTGCCTACTACGAAGCCTTAGTTACTTATAATAACTATGACTCAAGTATAGCCTACTTGCTGCAGTGAAATACTATAATTTCATGAATACAGTTAATTTTGTATTTTCTGTTTACTTTTTATGAAAGCATTCATCAGGTTTCATCTTTTCAATATCAGAATTATGATCTGTGATGATCGTATCGGATCTGTGTTGATATAAACTCACTGCATCTGTCCTGTTTACACACTTTCCCTTATCCAGTCATAATATTGTGTGCATTATTCAATTATTATTTTGTATAATTATTTGAACAACTTTGTAATATCTCAGAAATTCTATAGAATTCACAATATCATCTGTGATCCTCCTCCTGCAATGAATAGTGACTAAAAACAATAAAACTGAGCTAAAGTGACTAAAAGAGTGTGATGTGAGATAACAGAAGAGATCTGTATCTCTTGTAATAAAGTTATCGTAGTTAGTGAAGTTAGTGTAAAAAATAAATTAAAACTGCTAAAAAGTTTACAATGTTTTTACAGTATTGTCACGGACACACACGGGAAAACAAGAAAAATAGAACCAATAGCAGTATGTAATTATTTATTGAAAGACCTCAGAAGTGTGGACAATATACAAGGACTCCATAACAAACACTAAACAGGCAGGGTATTTATACACACAGAAACTAACAATCATGATGGGGAACAGCTGGGTGCAATGAACAGTGATGATTACAGACAAGGATTGTGGGGAATGCAGTTCATAATGTGGATGACAACGTGGGGAAGAGGACCTCTAGTGGACACCCAGGGAACACAAACCAGACCATGTGACAAGTATGTACAGTTTTTTTTTTAAGTTTTTACAAATTTTATTTGATTCTTTCAGGTTTACCACTTGCATTGTTACACATTTGTAGATCGTTTTGAAAAAAAATATTTGCTAAATGACTAAATGTAATTATAAACATGATTGGATGATAACAAACTTATTTCATATCATACAGATGTGATCAAACAAAGTCCTATTTATGAATTACCAGGAACTCTGTGTTTGCAGAAAGATAAATGAGAGACAAAACTGAACAAATCGAAGGCAAAGATAAACAAATAAAAAGAATGAATGAACAAGCCAAAGAGAAAAAAAACTGAAATAATGAAGAAACGTCACAGGTTACGACTGTAACCCTGCAGAATCCAGAAAAACCTGTTAGACTACATACTCTTTTCTGAACACAAAGTTCAGTTCAACTGAAGGTGTTTTTCAGGCTGTGCCGTGAAGGAGAAAACATGATATATTAACAGAGAACAAACATCAAGACAGTAAGTACTTTCATGAAATATTTCAGTGCACTGGGACACATGGATCATTTTTGCTTTGATCCAAGGTGAAGTGAATGAGTGATATTAAACATGACTTGGTTTATAGATTATTACATTATATATTTAACATAGACTTAACATCATTCTCTGAGAGTGTCTATCATTTGTTAATTGCACGTTTAATGTTGTGATTTTGAGAAAAAAAAGAGATAAAATATGAATAAAATAATAATGGACATAAATTTAGTAATATGGACATTATAAATCCATTTACACATGACAGTGTGAGTGTAATACAGCGGATCTAAAACGGAATAAACAAAATAAAATATATGATAGAAAAAATATAAACAAACAAACAAAAAGAGCAACAAAAACAAAAAAACAAAAAAACTTTGAAACAAAAAACTTTAGCTTGCAAGATTTTCTCAAACTTCTGATCAAACGTTCTTCCAGTGTCGTCATCTACTCATTGATGTCATTACACAGGAGAGCATCTTCAACTGCTTCAGGAAAGATAATTGGTTTAAAGTGTTAGTTCACCCAATGCCATTTCTGTTGTTAATCCCTCACTCACATAAACCAAATAAACCAAGGTATTTAACTAAGTATCTTTTGGCACTCTAGCGGTTAATAAACAAACTGCTGCGTCTTGCGAAAGAACATTGTAGCCGGTGTGGTATAGTATTCAGTCACTCTATAGTATTCGTTCACTCTATAGTAATGGGTCCGGGCTGAGGTCCCAATTAGTATGCCAGTAGTAAGCCTGATCTAAATCTGTTCTCGTGATACGGTAAGGCAGTATGAGTGCAGTAATATCAGGTAAAGCTCATAGCACGATCACCAGATAACGTTAGCTGTATGCTATGCTACTATCTAAGCTAACTAAAAAAAAACACACTAACAACGAGAAATGTTTAATTTCACAATCTAAAGCTTCGGTTAAATACTAGTATATGAAACGTATAATTTAAAATACATTAAATACATAATGACTCGTTATAACGTAGTACAAACGTCTTCTATAATAAAGTGATTTTGTATGATTTGTAACCAGGCACTAAAGCGATTACCGATAAAACGTGCTTTGAACCAATCGGATTGCTTGGGTCCTCAGCCCGGACCCATTACTATAGAGTGACTGAATACTATACCACACCGGATCTACTTCTCTCTGTTTATAGGCTTTTTCGACTTCATGCAGCTCTGCGCAGACCGATCGGCGGCTGACTTATAACAGTGCATGCCGGTTAGAAATTTTGTCCGACTTGATACAGCGTCGACGCCATGTGACTGTGACATATGCCATCAAAGTACCGCGAGAGCGATTTGAGAGTAGCCGGAGAACTCAGCCAGCGCAGCTTCTCAAGAGCGGCTGCACTGGGCTGCAGGAGCTCTGATGACAACACAGCTGTTCCACGACTAGCCAAATTCAACGCATGACTATGATCACGTGTGTTTCGTGTTTATTTCACCACCTTTAGTTCCACTAAAGCTAACAATTTTTTTAACATTCATACAGTCACGTTATATTTTGTCAGGTTTATCAAAATAAAACTAGTTGCTATAGGCTTATGTTGAACTTGATTCTTGTTCAAAAAGACGCTGTATGAAGCAGTACATTAAGTATTGAATGAAAATGTCTCTGAAACATCTATGCATTTGGCAAAGATTTGCATTTATTTCACTTCAGCTGTGGTAAAGCATGCAAATCACACAGGTTCTGTGCTACTCTGCAGCGGTTTAAAATAGTCAGAATATAAATAATTATTATAGGCGTACCGTAGTGACTCAGGATAAGACAAGAACACAGGTTGGAAGATGGATTCATGATGTACCCGCTCATTATATCAATTTTATGAATTTTTAACAAAAAAAGTTACATGTTAAGTGTACCTCCATTGACAGTCTACTACGCAACTAAAGAGAAAGTTAGAGTTCACCTGTCGACATTTTAAAGCTACACTGTGTAGGATTTTCTCCCATATAGCGGTGAACTTGTTTATGACTACCAACTGAATATTACTTTCTAGCCCCTCCCATTCCGAGGGCGTTTTAACTCCTACGGTGGCCGTATTGTTTCAAATCTGTCGTTGTCATGAGTGATCTCCAAGACAACGTTACATCAAGAGTGTAAAAACACGAAAGGCGAAGCTTGAATTTCCAGGTATGTCCCTCTTTGGCTAATGTATTTTCAAGCTGGAGGCGCAACATGGCTTCTGCCATTCGAGCGACTCGCTCGTATGTATTCTAAATAGCAGCTTCTACACTTACGAGAATACTTGATTTGTTGGTAGTAGTAATTACACGTTAATGAGCACATATCATTTTGAAAGAACAAAGTGTTTTTTGTTAAGAATCAACTTAAAAAATGACACAGTGTAGCTTTAAGCAGGTAAAATAATATATGATACGGAAAAACAGAGCATCAAAGTGTTTAATAGAAACGTTTACGCAGAAATGTCCATGTATCTTTATGATGTTAAAGCTGGAGGATTTGAGATCCTGTATCTTGTAAAAGTTTGATCAAGGTTAGTGTTCATGTGTGGCGACTTTATCATTAAAATGAATCTCTGGAGAACATTTTAAGTGATTGTTTGATATGAAATCTTTAATAAAGCGTTTCTTTCACAGTGTTTCTTTTGTATTTGGTGATGTCTGTGATTGTTCACAAGTTTAACAGCATATGTGTAAACATTAGTGCTGTCAAACGATTAAAATATTTAATCGCGATTAATCGCATTAATGTCATAGTTAACTCGCGATTAATCGCACATTTTTATCTATTCTAAATGTCTCTTGATTTATTTTTGTCCCATTATTTTTTTCTCATTTTAATGCTCTTATCAACATGAAAAAAGCGGATTGGCTTGCTTTGTGCAGATTTTTTTATTATTGAAAACAACATTGGCAATACTGTGTTCAATTTCACACTAACATTCTCACTTGGAGCAAATAATCTCTCACACAATGTAACACTGTCCATCAATAAAAGGGTGAAAGAAATCCTGACGAGGTCCTGATATTGACGAGGGTTTGGAGAATTCGCATCAGCTGTGTGTGTGTGTGTGTGTGTGTGTGTGTGTGTGTGGCCATCATCAGGTGTTTCAGACTGGACGTACTGCGATGATGATAGCTCAGTTCACAACGACAAAACACACAATCACTTTGGTCTAGTCAATGGAACCATTTGGCAACTTTTTAAAAGTAAACTTTCCATTCAGAATCTTATTGGCATCCATTTCGGCGTCTCGCGCTCGTCATCCACTCAAAACGTAACGTTGACCTACTATTTGGCCGGCTCGCAAGCCCAAACAAGTGTGTGCGCGTGCCTGCTGTTTTGTTTCCGGTCTAGCTAGATCCGCTTGCGCTTTGGTCGACGAAGCAACAAAACGTCCTCGCAAGCCATTGAAAACGTCCTCGCAAGCCATTGAAATGAATGGGTTTCATAGAGCCGCGCATGCCGCGTCCTGTTGCAAAATCATGTGAAAAAAACTACAAAGTTTGCTAGGCCAAAAAGACCGTTAATCTCGCGATAAAAAAATTGATCGCGTTAAAATGGGTTTGCGTTAACGCCGTTAATAACGCGTTTAACTGACAGCCCTAGTAAACATATATGACTGAGCTGGAGTTAATGCAGTCACTTTTTTCCCACACTCAAGATATGTTTAGCTAAATTATAAAGGCTATTTAATCATTTAATTTAGTGTGTAAATGTTTCTTCATTCAGAGTCAGTGGAGGAGATCAAACTCATCAGATTCTCCTGCAGCTTCATCATGGCTGATTCACAAGGATCCAGAGATGGAGATTTTTCTTCAATCCCAGAGTCCAGCTGTGTGTCTATGAAGAGTAACTGCTCTATGGATCCGCCAATATATTTTAAGAGTGTAAACAAAAGTCTCAACCTCAGGTATATTATTTCTATAAAAGTGTGCTTACAGTATGACATTTTTTAATTAGAAGCACATTTATCGGTCAGTCAGTCTATTACTAGCAATGATATCAAGTGTTTTCCACCTTTATATAATGGAGTAGGTGTAAAATTGAGTGGATTTTTCTAACCGCTGGTTCAGATTTGTTGAAAGCTTCACAGTGTCTGGTCAGAACAGTGATGTTTCACAGCAAGAGTACCATTACAAGAGTACAGTAGTGGTTTATCTTTAAAGGTCAGCAAAACATTGGTCTCTTAAGCCTGGAACACAACAAGCCGACGGTCAGCCGTCAGGCAGTTTTTGTGGGTCGGCCGACTAAGTTTTCTCAGTGTGGTCCACGCCGTCGGCTGAAATTGGTCCTCGTTGGCTTTTTTCTGGTCGATTCAACATGTTTAATCGGCTTCGGGTCGTCTGTGAAAGAAGGAACTCTGATTGGCTGTTCAGCTTAGTGAACGAGTCAGTGCACGACAATAATAGCAAAAAAAGCCAGCAAACAAGTCAAAATTGTACAGATAGAAGGCTGTTCTAATGTTACGTCATCTTACCTGAATGTTCCTTGGCGAATAATTCAATATTCACATGAGCGGAGTGGAATAAAGAAAGTTTTTAGCTGGATTGATATTCAAAACGGTAAGCACGCACTGCTTAATTTATGGTTTGTGTATCTGCAGCCTGCAGCGTCGGTTTCCCATTTTGAATGATGAATATAGACGAATATATATCTGCAGAAATAGACATTTTTCTCATTTACATGCAGGCGCAGAAAGCGCATTCTAGCTGATAGTCGGCTGTAGTACTCTCGGTGTGTTCAAGTGCAGCTTTTTTCTCCCGACGCAGGCGACGCAAGGCTTGGTGTGTTCCAGGCTTTAAGTCGGATGAGCCTTTGTCCTCCATTGTGCCTTTGAAAAGAGTCATGTGATCGTGGTTGATGTTCATCTGTGTTGTTTAATTCTATAATTCTATAGTTGTTTTCAATTTGTTTGTTATTATTTCCTAATTCCTACTGGTTTTCTCAGTCGCTTTGGTACATTTTTTGAGTCATACTTAACATTTGCAAACCAATAAGTTAATTTCTCAAAATAATTATGATCAAAGTTTGAGACACAGTGCTTAACGTCTCAGGTTACGACTGTAACCTATGTTCCCTGAGAACAGGGAACGAGACACTACGTCAGAATGACGCTATGGGGGAACGCCTCAGGCGTGACAGGTGTCTGAAATAAATATCAACTCACGTCAATCATGTTGACCGGCGACAGCCCGTGAATCATCAGCTTGATTGATTAACGCGCGACCTGGATGTATAAAGGGGGGCCTTGCACACATGACAACATCCTATCGTCTGAAGGGACTGTTGCAGGCAGGCCCCGAGGCATGGCAGGAAGACGTAGTGTCTCGTTCCCTGTTCTCAGGGAACATAGGTTACAGTCGTAACCTGAGACGTTCCCTTTCAAAAGGGAACTCTACACTACGTCAGAATGACGCTATGGGGAACGATATACCAACGCCACCATGCTAAGGGGAGTGCATGCCCTCAGGTCACACTGGGCTGTCAGTGACAGCATTCCCTACGGTCATAGCCCAAGCTAAATGATACCACAGAAAACCTCACAGTTTTAAAGGAAGGTCTACCTGGGCCAGCTCAAAGGCCTAGGACCACAATTCAAAAACTAGAAAGGGTCCCTTCTAGGGAATGTGGCTAGGGGACCCGAGGGAACCCCAGCCAGTCACTATTCAGGGGAACGTGCCACCTGAAATGCCACCAGGCAGGCCTGACCTGGTGTCACTATATAGGACACTACCGTCTGGCCACTTCCTGTCTGTCTGAAGACAGAGCCTCTGGACACTTGCCTTTAGGAAGGCATCCAACCCGAGGGACTGCGAAGCAGGCAGTGAACCACTCAGCCCGGATCTCAGAGACGGGATATCCTGGAGAGTATGACTCAACATAGTGCTTTACAACCCTTGCCAGCGAGGGGAGTTTCTCTACTCGATCCACGGATCTACCCAGTGTTTGTGTTTCGAAACACTGAGGGGGCCTGCAAGGGCCTAGAACTGAAAAGCCACCAGGCAGGCCTGAGCTGGTGTGACTACATAAGACACTACCGTCTGGCCACTTCCTGTCTGTCTGAAGACAGAGCCTCTGGACACTTGCCTTAAGGCATCCAACCCGAGGGACTGCGAAGCAGGCAGTAAACCACTCGGCCCGGATCTCAGAGACGGGACATCCAGGAGAGTATGACTCAGCATAGTGCTTTACAACCCTTGCTAGCGAGGGGAGTTTCTCTACTCTATCCATGGATCTACCCAGTGTTTGAGTTTCAAAACACTGAGGAGGCCTGTGAGGGCCTAAAGGGAGCTTACCTCCAGGAAGGCCTGGTAGGACCTCTAACCTGGCGACCACAACATGGGGGAGCTTGTATTCAACCACAATATGTGGGAGCTTACCTTCAGGAAGGCCGGTGAGGCCTCTGACCTGGTGACCACAGCATGTGGGAGCTCATATTCAACCACAGTATGTGGGAGCTCATATTCAGGAAGGCCTAGTGAGGCCTCTGACCTGCTAACCACAGTATGTGGGAGCTCATATCAGGAAGGCCGGTGAGGCCTGTAACCTGGGGACCACAACCTGTGGGAGCTTACTTTCAGAAAGGCCCTAGAACCGAAGTCTAGGCCACGTAAAAAAGGGAATTAAGCGAACAGCGCACAACCCTTACCATAAATCTGGATTATAGAAAGTACATGAAAGAAAATGCATGTACTTAGCCATTCTGAATCCAAGAAGGCCTGATGAGGCCTCTAACCTGGCGACCACAGCATGTGGGAGCTCATACTCGGGAAGGCCGGTGAGGCCTGTAACACGGTGACCACAGTGTGTGGGAGCTCATCAGAATGTGGAAGTTAGCTAGAGAAAGGCGTCTGTCGTAAAAAGTGACGACAGGACGCATCTAGAGTGGGACCCGAGGTGAAAGACCAAGGTCTGAGCCACATAGGAAGGGACCGAAGCGAACAGCGCATGACCCTTACCATAAAAATGGATTTTAGTAAGTACACAGGACGTTAATCGTGTGACTTACCATAAGCATGGGTTTAAGAAAAATAGATGAAGTAAAGGTGCATGTACTTCATCACTCTATATTCAGGAAGGACTAGTGAGGCCTATAACCTGACGACCACAGTAAGTGGGAGCTCATTCTCAGGAAGGCCCCTGAGGCCTGTGACCTGACGACCACAGACTGTGGGAGCTCGTATCCAGGAAGGCCGGTGAGGCCTGTAACCTGGCAACCACAGCATGTGGGAACCCATGATCAGGAAGGCCAGATGAGGCCTATAACCTGATGGACACAATGCGTGGGAGCTCACATTCAGGAAGGCCTGAAGAGGCCTGCAACCTGACATGTGGAAGCTCACAACCAGTGCGGCCTAAACCCTAGCGACCACAGAGAGTGGGAGTTCACATTCAGGAAGGCCTGGATGAGGCCTGTAACCTGACATGTGAAAAACTCATAACCAGGAAGGTGTTTAGGAAGCCTGCAACCTGGCGACCACAGTATGTGGGAGCTCATACTCAGGAAGGCCTGTGAGGCCTGTAACCTGGCGACCACAGTATGTGGGAGCTCATACTCAGGAAGGCCTATGAGGCCTGAAACCTGGTGACCACAGTAAGTGGGAACTCACATTCAAGAAGGCCGGATGAGGCCTGTAACCTGACATGAGGAAGCTCATAACTAGGAAGACCTGCGACCACGGTGTGTGGGAGCTCATACTCAGGAAGGCCGGGTGAGGCCTGTAACCTGGCGGCCACAGTATGTGGGAGCTCACATTCAGGAAGGCCAGGTGAGGCCTGTAACCTGACATGTAGAAGCCCATCACCAGGAAGGCTGGTGAGGCCTGTAACCTGGCGACCACAGTATGTGGGAGCTCATACTCAGGAAGGCCTAGTGAGGCCTATGACCTGATAACCACATTATATGGGAGCTATATTCAAGAAGGCCTGGAGAGGCCTATAACTTGATAACCACAGTATGTGGGAGCTCATATTCAGGAAGGCCTCGTGAAGCCTCTGACCTGATAACCACAGTATGTGGGAGCTCATATTCAACCACCGTATATGGGAGCTCATATTCAGGAAGGCCTGGTGAGGCCTCTGACCTGATAACCACAGTATGTGGGAGCTCATATTCAACCACCGTATGTGGGAGCTCATATTCAGAAAGGCCTGGTGAGGCCTCTGACCTGATAACCACAGTATGTGGGAGCTCATATTCAGGAAGGCCTAGTGAGGCCTCTGACCTGATAACCACAGTATGTGGGAGCTCATATTCAGGAAGGCCTGGTGAGGCCTCTGACCTGATAACCACAGTATGTGGGAGCTCATATTCAACCACAGTATGTGGGAGCTCATATACAGGAAGGCCTGGTGAGGCCTCTGACCTGATAACCACAGAATGTGGGAGCTCATATTCAACCACAGTATGTGGGAGCTCATTTTCAGGAAGGCCTAGTGAGGCCTCTGACCTGCTAACCACATTATATGGGAGCTATATTCAAGAAGGCCTGGAGAGGCCTATAACTTGATAACCGCAATATGTGGGAGCTCATATTCAGGAAGGCCTAGTGAGGCCTCTAACCTGCTAACCACAGTATGTGGGAGCTCATATTCAACCACAGTATGTGGGAGCTCATATACAGGAAGGCCTGGTGAGGCCTCTGACCTGATAACCACAGAATGTGGGAGCTCATATTCAACCACAGTATGTGGAAGCTCACATTCAGGAAGGCCGGGTGAGGCCTGCAACCTGACATGTAGAAGCCCATCACCAGGAAGGCCGGTGAGGCCTGTAACCTGGCGCCACAGTATGTGGGAGCTCATAACCAGGAAGGCCTGGCGAGGCCTGTAACCTGGCGACCACCGTGTATGGGAGCTCATATTCAGGAAGGCCTGGTGAGGCCTATAACTTGATAACCACAGAATGTGGGAGCTCATATTCAACCACAGTATGTGGGAGCTCATTTTCAGGAAGGCCTAGTGAGGCCTATGACCTGATAACCACATTATATGGGAGCTATATTCAAGAAGGCCTGGAGAGGCCTATAACTTGATAACCACAGTATGTGGGAGCTCATATTCAGGAAGGCCTAGTGAGGCCTATGACCTGATAACCATAATATGTGGGAGCTCATTCAACCATAGTATGTGGAAGCTCATATTCAGGAAGGCCTAGTGAGGCCTATAACCTGATAACCACATTACTCCTTGACAGTCAATTCCTGGGAGCTCACCTCAGGGAGGCCCAAGCGCTGTCCGGTTGCAAAATGGGGACTGTCTGGTCAAGGAGGCCTGATAAGACCTACTACCTGACCATCGAAAAAATCTTAGATTTACTTTCTTACCCACAACATTTTGCCCCAGACTCTAAAACAGGAAACGTGGTCTGAAAAGAAACAGAAATATGTTAATTTCACATTTTACAAAAAGACCAGAATTACACCTGCTCTTTTTGTTCACTGCTCATCATTTTAATTCCTTAATTAAAATGCAGCCAAAAACACTGGATAACGCGATCTGGATGATAGGCTGAATTACTAAATATCTAACTTCATAAAAGTCAGATAATATTCCATCATTTTAATTCATAGAATTAAATGCAGCCATAATCACCAGACAATACTGTTTTAACATTTATACGTTCTCATAATCTACACACTGCCTCGGCAAGCGCGAGAAACGAGCCGTTAAATATATTTGGCTTTCATCCCTCGAGAAGAAAGTCAACAGGTGCGAGGTTGAAACATCCGACAGCGCACAGATTTTTTTTTTTTTTTTTTCACGCGTGCCGAGATATTTCTTAATGAACACTGCCAGCACCCTCAGGAACTGAATGTGAACGCCTCGTACCCAAACAGTATTGTTTCACAGATCGCCACAGGGCTCAGATGCTGAACCCTCCTCCCTCGAGAAAAGGGTCCGACGAGAGCGGAGCATCTTTAAATGAAAAACGCTCACAGTTTGCACAAGAGGCTCTTTCGAGAGCCTCCCGCGCGCTTCAGCGATATTCTCAAAACAGACAAACAGTCCCTGAAGACGAAAAGATGTTGTCATGTGTGCAAGGCCCCCCTTTATACATCCAGGTCGCGCGTTAATCAATCAAGCTGATGATTCACGGGCTGTCGCCGGTCAACATGATTGACGTGAGTTGATATTTATTTCAGACACCTGTCACGCCTGAGGCGTTCCCCCATAGCGTCATTCTGACGTAGTGTAGAGTTCCCTTTCGAAAGGGAACTCCATTGAGTTACAGACCTTAAAGCAAAAGTGGAACAACACTCAAGTTTCCAGTAAAAGTGCACAACATTTATATGTCTGAATGCTTTTTATTTTACTTAGTTTTAAAACCAGTTCAGTCCAGCAGAAGAGCTCAAACCCAGAGTCCAGCTGTGCGTCTATGAAGAGTAACTACTCTATGGATCCGCCAGGAAATTTTAAGAGTGGAGACACACAGTCTGATTTCAGGTATATCATTTCTATAAAAGTTATGCTTATAGTATTTGATCTTTATGAAATTATTATTAATATACAGCAGTGTGATGATCTGGATTTGAACCAAACAATTCTAAGCTCAAATCTAGCAAGTTTCAGTCTATTAATAATAATCATTGTGCTCTTGTGTAAAGCTCTATGTAGTGTATTGTTAATACATTCACACACTGTAAAACCTGTTGGTCTGTTACTCAGTTAATGACACAATTACATCAATATCAGTGTGTCTGATTCTTTACCCTCTTCATTCTGATTTAAGGTCAAATCTTCAATCCAGACCAGTTAAAAACAAAACTGTGAACAAGCCTGTGATTCAACCACAAGACTTTAATGAAAGCATGTATCCTGG
The DNA here is from genome assembly GCF_963993115.1 of Abramis brama. Taxonomy (NCBI): domain Eukaryota; kingdom Metazoa; phylum Chordata; class Actinopteri; order Cypriniformes; family Leuciscidae; genus Abramis; species Abramis brama. Next base: position 1,981,841 of record NC_139972.1, read on the forward strand.
TTTCAGGTAAAATGCAGGACTTTTGTTGTTGTTATTGTTTAATTTTAGGTGCTGCAATTCACATCACACATCACTCAAACACAGGATTAATAATTAAAACATTTCAGAAACCTAATGATATTCTGTGTCCCATAATACAGTAGACAACTGATACATTATGTAATTTATGGCTATTTACTTCTCTGACTTGTGTAATAATGTGGTATTTTAATCTTACAGCCAAGACTCTAAACCTGCTGAAGTCCTCAACACATTGAGATCAAATCTGAGACAGAAGTTTGAGTGTTTGTATGAGGGAATATCAAAGCAGGGAAACCCAACACTCCTGAATGAGATCTACACAGAGCTCTACATCACAGAGAGTGGAAGTGGAGAGATCAATAATGAGCATGAGGTGAGACAGATTGAGAGACAGTCCAGGAGAGCAGAAACAGAGGACACACCGATCAAATGCAGTGACATCTTTAGACCTTTACTTGGACAAGACAAACCCATCAGAACTGTGCTGACAAAGGGAGTCGCTGGCATTGGAAAAACAGTCTCTGTGCAGAAGTTCATCCTGGACTGGGCTGAAGGGAAAGAGAATCAGGACGTCCAGCTCATATTTCCACTTGCTTTCAGAGAGCTCAACTTGATGAAGGACAAAACACTCAGTCTTTCAGATCTTCTTCATCTCTTTTTACCTGAAACAAAAGAAATGGACATATCCAGTGATGAGTATAAAGTGTTGTTCATCTTTGATGGTCTGGATGAGTGTCGTCTGTCTCTGGATTTTCAGAGCGATGTGAGGTTGTGTGATGTGACTGAATCAGCCTCAGTGGACGAGCTGCTGATGAACCTCATTGTGGGGAATCTGCTTCCCTCTGCTCTCATCTGGATCACCTCCAGACCAGCAGCAGCGGATCTCGTCCCCTCTGAGTGTGTCCATCGAGTGACAGAGGTACGAGGCTTCAGTGACACGCAGAAGGAGGAATACTTCAGGAAGAGAATCAGTGATCAGAGTCTGGCCGACAGGATCATCTCACACCTGAAGTCATCAAGGAGCCTCTTTATTATGTGCCACATCCCAGTGTTCTGCTGGATCTCAGCCACTGTTCTAGAGAAGATGTTGAGTGAAGCAGAGAGAGGAGAGATTCCCAAGACTCTCACTCAAATGTACACACACTTCCTGCTCATTCAGACCAACATCAAACATGAGAAGGACTATGAGAAGATAGTGAAAGATGAAGACATGATTGTCAAACTGGGGAAACTGGCTTATTGGCAGCTTGTGAAAGGCAACCTGATCTTCTATGAGGAAGACCTGAGAGAGTGTGGCATTGATGAGGCAGAAGCATCAGTTTACTCAGGATTGTGCACTCAGATCTTCAGAGAGGAGTTGGGCTTGTATCAGGGGAAAGTCTTCTGCTTTGTTCATCTGAGCATTCAGGAACATCTAGCAGCTCTATATGTGCATCTCTCCTTTATCAACAATAACATCAATGTGTTTGACCAGATTACCAAACCAACCAATGGAGACACAGTTTCCCTATCTGATCTCCATCAGAGAGCTGTGGATGAGGCTTTAGACAGTAAAAATGGCCATCTGGACCTTTTCCTTCGTTTCCTTCTGGGTCTGTCAGTGGAGTCTAATCAGAGTCTCTTACAAGAACTAAAGACACAGACAGCAAACAGCTCTGACAACAATAAGAAAACAGTTGACTATATTAAAGAAAAGATCAGTGAGAATCCCTCTCCAGATAAATACATCAATCTGTTTCACTGTCTGAATGAACTGGGTGATCTTTCTCTAGTGAACGAAGCTGAACCTCATATGAGCAGAGGATTACGTAATGTGAAACTCTCCTCGTCTCAGTGGTCAGCTTTAGTGTTTGTGTTGTTGTCCTCAGAGAAGACACTGCAGGAATTTGACTTGAACAGATTCATTGGAGCCAGAAATGATCGGTAAGTGTTTAAATCACAGAGCGCAGATTGATTTCTGGGATATTGTACATAATTTGTGGGTGCTTCTCAAACTGTGGCTGTGTCCTAGTAAGGCTGCATATCTCGACTGCCACGTCATCAAGCGCCTCTGAACGCCGTCTCAGTTTGAAGGATCTTTTGAAGACAGACTTCATTTTATGTCTTTAATTCAGCTCATTTTGAAGGATGCATCAAGTGTATCCTTCGTGTTCTTCAGTCTCCCACAATCCTTTGCACACATTCCTGTTCACGTAAAAGAACTGATGGAAAGTTCATTATGAGTTTATCTGAGTTCATTATGAAATGTAAGACTCAGATAATGTATTCGGAGATGAAGGCATACATGTTATCTTTTGTTTCTGTGTAAATTAATCACTGAACACTAAACTGATAATAATGTAAAACACCGGGAGACACAGACAGCTGTCATTCACTGTATTGCATTAATAAAAAAGCCAGTTAATATAAAGATATTTAATACAAAGTATTTTTCCAAAATTAAGTTTTAAAAGTAATAGCAATTGGACGTCCTCCTGATGATAAAAATTACGTCATGCGGACGGCCAAAGTAAATTTGATAAAACAGTTAATGGCCTTGATGGTGTTCCTGGTGGCGTTTAGCTCTTCACAGTGGCGTAGCGGACGGGCACGCAGGGCATATTAAATTACTATTGTTAATGTTATTAGGCTACTTTTATAATTAAATTAATATTACAATTCATTTGTCCCGCAATATTTTCAAAGTGCATCACCACATAACTGACGTGCTGTGAGGATAATAGATTAGATTATATGATGAAGACGAGCAGCTCGCCCTCGAGGAGAAATGTGAGTCTGTAAAGGGATGTAAAAATGATGGCACACTCTCAGAACCACTTCGTGCAAGGTGGAATTTGTTTACAGAGTCAGAGAGGTTCATCCAAAGTGTAGAATATATACAAGTGCCCACATAAATGACAAAACAAAACAAATCCAAAGTCGGATCAGTCTGTACGATCAACTAAGTCGAACGTTACCCGACTGAAAGGGAACTGAAGTTTCTTAGCTTACTTAACACAACATTTTAAGGCAGCCAGGTTACAAATTATTTTAAGTTGAATGAACTTGTTCGTTTTTACAGTGTACAACCACATCCACAAAGATTGTAATTTAGACAAAAGATTAGTTGTCATAAAATCGTTATTGGTGTCAGTAAAACCTATATAATTGAACAGCTCGATTGTGATCTCAGCCTTGATAACTTGTGCAAGTAGCCATGATACACAACTATGCTGCACGATTAAGTCATTTTTCGAAAAGAAAAGCTGAAATTTCAACATGTTCAAGCATCCAGAATTATAGCCACGTTAATAAAGTTTGTAAGAAATCAAACCGTTTGTAAATCCGTCAAGATTTCAGCGAGATAAGAGTATTTGTGTTCGTGCAGATCACTCACCTTACATCAGGTACCACAGAGCCTGCCAGAAAGCTTGCCTGTGACAAGATGGCCGCCGCCGTAAGACATCTAGCCTTTATTATGTATATCTATAGGCGCAACTTTCCACTGGAAGACTGTCTCCGCCCACACAGACCCACTGGAAGACTGTCTCCGCCCACACAGACCCACTGGAAGACTGTCTCCGCCCACACAGACACACAACACAGGGACGAAACGACGAGACAGTGCAGTGTAAGTGTGTGAAATGACCGGGAAAACGGATATGGAAGGGAGATCACGAGGAAAAGAAAGCATCGACTGAAAAGAGCTCTTGTCATAGATATTCTTGTTATAACGTCATGTTAAAATGTGATTATTTTCTTGTTTTCCTTTGCAATCCGCTGTTAAAGTATAAAAAAGGACAACATTTACTGCACATTTGTGGTCTGTTCTCCCGAATTTAATTTACGATATATTCCATTAATAATTCACTGGAATGCACAAAGAATCTCTCGTTATTCTCCTCAAATCCTCATGTCTCTTTCCAGATTTGTTTTCACAAGTAAATGCAATTTTTAATCTGTCAAAATGACAGAAATCACTTTGAAATAGTATCACGTAATGCTGAAGTTAATGAACATTTTTGATTGACGCAGCATAAGTTATATATTACTACGGTGATATTTAACCCATCCGTTATTGCTGTGGAAAGACTCGCGCTTTTGGGGTTATTTGGTCTGTTGAAATACCTTGTTGATGCTTTTACACTTTTAAATTTCCTTTTAATGTTCGATGGTTGAAGGGTGAGTAGATTAATGTCATCTCATTGTGACACTTTTTTAACATATTGCGTTCATAGAGCGAGCCTTTTCACTGATTGTTTACAACTTAATGGAAGTTACACCCATAATTCCCTCAAAGCGTCATGGGGCGTAGGAATAAGGTGGATACTGTCTATGGGTTTGTCCGGCGCAACTTTCCGCTGGAAGACTGACTCCGCCCACACAGACACACAAAACGGGGACAAAACGACGAGACAGTGCAGTGTAAAGGCCCTTTCACACCGGATGCATAACGAAAAAGCGAATAGTTCGTGTGCGAATAGTTCGCGTCAAAACCCATCACATGAGCCGCCTAAACACGGTCTCTATCTCTATCTTTGACGATTAGCTTTCTATCCCAAATGTAGTTTAGCCTGCTAGCCTACACAGCACAGGACTATACAACAACTAAAACTATCACACAACATACTCACAGTCGTGATAACCGAGTTGGTTGGCAATGCTACGCCACACAATCATTGTCCTTGTAGTATGCGATTGGCTGAAGCCTTTTCTGTCGCCGCAAAAGGAAAAAAAAAATCGACATCGAAACGGAAAAAATAAAAGTCGTTTTTTCGCCGCAGCACATTCGCGTTCAGTGTGAAAGCACTCATTAAACAAACAGCTGATCAAAAAATAAAACCATCGCGCAAATTATTCGTGCGTCAAAATCACGTCCAGTGTGAAAGGGCCTTAAGTGTATGAAATGACCGGGAAATGGATATGGAAGGGAGAGTGGAGAAATGGGAGAATGTCCATGTGCTATCAGCATCTTGTGTGCACCTGCTCCTATGATAGTGGCAGTGTGAGGGAGGAACGAGACGTGTGTGTGTGTGTGTGTGTTTTGTTTGTTTGTTTTTTTGTGTTTGTTTGTGTGTGTTTGTTTTTGTGTGTGTGTGTGTGTGTGTGTGCGTGTGTGTGTGTGTGTGTGTGTGTGTGCGTGTGTTTGTTTGTTTGTTTGTGTGCGTGTGTATGTGTGTGTGTGTATGTGTGTGTGTGTGTGTGTGTGTGTGTGTGTATGCTGCTTCCCCAGCGGTGGCAGCTAATGTGACTTTATCACAATCAACTTCTCATTTCAAAAACAACTTGTTTAACACAAAATACTTCTTGATTCATGAAAATATACGCATTTGACAGGACAAAAAAAATCTGATATGTCACAATAGTGTTGTAGTGTTAATGTAGAGTAATAGACATGCCACAGCAACATTGACAAGATAAAGAAAAAACAAATCTGTGTTGGCTGAATACGTGGCTCCTACAGTTATAGATACTAACACAACTTTCACATGTCCTTTATAAAGCAGCGTTTAATTGAAATAATATTTGAGGGTATTTAGGAAGGTATAATGTTTTATTTACTTATGTTATGAATTATTATTATTGTTAATTAACTTATTTTTTTGTTTTCAAATAGTGATACACAAAACACTGGAGATGAAGTTCTTCAGAAGCTGCTGCCTGTGGTTACAGCAACTAGATACGCTGAGTAAGTAACACTGAGAACAAGCATCACTGTTAAAACATTATAACATTTCTTACTCAAACATTATAAATTAATGATTTAACATAAATACGAGTCACACTTCAGCTTTTAAACCCTCCACCTATCTGACCTGATTTGTGATCTACTTAACCGTTTTTTTTAATGATATTTGTGTGAGAAATGTATCTTCAAATATATGCATTTATAATGGATGTATATAAACATTTATATTTATACTTTTTATATTAATTTTGAATTTAATTTAAATGTTAATACATTTATATTAAGGGAAAAAACAGATGTATTCAATTGTGAACCAAGCAAGGTTCTGGCTGCACGATTTGGGGAAAATGTCATATTGCGATTGCGATATAATAAACAAATGGTTTCATGAGTCAGCTTGCTTGGTTCTCAAGGAAAATGCACACACAGATTAGTGATAATGCTGAAATGTGTTTTTCTCAACTCAAACTAGCAACAACTAAATGCACAGTGTTTTCAAATTAAAATAATATTTTTTACAAAATTAAATAATGACATCTTTGCATTACTGCAAACTTGTTATTGTCTCATTAGTACAATAGTATAAAATAAATAGAACAATAAATAAGAACATTTGTATGCTCATGAAAATAAAATATTTTTAACATGCTGTCCAGACAAACATAGTAAAGTGCTTTACATAGAAGAAATTAAAATAATAAAAAGAAATACGAATAATTAAAACGGTTTAGAAAAATAAAATAAAATACAGTACAGTACAAACAGTCGGACGAACAGCGGCACAGTGCTCATTCAGTAAATGCATAGCTAAACAGATGTGTTTTTAGTCTGGATTTGAATGTGACTACAGTAGGAGCACATCTGATCTCCTCTGGAAGCTGGTTCCAGCTGCAGCTGGCATAATCGCTAAAAGCGGACTCGCCATGCTTAGAGTGAACCCTTGGTATTTCTAGCTGATATGATCCTAATGATCTGAGTGATCTGTTGGGTTTATATTCAGTGAGCATATCAGCAATGTATTGAGGTCCTAGGCCATTGAATGATTTATATACCAGTAATAATACTTTAAAATCAATCCTAAATTTAACTGGGAGCCAGTGTAAAGACCTGAGGACTGGTGTGATATGTTCATATTTTCTGGTTCTGCTCAGAATCCTGGCGGCAGCGTTCTGTATGAGCTGCAACTGTCTTATGGTCTTTTTGGGAAGGCCAGTGAGGAGTCCATTACAATAATCCACCCTGCTGGTGAGGAAACAAAGCATCTTATTCTTGCAATATTTTTCAGATGATAGTATGCTGATTTTGTTATTGCTTTGACATGACTACTGAAACTAAGGTCTGACTCTAGTGTCACACCAAGATTCCTGACTTGATGTTTAGTTGTTTGACCCCTAGAGTGAAGGTATGCGTTCACCTTGAGAACTTCATCTTTGTTTCCAAACGCAATGACTTCAGTTTTGTCTTTGTTTAACTGAAGAAAGTTTTGACACATCCAACTGTTGACTTCGTCAATGCATTGGCACAGGGAATCAATGGGGCTGTAGTCATTAGGCGATAGGGCTAAGTAAATCTGTGTGTCGTCTGCATAGCTGTGGTAAGCAATTTGGTTCTTTCTCATTATTTGGCTCATCGGGAGCATATACAGGTTGAACAGGAGTGGCGCAAGAGTTGAGCCTTGAGGGACTCCGCATGTCATGGATGTCCACTCAGACTTATGATCTCCTATACTCACATAATAACCTCTCCCATCTAAGTATGACCTGAACCATTTTATGACTATCCCAGAAAGCCCCACCCAGTTTTCCAGCCTGTCAAGAAGTATGTTATGATCGACAGTGTCAAACGCAGCACTGGGGTCGAGTAGTACCAGCACTGATAATTTGCCTGTATCAGTATTTAAAGGGGTCATATAATGGTACATGCACTTTTACAAGTTGATTGTACTGAAATGTGTGTTGGCAGTGCCTGTACACAACCATCATAAAATGATAAAAATCCATCCAGTGTTTTTTTTTTATACTCCTTATATGTTTGACCCTCTCTGAAATCAAGCCGTTCGATTTTGTGACGTCACAATATCGACACCCCTCCCATGATGGTTGATTGACAGCAGCGTTTCAAACACAGACCCGCCTTCGCTCGTGAGCAGCTGTCTGTCATCATAGTGCATTGATATGCTGGAGAAGAATGGCGTCGTCTAAGCGATTGTGGTGTTCTGTTCTTGGCTGTAATAAGGAACACAGCAGTCATTTTGATGCTCCTAAATCCGAACTGCTGAAGACAAAGTGGCTGAGTTTTGTTTTTGAAGGGAATATGCCCAAAGCATTGACGCGGGGATTCCCTCGTGGGGATTCCCCACGATCAATGTCCATGATTTCACGTTTGCGCGAATCATTTCACACACCAGACTGCTTTACAAATGAGGGTCAGTAAAGCTAGTTTTGCTAAGAAGCTGCTCCTAAAAAAAAATAATCGGTACCAACGTGTTCCTGCTGAACCTCCAGAAGAAGTAAGTGTAACGTTTTATTAACCTTTATTAATATATTAATCTTTGCAAAATGCTTGCACGCTTCAAGATGAATGCATCTAAGGTTTACACTCAGGGAGGGTACATTACGGCATGTTTTCTATGTACTACGTTCTCAATATAATTCATAATCGCACGTTTATGATGAACAACGCGTTATGGTTATTGTGTTATTGTGTTACAAACGGATTACGCACAGAGCAGAGGGGCGGGGTGAGCAAAGCGCATTATGATTTAAAGACACATGCACTGAAACGGCGTGCTGAAAACAGAGCTGTTTTTGACCAGGTTAAATGAGTGTTTTCTTACAATACTAATGAGAATTTTTAATTAAAGTATATTACAAACTTTTAATTTAGACCCTAAATAAGCATATTAGCTTGTACAAAAATGGCATTATATGACCCCTTTAAGCGAATATCGTTTATTATCTTTATGAGCGCGGTCTCTGTGCTGTGGTGCGGTCGGAAACCAGATTGAAAATTGTCAAAGGATCCATTCAAGCTCAGGAATTTGTTCAGCTGATTGAAGACAACTTTTTCAATGATCTTGCCTATGAAAGGAAGATTTGAGATCGGTCTATAGTTGCTTAATATGGTCTTATCCAGATTGCTCTTTTTCAGGAGGGGCTTGACAACTGCAGTTTTCAGGGAGTTTGGAAAACTCCCAGAGAGAAGTGAGGCATTTACCACTTCTAGAAGATCTGCTTCTAAACTGTTTAACACACTTTTGAAAAAAGATGTGGGAAGTGTGTCAAGAGCGCAGGTTGATGTTTTAAGGTGCTGTATGGTTTCTTCCAAAATTTTGCCATCAATTTATTTGAAATCAGACATAGTAACTACTTTCTCAGGTGGTCTGATCTGTCTGACCTCAGTGCAACTCAAGGATGTGCTGATCACCTTTTTGATATTATTGATTTTCTCAGAGAAGAAAGAAGCAAACTCACTGCACTTGTTGTCTGAGAGCATTTCAGCTTGGGGGGGTTGTCAGTCTCTCTACAGTAGCAAAAAGAATGTGTGTGTTGTTAAAATTGCTGTTTATAATATTTGAGAAGAAAGTCTGTCTAGCTTTGCCTAGTTCCATATTGAAAGCATGAAGGCTGTCTTTGTAGATGTTATAATGGACTACAAGTTTTGTCTTCCGTCACATGCGCTCTGCTTTTCTGCATTGTCTTTTCATATTTTGCACTGCTGTTGAGTTTCTCCAAGGTGCTTTTTGTCTGCCACTCTTCTTCCTGACTTTCACAGGAGCAATATCATCAATTACACTTTTAACTTTTGAGTTAAAAGAATCAAGGAGAAAATCAACAGAGTCTGCAGATATGCTTGGTGTTAAGGATATAGCCTTCATAAATAGTACACTAGTGTTCTCATTTAAGCATCTCTTCTTGACAGACACAGATCTAGCTTCAGTGGCAGGAGAGATCAATATATCAAAGAAAATACAGAAATGATCAGACAGTGCTACATCCTTAATAACAATCAGTGAAATGTTTAGACCCTTACTGATAAGTAAATCTAGAGTGTGTCCGCGATTGTGTGTGGGTCCATGTACATGCTGAGTCAGATCAAAAGTTTTTAAAACAGTATTCATTTCTTTTGCCATATTGTTTTCTGCCCTATCTATGTGGATGTTAAAATCTCCAGCAATGGCAAAACAGTCAAACTCTGAGGTAATTGTTGATAATAGTTCTGTAAAGTTCTCAGCAAAGGCTGGAGAGTATTTTGGTGGCCTGTAAATAATGATAAGTAAAATGCGTGGAGCACCTTTTAACACAATACCCAGATATTCGAAAGAAGGGTAATTCCCAAATGATATTTGCTTACATTGATAGATATCTTTAAAAAGAGCAGCTAGACCCCCACCTCTCTTAACAGCTCTGCAGACACTCATAAAAGTAGGAGGGGCTGCTTCATTGAGGATTGTTGCACTGCAGCTGTCTTCTAGCCAGGTTTCATTTAGAAGCATAAAATCCAGATTGTTTGTGGTTATTAAGTCATTGACTAGAAGTGATTTATTTTTAAGTGAACGAATGTTTAAAAGTGCTAACTAAACAGTCTTACTTTTTGTCCCCACATCAATCTTAGTTTGACGTGTAATAGGCACGTGTAAAAGGGGAACTTGGCAACTATTTCAACTTAATAAAACCATTTAGAAATCATTTGGATGGTAAAATAACCTGTTCTGGTGAGAATGGTGACTTTCCCCGAGCGAGATACACAAACTGCTTTACGGCAATTCGACATAAACATAAATTCGACACACGTCCCCCTCAATACCAGTTAGCCACGCCAGCTAGCTATAAGAACAAGCGACGATGGATCATTGTCTGCACAATGATAAGCTAAACTTGGCAATCTCAGTTCCATTGGGGTAGGTTAGGCTATAACTAAGATAATATTAAGCGGTAATGTTTGCTAGCTTCATCCGCCCACTCCCTGTTACGGCTTATGGTTGATAACACAATACAAAATGTACATCAATTCGAATTGTTGTCAAAACAATTCTATTGTTGGTATTGTTGTCATTCGAATTGTTGTCAAACAAAACGGAGGCTAGCTAGACCCTCCCTCCTCCTCCTCATCCCGTCTCCTCCCTCCTTCCCTCCCTTCCGACATAAAGGAAAGTCAAAATAGTCACTACAAACAAAGTTAAGTTTTACTGATACTTCATTCAATGTGTAATGTCGCCAAGTTAGATAAATGCTTTTATATATTGCAGAACAGAATGCAGAAAAAGAGAAACATTATCTTAAAATAGTTTCGCCACCTGAGGTTATAACTATAGCTCCCATACAAGGACGCAATAATAGCATGATAACGTTAGCTTCGCGTTTCCCAGTGAGCATAAACAACGGCGGCGGCGTAAACAAATTTAGTCAAAGTTGTCAATAGCCTATAAATGAACATTCAAATTCATAACAAACAGTGGGTGAAAACAATCGTTCACACAAATTGTCGCCCTACTGTGAATTTGCTTGATCATTTACAATAGAGATTGATTGCTGCTAGAACATACATGTTGTATTCACCAAAGTTAACGCTGACTGCATAGATCTAGCTAATTACATCCTGTCACGTAAAATAAGGACAGAAGATGCAAGTGCAAGAATAAGGTTTATTGAATGAACACGTGGTCAGAGATGTTAAGCACACAGAAGATGGTCCTTGGTAGCGCAGGAAGGCAGATGGGCAACCCGGATCCCGTGGTGTGAACAGGTGAGATGATATCCTTGAATGACAAGTTGACGGGAACACCAAACGAGTCTGCAGAGTGAAGAGACGAAACAGGATCCTCAGAAGACGACAGGCAGAACGAACTTGACAGGAACACCACACCGGGAATCAGGAACACCAAACGAAGACACACTACACAAGGGAAAATCCCACAACGATCTGACAAACACAAGACGAAAGACAATGAGCTTAAATAGAGATCGCTGATCAGAATCAGCTGGCGCTGATGACAATCAGCGGCTGATCAGCGACCACGCCCACACACACACACACAAACACAGCGCGAGAAGGAGTCAGTGAATTCATGAACCGTGACATTACCCCTCCCCCTAGGAGCGCCCCCTGGCGCTCCCAGGAGGACCTACCTGTTGATTGTAATCATCAATAAGGGAGTGATCCAGAATGTCTCTAGCAGGAACCCAACTTCTCTCCTCAGGACCGTAACCTTCCCAGTCCACCAGATACTGAAATCCGCGTCCCCTCCTTCTCGAGTCCAGAATACGATTTACCGAATACGTAGGTTCCCCATCTACGAGTCGCGGCGGTGGGGGAACCGGGACTGGCGGATTAAGATGAGAACGAAAAACAGGCTTTAATTTGGAGACATGAAAGGCGGGATGAATTCTCCTGTACGCTGGAGGAAGTTTGAGGCGGACTGTCACCGGACTAATGATCTTGGTGACAGTGAATGGGCCAATGAATTTAGGAGCAAGTTTATTAGACACGGAGCGGAGCGGAATATTTCTAGTAGAAAGCCACACTTTTTGACCCACGACGTATACGGGAGGCCTCGACCGGTGGCGATCGGCTTTGGCCTTGGTGCGTGCCCTCACCTGGAGCAGTGTCTCACGGGCTCTGGTCCATGTGCGACAGCACCTCTGGACGAAGGCGTGAGCGGAGGGGACCGCGACTTCGGATTCCAGGCTAGAAAAAACTGGTGGCTGGTACCCTAAGCTACACTGAAACGGAGATAGGCCCGTGGATGACACTGGTAACGAGTTATGGGCGTACTCCACCAATGAAAGTTGCTGACTCCAGGAGGAAGGATTCTTGGACACCAAACATCGCAACATTCTCTCAAGATCTTGGTTGGCCCTCTCGGTTTGCCCATTGCTTTGGGGATGGTAACCCGAAGACAGACTGACAGTCGCGCCCAGTAATCTACAAAATTCCTGCCAAAATTTGGACACAAATTGGGACCCTCTATCAGAAACCACATCAGTCGGGAGGCCATGTAACCGAAAGACGTGATCTATGACAGCCACCGCTGTCTCCTTGGCTGAAGGTAATTTGGGCAAGGGGATGAAATGAGCCGCCTTCGAGAACCGGTCCACTACGGTCAAAACGACCGTCTTACCCTGGGAGGGTGGGAGGGCGGTTATAAAATCTAGCGCTATATGGGACCAGGGTCTCGAAGGGACAGACAGCGGTTGGAGTAATCCCTCTGGGTGTCGATTGGAAGTCTTACCAGTGGCACAAACCGAGCAAGCCAAAACAAAACTCCGAATGTCACGAGCCATTAATGGCCACCAGAATCGTTGCTTGACCAAAAAGCTGGTGCGATTAACACCTGGATGACATGCTACACTGGAACAGTGACCCCATCGAATAACGTCGGACCGAACCCCCTCTGGCACAAACAAACGACTCGGTGGGCAACCGGGCGGAGGCATTACCCCTTCTAAGGCCGTCTTGACCTTCGACTCGACCTCCCATGTGAGTGTGGAGATAACTACTTTCTCAGGTAAAATGCACTCGGGAGTCACCGGGCGTTCGGATGGATCAAAAATACGAGATAAAGAGTCGGGTTTGATGTTCTTGGAACCCGGGCGGTACGAGAGAACAAAGTCAAAACGTCCGAAAAAAAGTGCCCATCGAGCCTGCCTGGAGTTGAGTCTTTTGGCAGATCTAATATATTCCAGGTTCTTATGATCGGTCCAAACGATAAAAGGTACCCCCGAGCCCTCTAACCAATGACGCCACTCCTCCAGTGCTAACTTGACTGCCAACAACTCTCTGTTACCAATGTCATAGTTACGTTCGGCAGGAGATAAACGATGGGACAAAAACGCGCAAGGGTGCATCTTGTCATCTGAGGAAGAACGTTGGGATAGAACTGCACCTACCCCCACCTCTGACGCGTCGACCTCCACCACGAACTGACGTGAAGGATCAGGGGCAATGAGAATGGGAGCAGAACTGAAGCGACTCTTGAGGTTAGCGAATACAGCCTCGGCTGTATCGGACCACCTGAACGTCATTCTGGGGGAGGTCAAGGCAGTCAGAGGTGCGGCTAGTTGGCTGAAATTGCGAATAAAACGCCGATAGAAATTGGCGAACCCCAGAAACCTCTGTAGGGCCTTACGGGAATCTGGACTTGGCCAATCCATCACAGCCTTAACCTTGTCAGGGTCCATGCGTATTCCCTCAGATGAGATGATGTAGCCTAAGAAAGGAACAGACTGTGCATGAAAAGCGCATTTCTCCGCCTTGACAAAAAGCCCATTCTCTAGCAACCTCTGAAGCACTCGTCTGACGTGCTGAACGTGTTCCTGGAGAGAAGATGAAAAAATCAATATGTCATCCAGGTAAACATATATGAACTGGTCAACCATATCTCTCAGCACGTCATTGACGAGTGCCTGGAAAACTGCTGGGGAGTTGGACAGCCCGAAGGGCATGACCAAATATTCAAAATGGCCCCTGGGGGTATTGAAAGCAGTTTTCCATTCATCTCCCTTCCTGATGCGAACCAAATGATATGCATTGCGTAAGTCCAACTTTGTGAAGACAGAGGCTCCCTGCAACCGCTCGAAGGCTGAAGACATCAACGGCAAAGGATAAGTATTCTTTACTGTGATGTTGTTCAACCCTCGGTAATCAATACACGGTCGCAGAGATCCATCTTTCTTACCAACAAAGAAGAACCCCGCCCCCGCCGGAGAAGAGGAAGGGCGAATGAATTCAGAGGCTAGAGAATCAGAAATGTATTTCTCCATGGACTCCCTCTCCGGAACAGAAAGAGAGTATAACTTGCCTTTCAGCGGAGACGTACCTGGTATAAGATCTATCGCACAGTCATAGGGACGATGCGGAGGAAGAGAAGCAGCCCGAGACTTACTGAACACTTCCTTCAGGTCGAGGTACTCCGCGGGCACGTTAGACAAATTCACCGACTCCTCCTGCAAAACAGAACTAGACACCGAAGAACAAGCAGACATTAAACAAGACGCATAACACTTAGTGCTCCACGCAGACACAGAATTGTGACCCCAGTCAACCCTGGGATTGTGCTGGGTAAGCCAGGGATGACCGAGGACCACCGGAGCATGAGGAGAGTCCAGGAGTAGAAATGACAGTTCTTCTGTGTGGTTGCCTGAGGTTATGAGTGTCAATGAATCAGTGGTGAATGAAATGACAGGTAGTTCTTGTCCGTTGAGTGCATTGACAGAAATCGGGTTAGTGAGTGGTAAGATGGGAATCTGCAGCTTACGTGCTAGTGACAAGTCCATGAAATTTCCCTCGGCCCCAGAATCCAGAAGTGCATGACCGTTGTAATGCCGGGTTGCCCATTGCAGTCTCACCGGGAGGAGAGTTGAGGAGGTCTTGCTGGTGGAGATCCCGCCCGACAGTAGCCTCCTGCTTACTGCCGAGCTCGATCTTTTACGGGGCAGGTGTTGATGAAATGGCCAGTTCCACCGCAGTAAAGGCACAAGCCCCGGGATCTCCGTCGTTCTCTCTCCTCCCGGGAGAGCCGAGCTCTACCCACCTGCATGGGCTCGTGATCGAAGGTGGGGCTGACCGTATCGCTGCCACTGGCTCGAGGTGCTGGGAAGGTCTCTGGAACCAAGGTCCTGCGGGAATGTTGTTCCACTCGCTGTAGTCGAGCATCCACCCGCAGGGCCAACTCGATCAGTCCGTTAAGATCCTTAGGAAGATCCAAGGCGTAAATTTCTCCCTGGATACGGTCAGCCAGCCCATGCAGGAATCTATCCCACTGCGCCTCCTCGTTCCAGTTACACTCCGCGGCGAGGGTACGGAACTCGATCGAGTAATCGGTAACCGATCGGCCTCCCTGGCGAAGATCAGCTAGTTGACGTGCAGCTTCTCTTCCGGCTACCGCTCGATCAAACACCCTCTTCATCTCAGCCGCGAGTGACTGGAACGAGGAACAGCATGGATCTCGATTCTCCCACACCGCCGTCCCCCACTGTGAAGCACGTCCAGACAGTAGAGTGAGAACCAGAGCCACCTTGGCTTCCTCTGAAGCAAAAGTCTGCGGTTGCAGAGCAAAAAACATGGAACACTTGGTTAGAAATGCTCTACACAGTTGTGGTTCACCATTGTACCTCTCAGGCGCAGGTAGTCTTGGCTCCGGTGGATGGTTAGTCTGCGGCAGCGGGGGTGGCGTTGGCGGTGTGGGGGGCGCAGTGGGAGGCGTTAGATCTTGAATCCGCTGGGTGAGCTCGGACACCTGCGCTACCAGGGCTTGAACCGCGCGTCCAGTCAGGTTCAAGTTTTCCTCCTGCTGGTCCATCCTCGTAACGCTTCTGGACAGGAATTCAGCCAGATCAGAATCTCTTGCTGCATCCATAAGGTCAGATCGTTCTGTCACGTAAAATAAGGACAGAAGATGCAAGTGCAATAATAAGGTTTATTGAATGAACACGTGGTCAGAGATGTTAAGCACACAGAAGATGGTCCTTGGTAGCGCAGGAAGGCAGATGGGCAACCCGGATCCCGTGGTGTGAACAGGTGAGATGATATCCTTGAATGACAAGTTGACGGGAACACCAAACGAGTCTGCAGAGTGAAGAGACGAAACAGGATCCTCAGAAGACGACAGGCAGAACGAACTTGACAGGAACACCACACCGGGAATCAGGAACACCAAACGAAGACACACTACACAAGGGAAAATCCCACAACGATCTGACAAACACAAGACGAAAGACAATGAGCTTAAATAGAGATCGCTGATCAGAATCAGCTGGCGCTGATGACAATCAGCGGCTGATCAGCGACCACGCCCACACACACACACACACACACAAACACAGCGCGAGAAGGAGTCAGTGAATTCATGAACCGTGACACATCCTTGTGTTGGTTTGGCGAACATGAACGTCAGTTTAGAAAGAAAAATGGATTTACCTGTTCTGCAAAAACAGAGCAACTATGTCGGATTGGAATCCCTTCTGCCGGCGGAGTTCTCGCCACCTTTCAAAGGTTTTTCCGATGTAAATTCGGGACTTCGCGCGTTCCTTATCATTGTCCCTTATCCTTGTCCCTCTTCTTTGCAATTTGTTCATCGGAACGTCGTCTCTTTGGTCATGTGTCGGCCATAATTCAAACTTCCCTCTTCATGCTTCTCTGTTCTCTCTCCTCCACACCCCCTTCACGTGCACGTGCACTAACCCCCCAAACCCCACCCTCCAATACTTCTTGTCGGTTATTGGCTGGAACTCTGTTTATTATGTTTCGTGGTGCGGGTGAGCCCAGTTTGTTTTTGTTGCCGTTTGTGGAGTCTGTGGTGTCTAGAGAGACCTCGTTTTTTTACAGTGTGTTCAGGGGACAGGTAGCTAGCGGATAGTGAGGAGATGTTTGCTGTATGTGACAAAATATGTTTTGGCCTAAAAAACGCGTCGCATGACTTAGAGCACCTTTAAGCAGGATGTGTATTGTAATTGTCAAAACATTTGGCAACTAAACAGAAGTTTAGTGACAACATGTTACAATGTTTACATGGTACAATGACTGGTATGCTACTGTTTTTATTATAGCTTGACACAAATTTCACGATTTCAATTCAAAACATTTCGGTAAGTTGTACTGTGTCTTTCAACACACCTATTGTTCATTCGTGATTATTTACTATTAACTAGTAAAGAGTAAGAGATGTTCGGTTCATGACCACGATCTGTCACGTCACATTTACAAGTGGCAAAACGCTGTTGTTTGAATTTAGTAATAACATTTACAGAATCTGAAAGCTGATGATTTGTTTCCTATCATAAGAATCCTGCTCTGTCTAGTCGGTGTCAGTGTCCTCTTTGCTTCGAGATTTTTCTCGGCGTGAGAAAATGTGTGTGTGTGTGTGTGTGGCGTGAGAGCGTGTGAAAACTGTCGATTGCGTGAGTCTCACGCTGAATGAGTGAGAGTTGGCAGCCCTGCTCTCTCTGCTCAGTGTCGGTTCTCTTATAGACAAAATATCACCATATAACAGAGGTAGAATTGTTTCTGGCCACCAGTTCAGTGTCCGTGTTCTCGGCATCATCTTCACCGGTTCTCCGCACTGCACACCGGAGAGAGTCACGGCGTGATCATACGCGCCACAGGTGCCACTGCCTAAACTGAAACTGACTGGTCTTCTTTTTATTAGCAGTGTAGAAAATGTGCAAACAGCTCTCAGAGAGAATGGGTTGTCATGTCCACTAGGGGTGGAACGGTACACAGAAGTCATGGTTCGGTTCATACCTCAGTTCAGACATCACGGTTCGGTACGAGTTCGGTACAATGGAGGGAAAAGCAAAGCAAAAATGGAGAAGGCAATTTTTTTTTATTGTGCATGTCTCAGGCTGTACCACCAAAGGAAAATAAATGTCTTAAGCCTTGTATTTTTTTAGAAGTTTTATTAATAAAGTAAAGGCATAGAACCAGTTTATTTGTAGTGCATTGACAATAGTTTTATATAATTAGTTTATTAATTAAATTAATAAAAAGACAAAAAGTCCTTGAGATATGTTTGGTAATTGTACCTGAATGACTTTAAAATCAATATAATTGTTTTCCTTCAAATTTTAATTAACACTAACTTTATTCTCATCTGAATTATAAATAATTTATATCTGTATGAAATAATACTACCATTAAAAACATATTTGATTTTATTTTTTAATCAATGTAGAATATGTAACTTAAAAATAAACGGATCAGTCCTCTGTTTGAGAACAAGAAATGAAAACCAATGCAATATGATGAATGTCCAAAAGTTGGCACCCAAAGACTGCGTAGTTTTAAATGGGGTTGGATAAATATTTTTTGCTTTTAAACAGTGTGTATGTGTGAGTGAGTGAGTGATTTTGGTTGGGTGACAGTTGTAGGTTATAGTTTGGCAAGAGTTTACAGTTTGACAAAAGCACAATGTTGTGTTTTATTGCGAGTGTACACAAATACAAGTAAACACTTTGCAGTTTAAATGATGTCCTGTATGAACAAAATGACGGAGTATGTTTTTATGTTTCCACTGTTCAATCGCGCCCACGCCTCTCACACACACAGACACACACAGACACACACACACACACACACACACACACACACACACACAAACAACATATTCCAGCATTGCAATCTTGACATCGCAGCCTGTTCATTATAGCCACGGAGCTTCAGAGCTAAAGCGTTGCAACAGATTAGGTGTCCCTAAAGAACCCGCGTATCTAACAAGTAGTTCCGCATTACATAATTTGCATGCAAGTTTTATTTAATTTTATACCGTGTATTCTCTGTATATATTCATGCACCGAACCGTGACGCCCATACCGTTTTGGTTCAGTACGAATACATGTACCGTTCTACCCCTAATGTCCACACATTTATTTATTTCATAAAATCGCAGCATTTTGCGTCATATAATCGCATAGGCTTGACATTGCAATATGATTAATTGTGCAGCATTAATGTATTACATTTGATCAGTTTTATATAATCTTTCTCCCTTACATAGAGACATAATCTCTTATAATAACAGTTAAACTCACTGATATATTGAATTCATTGTTTTAAAAATAAATATTGCACAAATTATAAACAGATTTAAGAAAAACAAAGATTTCTGTTTTGATCTGAGAGAGTGAAGAGTGTGCCATTGTTCTCTATAGGTTGAGTTATTGTGGTGTCACAGATGAAGGTTGTACTGCTCTGGCTTCAGCTCTGAGATCAAACCCCTCACACCTGAGACAACTGCATCTGTCTAAGAATAAACTAGGAGACTCAGGAATGAAGCTGCTCTCTGCTGGACTGGAGAATCCTCATTGTAAACTGGAGAAACTGTGGTAAGATCATACCTGACTCTCACATGAAACTGTCACTGTGAATTCATAAAGTATAATCATAATGGAATAAAATTCAATTCAATTCAATTCAATTCAAATTTATTTGTATAGCGCTTTTCACAATACATATTGTTTCAAAGCAGCTTTACAGAAAGTGCATTTCAGAAATGTACATAGAAAAAAAAAAAAAAAAAAAAAAAAATGCAGGAAAATAACTATTATTACATAAATTACACGCAAAGCTATTGAAATAAATGAAGATCTGTAAATGATTGAACACATGAGCTGCTCCTCATTAAGGTGATACTGCAGGACTGATAGTCACACTGAAAAACACACTTTGACATCATGATATACATTTAACACCCTTTATTTTATCCCTCTGGGGACCAAGGTGTTTTTGGGGCCCTTGGGATGTTTTGGCATGCCCTGACATTTGTGCTTTTTTCAGTTATTTATAAACATGATAATGGCAAAGGTGTAAATTCACTCTATATAGCACAAACGGGGCTACCATAATATACAAGTAACATGTATGTACATGTTTGTATTTTTAAGAGAATAATGTTTATGCGTGGTTATTGAAAAAAATAAAAATGAAAGTTGCTGAAATAAGACCACAAAACACATACGAAATATGTGTTCACAAGACTTTTGACTAATGGATGTTGTCGCTTCGAGTTCTGGCTTCAAAATGATGTGAAAATCATCCTGCCTAATCGTTCACAAAAAACAATACATTGATTTAAACATTGTAAGACCGTTTTTTTGTCAGAAGAGGTTGTCTGTGACATAGACACCCCCCCCCCAGTGGCTAATGGGCCATCAAGTGAGTCAGCCTGAAGAAAGAATGAGAGGACATTTAAAGGTTTTGTTTTTCAATCTGTTTTATTGTAATTCCTCTGTGTGGAGGAACTAAATGTTCTAAATTCTAAATGTTGCTCTAAGCAAATTAAATGTGAGCAAAATAAAAAAATAATCAGTCGGCTATAAACAAAGCAATTTAAACTCAGCTGTGGTCCAACTTCCCGGGCAGGCAGGAATCTCAGAGTCTGTGGAACCATATCAATGACAGTCTCTGTTTTCCATGACAGAGTGGACTCCTTGTTGCTCGTCTGAATGTTTGTCTTGGCCCTCTTTGGCACATTCCTATAAAAATAATAATATCAATAAAGGTTAACCCTCTGAGGTCGGCAAACGCGCCGGCGCGTTTTGCTGGATTTTCTCCACATTGTAGCACTATAAACTTAAATTTCTCCATCATTTATGGTCATACAGAAAAAAGAAATATAAAAAAAGAATCTGTGATATTTCTACTTTTGTATGTGTCCACTTACAATCAAATCAAAACATTGTGCTTTTGTAAAATAAAGAAAATAAACAGGGTGTGCGTTCTGCCTCTCCGTCGCGGTGAACTTTTTTTTCTTGAGCACGTCTATAAACTGAAACAAAACTCAGCGAATACTTGTCACACATTTATGAGCCATACACCTTTATAAACATTTAAGTGTGTACTTTTAAATGATCGGATTCAAAACGAAAACAAATATTCTCTGTTTAAGTAATTTGTATAAAACCAACAAGATGTCCGGCTTCTCAAACGCTTCCTAATTATTTTTTTAATTTACCACGCCCACTCGCGCAAAAGAGATTCACATGCAAATCTCCACATGGAACGCGATCGCCCTCATTACCTCAACAACAAAACACTTCACTTCACTTTTCGTCGAGTTTGAAAGACGTGCCTGAGCTTACATTGGATTTACATTGTAAAAGTTTATACGATTAAATACCGTTCCAAATTATTTTACATCCTATCAGGACATATAAATAATCCCGCGGTAACTAAAGAGCCTATCCTTTAGTCGTACTTTTAAGAGTTAGGTGAACAGTCTCTACAAATTCGTATTTTATTATAAAGATAATAAAGATTATAAATATAATAAATGTCCCCTTCGTAGTATAAGTCTACCTTTTTAGGTACTCTTCAACCGTGTTTGCTATACAACAATAACCCTGTCGTAAGCTGCCTCTTTGGCTAGGCTATCAATCAATCAAACAGTGCATACTGATTATTCACATATCAGAATTCATGCTCACCCTCTGTAGTTTTCCCCCGGTTGGGATCGTCCGGATCCAGGAAAGAAAAGGTGAAAACGTACTCAAAAATTCCAAGTTCCAGTCAGATGATTTTGAATAAATGTTTAGCAATATTTATTAAAAGAATCAAAAATGAAAAGAATACTTGTTACAGAATATAATAGAGTACTTAGACTAACAGAGTAATATTAGCTATGCTTATACAGCTTCTTGCATCCAGGAACTGCTGGCGTCCTGAACTGGAGATTGCAAGGATGAGCAGTTTATCCGTCTCCAGTTCCTTTCTTTTATAATCCAGATTCGAATACCTTTCGTCATATTTACTGTAAGGCAAATCACATGTGCAGATGCTGATCCCAGCAAATGTCTTAACACTCTTATCAGTAGTTGCGTGACTGTCCAGTCAACGGAAATCCCCCAGAAGATACAATAGCTTCTCTGTATGTGTGGACAAAGACCCATGTCACTGCTCTCTCATGTGACTTTGAGAGTAGCAGCGATGGACAGAAAAACTTTTCATACAAAACAATTATCATTGAACAGTCATGTGTTCAAAAAGACCAAGAATTGCATCTGCAGCAGTATTGGGTACAGGCTTTTTATTATGGCCCTTTCTGCGTTGTCGGCGAGTTTGAGGTATGGGTGAAGTGAATGAAATGCCGCTCTCAGGTGGAGCCTCGTGACTTGACTTCACAACATCAGAAGAAGAAGAACGCGATTTGAAGACAAGAAAGATAAGGTAAGAAATTCTTACATATTAGTTTGCTATTGTTGCATAAATTTCACATTGCAGTTGAACTGTTGCTAGATGGTGAATATTATAATATTTAGACCCGTGTTTACTGTTACTGTGTTTGTGGATATCTGCTCAAACGTAGATATGTATATGGTAACCATAATGTTTTATATTTGAGCACGATCGCGTTTGAATGTATCATATTTTGGATCGTGATCGCATTTGAATGTATCATATTTTGGATCGTGATCGCATTTGAATGTATCATATTTTGGATCGTGATCGCATTTGAATGTATCATATTTTGCAGCGCGATCGCGTTTGAATGTATCATATTTTGGATCGTGATCGCATTTGAATGTATCATATTTTGGATCGCGATCGCGTTTGAAAAGCAAACAGCTTCATGTTTTTACTATTATCTCATTTCATATCGTCATAACGAATGGAAACATTTGAAGTAACATGATAATCAATATATTTTTCTCTAGCTTAGTTGTTACTGAAATCTTTTGGAAGATTAATACTGTTATAGGTTATTATTATTTTATCCAGCACTGCGCATAGCTTATGCCTACAAGGCACAACAAACCTGGTGTTCACTGTTCATTATATATTGTTGGAAACATTTGTGTGTGTGTGTGTGTGTGTGTATTCTGTGAATTTTAAAAAGCCATTTTAACCAGAAAAATCTAAAATTTATTCCCAAAATCGTGCAGGCCTTTCTCTTGATATCAGTATGTTCACTTTTTTTTCAGGGCCCAGATGACACTGAGGACTGCTGAATTCAACATTCACATGAGTCTCTGTACATGGTAAAGTGTAAATCAAACACCTTGGAAATGAAAGGTATGTACAATGTTTTTAGGAATGGCACAAAGGTCTCTGTCTTTGGATCATTGTTTTCAATAAGAGCTTTTTTGCACTTGTTGTGTATCTTTGGACGATGCTGTGTTGTAAATAAATCCAAACAATTTAAAAGCCATTCTTTTTTAAATCTCCTCATTTACAGTATTGTGTAAGGTTGCCCAGAATGACAGGGCCTGATAGCTCCTAATAGGGCCGTTAGGAGAGGGTCTTTGTCTTTCTCAGGTGAGAAAAGCTTACATATTAATGAGCTCTCGCATAAGGCTTTTTCACACAAAACACTTCGTAAATTTTTTAAATCAATATATTGTCTTATCTGAATGAGCAGTCAGGGTGATTTTAACATTGTTTTAGAGCAAATATTCTAGGCTACGTGATACAATTTTCAAAAGTCTTGTGAAGAAATAATCAGTATGGGTTTCATGGCCTTATTTCAGTGAGAATTTTTTTTTGTATTTTCACAAACCACGCATAAATGTCATCATCTCAAAACTACAAACTTTTACATACATGCTGTTAATATATTATTGTAGCAGAGTTTGTGCTGAATACAGTGTAATTAGACTTTAGCCATGAAAATGTCACAAGTAACAGAAATAACCAGAAATGTCAGAGCATGTCAGAACACCTCCAGGGCCCAGAAAACAGCTCAGACCTCAGAGGGTTAATAAAGGTTGATCAAAGTACTATCAGCATGTCAGGGCTATCAGGGCATGTTGATAAAAAAAAAAAAAAAAAGCTCTTTTTTATTAACATTACCAATCAATAATTGTAATATTGTGCATGCATAACACATTTTTTGCAAAGCCACAGTAGTAGGTAAAAAATAGTAGATAAATATGTACTTACTCTTTTTGATTTCCGTTGCTGCGTGTCCTGCGAGTTGCAGTGGAAGGCGAGAGTGAACAAGCTACATTCCTTTTAAAAAAAAGTTAAAAACTATTATTATCATATATTTTACAGAGTACTATTCCAGCACATGCATAACGGATGGACATTTAGCAATGCTGATAACACAAAACATATGTAACATCATCAACCAATCTCCAAAAATAAATAATAAAGTCATACAGGCTCATATTGTATTAACACTAAGTATAAACAAAATTGAACTAACATCTGTAAAATAGTGGGTAAATATGTACTTACTCTTTCTGATTTCTGACTGTGTTGCTAAGCGCACTCCGAGTTGCAGGCGGAGGTAGTGATGAAGCTACATTCCTTTTAAAAAAGTTGAAGAATATTATTACATAAATATAACTATAGTAGCATTAGTCTATAATTAATAACTGATGTACATAATTTTAGACACGTGCAATAAGCCTATATGCGTGTCAATGGGCCATTACCGGAGAGGCACACCGCAAACATTTGCGCACTTCATTAACTGGGTATATTTACACATTTCAGCACATTTACACACATTTACAACTGATATTTGCGAGCATGCATCGTTAATGATAATGAGGCAGCATTTAAACTAGTCAAAATATAATCTAAACACCTAGGCCTATTTTCTAAAATAATTTCTAAATTCTAGCTTTCATACATAATGATCTAAACATATCATTTACACATACAAATACAAATTTCCTAACCAAGGGGTTTACAGTGCGTAGCATATGCACTAAAAAAAAAATTAAATGGTACGAGATATTAAATTCATGGTATAGATATGCACTTTCATTAGATCGTGTTGAATAGGCTATAGGTAGATATCAAATGTCAATACTCTGGATGGCAAGTGGAAAATAGTCCTCCCAGTATAATATGTAAGCTTCATGTTTATATTGAATAGCTTGTCAACTAATGCAAGTAAGACTAAATACTTACTCATCCGAAATTCTATCCACGGCTGGATCAAGTCGCTCTTCAAAATACAAACGGTCGTCATCAGAGTAGTCGCGCTCTTCTTCTGATGAAAATCTGGACTCTTCGTCGCAAGTATCCAGGACGAGCTGAAGGGCTTCTGCACCGGTGTTGCATCGTGCCATCTTCCCAACGCGCAAGTGACTGAATGATGAAACTTGAAGCGTTTAATGCATTT
Source organism: Abramis brama (assembly GCF_963993115.1). Lineage (NCBI taxonomy): Eukaryota > Metazoa > Chordata > Actinopteri > Cypriniformes > Leuciscidae > Abramis > Abramis brama. The sequence goes on from NC_139972.1 coordinate 2,007,100, forward strand.
GCTTGGGGGCGTTTACCTGTTTTGCATAGATGGCTTAACACATTATCTTGTGAATAGTGCGCTCCGTGAGTAGGCGTGAACGAATTAAAGTGAATGAGCTCGTAATGAGCTCGACTGGAATCATTCTCTTTTCATACAGATTACAGAAGCTAAGAATATTTGTTTTTTATATAAATTACTTCATTTAAAAGATGAGATCTCAAGCTTTATGCCCGTGGGTATGTTTGCCTGTTTGACTGAATTTAGTTACGCGGAGTTACAGATCATTTTCGAACGCGTTTCAAATTGGAGTTCACGGACAGAGAGAGTACAGAACTCGCATCATGTTAATTTTTCTTTATTTGGCAAAAAGCAAAACACTTTATTTTTATTGTGAGTACACAGAAAAAAAATAGAAACTGAACAGGATCGATTGATGTATAACACGAAAATGAAAGTTCAAAATTAACAGAGCATTATGAACTTAATTTACATTGCTAAAAAAAAAAACGAGCAAAACGCGCGGGCACGTTTTTGGTCCCCAGAGGGTTAAACACACTCAATCTCAGCACAGTCAGGATTAACACAGTCCATTCATTTTAAATTTAGGAGAAAACGTACTCGGTTACTAACGTAACCTCGGTTCTCTCTAGAAGAGGGAACGAGTACTGCGTTTGAAAAACGCTGCGGGAAAAGTCTCTTTTCACGAAACACTGAAGCAAAAATTATCCTTTAATTTTTCATATATGTAAAACGCGTTGCGGCAGCAGCAGACAGCTGAAGCAAGACGGCTTGTCTGCTCATTGGCTGCTCTGCGGCAACTGCATAAGCCTATCGAGCGCAGGCTGATGCAACATCAGACCAATGAGGGCGCTTCGCGCCCTCCTCGCCACTTCCCGCCGAGACGGGCGTGGCTTACCTCTATAAAAGGAGCTCGAGAAGGCTGACTCACTTGATTTTGATCGCCGAAGCGAACCAGAGTGAACCAAACGCACGGCAAGGGAACGCAGTACTCGTTCCCTCTTCTAGAGAGAACCGAGGTTACGTTAGTAACCGAGTACGTTCTCTTACGAGAGTTCTCTCGTACTGCGTTTGAAAAACGCTGCGGGAACCCCTTGCAAAACGCCGTGCGTGCTGGGATAAAAACACTGATCACCGGAAGCCATTTCAGGCATACAGTGCATAATCACCAGATAGACTCACACAGAGTCGGGGAATAAGGGGAGGGAAGCCTTAATTCCCTATACTGTAGCGTCTGCAGGCTTAACATGACCTCACAGGGAGAGTCTAAAGACAGGAGGGGATTCCTCCGTCCTTATATAGACATGTCCACAGACGCGAATATGACATCACATAGCCAGGGTAGGGAGCCTGCACTAATGTGGGAAAACGTGGGTCTTACACAGTTCAGCCCAGCATAGTCGGCATAGTATTACACCGACAAAAGCTTAGCCTGTAAGGCGGGAACCTCTAGGTTATAAAACCTGATAAATGTAGACGGAGAGGCCCAGCCTGCCGCCGTACATATATCCTGTAAGGAAATCCCGCTGGACCAAGCCCACGAGGAGGCAACGCCTCTCGTAGAGTGCGCTCTGACTCCCAACGGGCATCGAATGCCCTTGGCAGTATAAGCCAGCGCTATTGCGTCAACTATCCATCTGGATAGGCTTTGTTTCGAAACAGCCGTTCCTTTGGAACGTCCGCTGAACGAGACAAAGAGCTGCTCTGTCTGTCTAAAGGCAGCAGAGCGGGACATATAAGTTCTTAAAGCCCTAACAGGGCAAAGAAAACTCGAGTCCCCTTCCTCACTCGACGCCGGCAGGGCAGCCAGGGAAATGACCTGAGCCCGAAAAGGCGTGTTGAGGGATTTCGGCACATAGCCGTGCTTAGGTTTGAGTATGACTTTAGAGTCATTAGGACCAAACTCCAAGCACGTCGGGCTCACGGAGAGCGCGTGCAGATCGCCTATGCGCTTCACTGAAGCGAGAGCCATCGAAAATACTGTTTTGAAAGACAAATGTTTGAGGCTGATTGACTGGATAGGCTCGAAAGGGGCACCTTTCATGGTCGCCAGGACCGTAGAAAGGTCCCACATAGGGACTGACGGAGGCCTGGGTGGATTCAGTCTCCTACCTCCCCTGAGGAAGCGGATGACTAAATCATTCCTTCCTAGTGACTGACCCAGCGTTGAACCTGAGAACGCTGAAATAGCCGCCACATACACTTTGAGCGTGGAAGGGGATCTGCCCTTATCCAACAGCTCTTGTAGGAAGGAGAGAACCTCCGTTACCTCACATTCGAGGGGTGAAAGGCTCCGAGCTGTACACCAGCCGGAGAAAACCGACCACTTTGAAGCGTAGAGTTGCCTGGTCGACGGCGCTCTAGCCTCCGTGATGGTATTCATGACTCCCTCTGCGAGACCAACGGGTATCCGTTGAGCGCCCACACATGAAGGGACCATAGCTCCGGGTGTGGGTGCCAAATCGAGCCCCTGGCCTGCGAGAGGAGATCTCTCCTCAACGGCACTGGCCATGGAGCAATGTCTGCTATCTGCATCAGAACTGGGAACCATGCCTGGTTCTTCCAGAACGGTGCTACAAGCAGCACTGGGCATTTCGTTTTCCTGACCCGTTCCAACAACTGAGGCAGGAGGGAGACGGGGGGAAAAGCGTATAGCGGGCAGCGCGGCCACCTTTGGGACAGCGCGCTGTCGGTCTTTGAAAAGAATGCGGGGCAGTGAGCGTTTTCGTGGGACGCGAATAGGTCCACCTCCGCTTTGCCGAATCTCTCCCACAACAGCCGGACTGTTTGTGGGTGTAGAGACCATTCGCCCGTAGGAACGTTGTTCCTGGACAGTCTGTCCGGGCCCACATTTAGCAGCCCGGGCACATGTACTGCTCTCAGCGAGCGTAGGTTGTGCTGAGCCCATAGCAGGAGGCGTTTCGCCAGCCTGTACAGGGGTTTGGAATTCAGACCGCCCTAGCGATTTATGTAGGACACCACTGCCATGTTGTCCGAACGGACTAAGACGTGTTGGTCCTTGATGTGGGGACAAAAACGCGTCAGCGCGTTGTGCACTGCCAGCATTTCTAGGCAGTTTATGTGTTGGAGCTTTTCCCGTTCCGACCATAGGCCGAAGGACGGTCTGCCGTCGAGCAGCGCTCCCCATCCCGAGGTGGATGCGTCCGTAGACACCATCTTCACCCTCGAGGAAGTCCCCAGGCTTACACCTGATTGGTACCAGTCGTTCGCCATCCAAGGTACCAGGGCTGTGACGCAGTCCTGATCGACCTTGAGGCGTAAATGACCGGACACCCACGCTCTGCGCGGAACCCGCGCTTTCAACCAGAACTGCAGCGGGCGCATGCGGAGCAAGCCCAGCCGGAGAACTGACGATGCTGAGGCCATGAGACCCAGCATCCTTTGAAATTTTCTGAGCGGGGTGAAAGCGCCGCGGCGGAAAGACATCGCCGCGCGCTGAATGTTCAGCACGCGCTGTGGCGACAGCCGCGCTGTCATAGACTGTGAGTCCAGAACTATACCCAGAAACGGAATCGTTTGGCTGGGGTTCAGTGAACTCTTCGCCTAATTGACCGTGATACCAAGATTCTCGAGGTGATCGAGTAAAATGGCTCTGTGCTCTATGAGCTGAGATTGTGATTGGGCTAGGATCAACCAGTCGTCCAAATAGTTCAGCACTCGCATGCCTCTGAGTCTGAGAGGAGCGAGCGCTGCGTCCATGCATTTCGTAAAAGTACGAGGTGCCGGGGACAAGCCGAAAGGCAGGACTGTATACTGGTATGTCTGACCCTCGAAGGCGAATCTCAAGAATCGCCTGTGATGTGACGCTATCTGTATTTGAAAATACGCGTCCTTCAGATCTATCGACATGAACCAGTCTTCTCGGCAAACATGCGCGAGAATTTTGCTGGTTGTGAGCATTTTGAAACGGCGTTTCACTAATACTCTGTTCAGTCGTCTTAGATCCAGAATGGGTCTGATACCGCCGTCCTTTTTGGGGACTAGAAAGTATCTGCTGCATATCCCCTGTTCGCTTTGAACTCGGGGAACAAGCTCTATCGCCCCTTTGCTTATCAGTTTTGATATTTCGGCGCGAAGTAGGTGTGCTACATTCAGCGGTACCGAAGTTTCGACGCGCGCTGTGAAGCGCGGAGGGCGTCGATAAAACTGTAGCGAGAAGCCTCTCTTTATAATGCCTAAGACCCAGTCCGAAACCCCTGGAAGCGCTGCCCATGCATCTGCATGGTTGGCTAAGGGCCGGATACAGAGCGCGCTCTGTTCGCCGTGCGACAGAGGTGCTACGGGGCTCACAAACATAGGCGTTATGCCTGCGGCATTTGAGGCGGGGGGCGCGCTTAATACAGCGGGCGGAGCGCTCGCCCTCGACCTTACAACAGTGTTTGACTGAGTGAGGGAGGGCTGCGCGAGGGCCGTGGGACTCATGTGTGCGAGTAGATGTGGGCTGTGAGCGGGCACATTTACTGCTTGGGGCGCGCTGCTTGTGTAAGCAGCGCGCGCGCTCACAGGTCTCGTTTTTACAGAGAGCCTGTGATCTGATAGACATAGTGTTCGTGGGCACTGAGTAGTGGGCACTTTTACTATGTGGGGGGCGCAATCGACCTGAGTCGATTTTATTTGCGCGAGCCCTGGGTGCAGGGCTGTGCTTATGTGTATGGATGGGCACAGAGGAGTGGGCATCGACACTACACTTATAGCACCATCGGCCGTGGCCGGGACACCAGAAAACACACTCTTTTCGAGACATATCTGGGTAGCCGTAAAAACGGCTTTTGAGTGCAGGCAAGCGGGCACTTGTACAGGCTTGCGCTTTGCAGAGAACGCTGGGACAGCCGCGAAGCTTGGGGCTGAGACAGCGAGGCGCTTGGGTGGGAGGCCGGCCGCAACGGGACTCACACACCTGCGCTTTCCTAGGCGGGCTAGGACTTCTTCGGGACCTCTGGCTTCACTACAATCCTCGGGCGCGGGGCGCCGGGCGCTCGATCGAGAGCGGGGTCTCGAGCTGCGCTGTTGAGGCTGCTGCGAAGAGGGGGCCGAAGGCGGCGGCTGAGGCTGTGCGGTTTGCGGGGTCCGTTTGTCTCGACCCGCTGCGGAACCAGAGCGCTTCGGAAGGAAGTGCTTGAAGGCTTGAGACGCTTTCTGGGCTTCGGTAAATCTCTCTACGAACTCGGAGAGAGAAGAACCAAAGAGGCCAGCGGAAGACAGCGGGGCGTCGAGAAACGCGATGCGCTCGGAATCGGCCATCTCCGTGAGCGTCAGCCATAAGTGCCTCTCAGCGACAGTGGCGGAAGCCATACAGCGTCCCATGGCTTGTGCGGCAGCTTCGGTGGCTCGGAGCGTGAGGTCCGAAGCACTCCTCAAATCCGCAATGCAGACAGCATCAGGTCCAGCCTCGTCCCATTTACGGAGGAGATCACCCTGGAAAATCTGCAATGTAGCCATGGTGTGTAGCGCTGACGCGGCTTGCCCAGCGGCGGAGAATATTCGCGCGAGCAGCGTCGACGTCATGCGGCAGGCTTTTGAAGGCAACACCGGTTTAGTTCGCCGTCCAGCAGAGGGCGGGCACAGATGGGTCGCTATAGCCTGTTCCACTGGCGGCAGAGAGAGGTAGCCTCGTTCATTCGCCTTGTCCAATGAGGAGAATGCAGGCGACACAGATGAGCGTGTACGCGCAGAGTAGGGCGCGTTCCAGGCCTTCGCAACTTCTTCATGTAACTCAGGAAGAAAAGGAGCGGGCTTAGATTCCGGAGAATTGCGCTCACCTGGGAGGAAGCTACCATCGAGCCGGGTGCGAGAGGGGGGCTCCGGTGCAGACCACTCGAGGCCGAGGTTCGCCGCGGCCAAAGCGAGCACTCGCATGAGCTCCGTCTCGATGCTGGCTCTCACTGAGGGCTTTCGGGCAGGAGGCGCGAGGTCCTCAGAGCTCGCCCAATCCTCGCTGCCTGAAGCGAGGAGAGAACAGGAATCCTTTCCCCCGACGCGGCCTCCGAAACAACTTCCTCTGATGACGCGGCGGCGGGCTGCGGGCGCTGAGCATCAGGAAGTGATTCGGGGGAGGTCGGTGAAGCTGGCGGGCGAACCGGCGAGCTTGGTCGGGGTGGAGAGGGTTCCGGGACCCGCTGCGAGCGGCGCTTCTTACGGCGCGGCATTGCGGCGGAGAATGCAGGCTTCGAGAAGGATGCCAGGCGGGTCCTCAGAGCCACCATAGGCAAAAGCTCGCAGTGAGGGCAGCCGCCGTCAGCGAGCGCGAGCGCTGCATGGTCCTCACCGAGGCAGGAAACACAGATGACGTGGTCGTCTCCCCCGGCGAGTGGGGCTCTGCACGAGCCGCAGGATTTAGGCATCTTTAGAAAGACGCCGCTCTTTTAGGGGGTGAGTGCTACGAGAACACTCACACACACACACAAAACAGAGCACAATAAAGGATATGGGCGTCGGAAAGCGCAGCAGGTACGGCTGTAGAAGGCGGCGTAGGCCAGCGGCTTCGAGGGCTCGTCCCGCTGAAGTGCTTGCTTCGGACGACGCTGCTTCCGTGATCCAGCGATGCGTGCGCTTCGCTGAAGAGATTAAAATCAAGTGAGTCAGCCTTCTCGAGCTCCTTTTATAGAGGTAAGCCACGCCCGTCTCGGCGGGAAGTGGCGAGGAGGGCGCGATGCGCCCTCATTGGTCTGATGTTGCATCAGCCTGCGCTCGATAGGCTTATGCAGTTGCCGCAGAGCAGCCAATGAGCAGACAAGCCGTCTTGCTTCAGCTGTCTGCTGCTGCCGCAACGCGTTTTACATATATGAAAAATTAAAGGATAATTTTTGCTTCAGTGTTTCGTGAAAAGAGACTTTTCCCGCAGCGTTTTTCAAACGCAGTACGAGAGAACTCTCGTAAGAGAACTGGATACTGTAGAGATTTTTCTCCAGGTTTAAAATCTACATCATGTCAGTGTCACAGATTATGACATGGAGAAACACTATAGTACATCGATGACACGTCAGTGTCTGTATTATTAATGAGACTGCGTGTTCTTATCCTATGAGAAGACATTTCTCTTGTTAATGACAGCACATGGTGTTTTTCTATGACAGACGCTTCAAACTGTAAAATCACTCAGTAGTTTAGAGAGGCGTTCATGGGTCGCAAGTGTGTGTGTCCATGGTGCAAGAGTTGAGGGTGTTGCAGGTGTTTTTTTTTTTTTTTCATTTGTAATACCTGAAAAAAATATAATACAGATTGTACTTTTAAATTGCCACGCAATAATTTCATAGCGCATCACCGCATAACCAGCGCGCTGTGAGGATAATAAAATATTACATAGAAGGTTACTCCTCCTCATTGAAAACTGTCTAAATCATTTAGGTCGATTACAATGAATTATAGGCATATAATTAATTATTAACAGTCTATAATATGCAGAGCCAGACAGTAACGGAGTACATTTACTTGAGTACAGTACTTAAGTACAATTTTGAGGGATCTGTACTTTACTCGAGTATCATTTTTGGGGAGTACTCATGACTTTACTCAAGTACATTTGAGAGGCAAATATTGTACTCTTTACTCCACTACATTTCTATCCATAACCGTGAGTACCAGTTACTACTTCTAGAAAAAAGAAAAATCTCCGAAACCCTCAATTTGTTGTTTCCCTCTCAAACGTGATTGGATTGTGCAGGCGCCAATAATTGGGACAGCCTATCAGCAATCACCTTCAGCTTTCCGCCAAAGTCAAATCCATGGTCAGATTTAGATAAGAGACGAAACCATGGACGAAACAATGGATGAAGACGCAGCAGGTCCATCCCGGGAATGTGCAAACCCGTGGCCCCACCTCGCCAGACTATTTCAATTTTCTGAACAATTTAATGATAGTTTTCGCTTCAAGTGTTTGCTGTGTTTACCAATGTAAGCACTGTGGCAGTAGTAATGCAATATTTAGAAAATGTACTCTTGTACTCTTGATACTCAAGTACTTTTAAAAACAAGTACTTCAGTACCTTTACTTAAGTAGACATCTGACTGTAGTACTTTTACTTGTACTTGAGTAAAATTTAGCAAGGGGTATCTGTACTTTTACTCAAGTAATGAAGCTGTGTACTCTGTCTGCCTCTGATAATATGTCCGCACACTGCAATAATTCATCAATGAAAATTAAACAGCTTTATTTCAAAAACATTGTTTAACAAATTAATAAAAGAGGCAAAGCGTACATCGCAGGTGGCTTGGAAGACGTGGGTAATGGTTAATCCATTTAGCAACACGAACTGAAGGTAAGCAACAGTAATTTGTTGCTAGTTTGAACTACAGAACTTAAAGATCTCCCTCTTTTCGTTTTTTTTTTTTTTTTTTTTCTGCAGATAAAACTTCTGTTTTCGCGCAGGCACAGTGAGGGGAGAAACACTGAGTTTAGGGCAATCGGTTCATAGCTCTGCTTCAACTGTGCGATATAGTCACAAGGAGCGATCAACATTTTTAGCATGCCAGAAATTCATCCGATTGCCAGTCGGGAGAGGTTTATCGCCTCTCGTTTCCCCCTGTACACTGCACAAACACTGCACGACAAATGACGCACGACAAAGCTGAAAATCATCCCGACCTGAAAAAGAGTCGCACAAGTCAGAATTTGGCTCAAAATCCAAACCAAACCTTTTCTTACTCAAGGTATGCTGGTTCCAAAAACGCGTTCATCTGACTCAGATTGTGTTCATGGTTAACACACCAGACCTTCTCAACTAGAGATGGGAATTGCTAAGAATTTAACGATTCCGATTCCATTATCGATATTGCTTATCGATCCGATTCCTTATTGATTCTCGTATCGATTCTCATTTGGTGAGGGAATAAGTACAAATTTGTTTGTTTGTATTAACTCACTTTAATATCTGATCAGAAGACACAGCACAGAGCACATATACACAAATTATGTGTAGCAACCTCAGAACAAACCTAAAAGTAGGTGAGCTACTTCTCAAAGTAAAGTCCAGGGACCTATAGCCTAGGGCAGTGTTTCTCAACCAGTATGCCATGGCACGCTAGTGTGTGCCTTGAAAGATTATCAAGAAGAGTGCCTTAGGATTAGGAAATTGTTAATTTTCACATTCATTGGTCCAGACAAAAAAATAAATAAAACTGCCATTTATGTGCCATAAAAACTAAAAACACAGACTGAAAACAGTCAAGGAGGAGCTTGTGCCTTTTGGAATATTAACAGTGCTCAATTGGATTCAACCTGAAACAAAATTCAACTGACATAAAAAATACAAAGAAGTCTTCTGTAAAGACCACAACTATCAACTTAGGCAAATTCACAATTTTTGTGCAGAAAAATGACCATGTTTGCCCTCTCAGGAAGGATACGAGATCTTTCTGGACTTAGGGTGTCTCCAGCAGTGGAGAACACTCTTTCAGAAGGGGTGGAGGACGCTTGGACACAGAGATACTTCTCAGCTAGAGCTGACAACACTGGCAATGTGTCACTCTTCTTCCACCACCAGAAACTGGCACTGTCTTTGGTTGGAATGGGAGGAAGGCTTCTATAAAGCTGTATTTCTTGCTCCACTCTCTGGGTGGAAAGCAGCTTGCTGTCCTCTTCTTCGAAAAGTTCCTCTAGGGCTGTCCTCTTTTTCTGCTTTACAGGTGGTGTCTGAAATAATGACATAACCACAAGCTTTAGTTTTAAATGAAATAGTGTAATAATCCCTGCCAGTGCCATCTATCATCATTCATCACAATTAGCTACAATAAACTTACGTAGTCCTCCTCTTCTTCTTCTTCTTCTCTATCCTCTTCTTCTGCCTGCCCCTGGCTCTTGGCTCTGACAGCTTGAGAAGAAATTGACAGTGTAAGAACCACAGAGCAAGAAGAAAAGGTCTCACACAACAGATATATGCTAAAGGCATTGTCAAATTCAAATACCTTCTCAACTGCCTCTGTGTTTGCTGCCACTGCTGATGCCCTGACCCTGTCCCAGATTTCATCCCTGTCCATTTTAGATTTAAATCTGGGATCTAACACAGTGGCTTCCTCCAGGAATGCCTGAATATCATCATCCTTAAGTTTAAAATGGAGGACAAACAACACAAATTTAGAGGAAAATGTGAATGACAATAAATTACCATTAGTGTATATGATTAATTGTCATATAGTAATTCATCATTACATGTCAGTGACTGTACCTGGTAACGTTTGGAAAGATCATTCCAGATGTTCTCCTTGACGCTCCTGACGAATGCAGAGTCGTCTGCCTGCACTGTGTAATGTTTGCGCAGTTTCTGAAGGATGGGCAATATCTGGCCACAGGTTGGACTTTTTTCGCTGGAGACAGCAAGTGTGGATGTGTAGTGCATCCTCATCAGCAGCACAAACTCCTCTGCTTTCCTCAGGTCCTCATTGCCCATTCTGGCCAGTCTGCAACATAAACAAAACAAAAAATATATATTGGCTAAACAACAACATAACCCTTTTAATGGCTTTTAAAGTCGTTTTAATTTTTTTCAAACATTATTTACTTCTCCTTCTCCATGGGCTTTATAAGCCGTTGGTCTATAGTTACACACACACACACACACACACACACACACAAGATTATGAGATTACATTAAACAATGTAATATTACCATTACTTTATAATTTTTTAATTGATCCTAATCTGTTCATTTCTATGTTACAATTTGTATGTCGTAAGCTTGCAATTAAAGTACAGTATTTAAACAGTAGGCCTATTACTACTTACTGAGGAGTTGTTGCTTTTCCTTCAGGACTACTTTAGCCATGTGAGATCTCTTCATCCATACGATCACAGAACGAATCCTTGCTGCCCAGTTGGAAACTGTATTGCAGTTGTACAGCTTCTGAGCTCCAAGGTTAAGTGTGTGCGCAAAACATGGAAACATGATGATATTTAGCGTTTTCACAGCTACATCCATGTTTTCTGCGTTATCAACAGTTGCTGCCACCACCTTCTCTTTCACTCCAAACTCTTCCAGGATCCCCTCAGTCTCCTCGGCCACAGCTATCCCTGTTTGAGCTTTGTACACTACTCTGGTTTGGAGGACTTTTTCTTTACTCTGACCTTCCCTGACATAGTGCAATGTTACGGTGAGGTAGTGGTCTTGACTGAAACTAGTCCATCCATCTGCTGTGATGGCTGCATGTGTGACATGTTTCAGGTCTGTGATCAGATTGCTCTTTTCAACCCCATACCCAGCAGGAATCAAATGATTTGTTAAACTGTCTCTGTTTGGGGCATTGTATTTTGGGTTGAGAGTCTTTATCATCTCGCTACAGAAAATATATGGTAGGACTAGGAATTAATAAAACAGAACTATATTATTCTTCCCTGCCTCTGTAAACGGAGTAGCTAGAGGTGCACGAGAGATACTTGCTGCAGCCTCTGAGCCAGTGTGAGAGCCAGCCTCCGAGCCAGCCAGACTCTGGCCGTTATCATCATCATCTAAATTTGATAGACAATGAAAATGGAGATTATCCGTATAGTAAAAGTTTACACAATGAAATGGCGCTCACAAGTTGCCTGCAGACAAGTTACCTTCGGCATTAATAACAGACGGTGTCCCGTTAGCTCCGCTGCTGCTTGACTCACTTGTGTCGCTAAGTAGTAGTGTATCAAACACGCGACAGTCCTGCAAATGAATCGCATGCTGTGTGGCCAAATGTTTCTGCATATTGGAGGTAGTTCCCCCCTTTGACGAAATGGAACTTTTACAATTGTTGCAAGTGACCGTATTGTCGTCTTTTCGAGTGAAATATATCCAAATTTTAGAGCGCTTCTGCCTCGATGCCATGTTTGCTGCGTTTTGAACCAAAACAACGCAGCGCGTGTGTGACGTCATGACACATTTGCAACGAGCGGAACCGATAAGCGGAATTGTTAAGCAGGCATGCAAACGGTTCCAAGGAATTGATTCATTGGGCACTGGTTCTGAAGAAGAACCGTTTCTCGGTTCCCATCCCTATTCTCAACAGAGCGATGAATTCACGAGTCACCATGGAAACGGACGCTGAGAAGAAGCGCGCCATACTTCTTTCTTCTTTTGTTAAATACTGTTTTACATAGTGCATATCACCACCTATTTTGTGGTTATGCAATAATTTTAAAATCTTTTAATAATCTTTAATCACTTTGAATAACTATATTGTTTGTTTGATGCTAATTATAAGATAAAAAGAAAGATTAATTAAACTAAATACAGTCTGTGCTTGCAAAGATAAAATGGCTCCATAAGTTTATTTTTTAAGTTTAGTCATTTTGATTTTGTCGAAGGTTTAATAGACAGAGGAATTGGAAGAAGATCGTGTGAGTGTTTGAAAGGAGATCACAGTATTTTAAAGATGAATCATGCAGCTCTACTGTCTTATCTCTCTCTCAGCATATGAGTAGCGCGAGGGCTTTCAGTGCATTCAGTCTCACGTCCCTTCCATGCGTCCACTTGAAATGGATATTACAACACTCGTAGATAACGACACATTTCATCCTCTGTTGGAACAAGAGTGGCTAACTTCTGTCAACCTCGTCTATAAGCAAGAACAAAAATAAGCAATTTAATTTGAATCAATATTGATTCTGGAATAAAAAATAATAATTTTAAAATCGTAAACAAAAAAATTGCAATAGTTAGGTGAATCGATTTTTTTCTCCCAGCCGTAACACACACACATGTTCCTTAAAATGTTTACAAATACATTGAGCACACACACACACACACACACACACACACACATACACACACACGTAAAGTTTCCATGTTAATGGGGACTTTCCATAGAAATAATGATTTTTATACTGTACAAACTGTATATTCAATCCCCTAATCCTAACTGATGTATTTTAAAGGTGCTCTAGGTAACTTTTTAACCTTAACTGAACAGCTTCGGAGTTAGTGGAATGGTTATATTACTTATTTCGGGTTGAATGGTGGTGGTTTCGCACCCCCCTGGTGCCCGAGAGCGGAAAAAACTCACTTGCAACTTTGGGCCGGCGGGTCGGCGGCCTCGCCGTCAGGAAGTATCGCGTGATATCAGGTCTCGCGATGTAACGAATTACTTGACGGCACTGCACACGTACACTCCCCCATTCAAGCACCGGCTAGCTATAAGCAAAGGGCAACGATAGATTGAGTTATGGCTGAGCCTGTAAAAAAGAAGCAGAAAGCTAGGAAATCTTTGTCGGAGAACCAACGAAAGAGGAAACGGGAGACTGACCGAGCAAGAAGTCAGACTTGAGTAAATATCGGACCGGCTTTTTCAGAGTGGCGAGAACTGAGAGAAACAGAAGCCTGCAAAACGGATGCTGACCTGGCTGCTGTTGCAAGTATCTTTGGAATAAACTGTGTTTAATATTTAAATTTCAAGTAATTGTGACCTCAGGATGTTTGCTATTGTCTGTAAAGGTTTTTATTATGATCGCTGTCTGTTACGGGCTTACTAGTACGCTAGATACTATAACTTTGACGTTAGCATTGTCATTAGCAAACACGTTTGATTTCTGTAGTTGTTTGGCCGTACCTCTGTCGGTTTTATTTGTGTATCTTGCACTTTTATTTTATGTCATTAAGTCAACGTGTCTGATAATAGGCAATAAACATGTTGCACATATCATGATCGAGCTAGAAAAAACGTTCTGATGTTTTCTTAGACAAGCAAAGGTAAACCGTCATTCTACCAGATGAACTTATAGACCTTGCTAATATAACTTTAGACAAATATTAGCCTCCTATATACAGGTGCTGGTCATATAATTAGAATATCATCAAAAAGTTGATTTATTTCAGTAATTCTGTTAAAAAAGTGAAACTTGTATATTATATAGACTCATTACATGCAAAGTGAGATATCTCAAGCTTTTATTTGTTATAATTTTGATGATTATGGCTTACAGCTTGTGAAAACCACAAAATCAAAATCTCAGAAAATTAGAATATTGCATGAAATCACACAGTAATTACACAGTGATACCATGGTCATTGAACCATGTTTTGGTTCTTTTGGCAGTGTGGGCAGGTGCAAATCCTGCTGGAAAATGAAGGAAGCATGAAGTGCTCTGGAAATGTCCTGGTAGACGGCTGCGTTGACTCTGGATTTAATAAAGCACAGTGGACCAAAGTCCTCTTTTCTGATGAGAGCAAATTTTGCATCTCATTTGGAAACCAAGGTCCCAGAGTCTGGAGGAAGAATGGAGAGGCACACAATCCAAGATGCTTGAAGTCCAGTGTGAAGTTTCCACAGTCTGTGTTGGTTTGGGGAGCCATGTCATCGGCTGGTGTTGGTCCACTGTGCTGTCCACTCAACGCAGCCGTCTACCAGGACATTTCCAGAGCACTTCATGCTTCCTTCAGCAGACAAGCTTTATGGAGATGCTGACTTCATTTTCCAGCAGGATTTGCACCTGCCCACACTGCCAAAATAACCAAAACCTGGTTCAATGACCATGGTATCACTGTGTAATTACTGTGTGATTTCATGTAATATTCTAATTTTCTGAGATGTTGATTTTGTGGTTTTCACAAGCTGTAAGCCATAATCATCAAAATTATAACAAATAAAGGCTTGAAATATCTCACTTTGCATGTAATGAGTCTATATAATATACAAGTTTCACTTTTTGAATGGAATAACTGAAATAAATCAACTTTTTGATGATATTCTAATTATATGACCAGCACCTGTATATATATATATATATATATATATATATGTATATATATATATATATATATATATATATATATATATATATATATATTATGCTCATGCCCACTCTCCCAAAAACAAGCAGTTCCTCTGCTCAGCTGGGTTGCTCGTGGCGAGGGGGGAGGGACAACAGTTCGTTTTTACGACAGTGTGTTTGAAAGCATTTACTACCAGACACTAGGGGGAGCTTCGTAGAGAAAAAACACTCAGACTTGCCTGGTGTCCCTTTAACAACATGAACTAATGAGTATCTGTATACATTTCATATTGACATAATTATGTTGTTATTTTATTTTTTAAGTGTTATGTATATCTTTGGATATAGGCTTAATGTGTGTCATTGTTCTCTACAGGTTTAGTGATTGTGGTGTCACAGATGAAGGTTGTGCTGCTCTGGCTTCAGCTCTGAGATCAAACCCCTCACACCTGAGAGAACTGAGTCTGTCTGTGAATAAGCTAGGAGACTCAGGAATGAAGCTGTTCTCTGCTGTACTGGAGAATCCTCACTGTAAACTGGAGAAACTGTGGTAAGATCATCTCTACCATAAAGACTCATAGTGAATAAGGATTAATATATACAGTAGATAGTTCATACTATATATCCTTTGGCGTAAGCCTCATCTGGAGGTGAGGAATATTACAAAAAAAGTCAAATTCCCTCAGTATTGAATGATCTAATTCACTACTTTCTCAATTGCAATGACAATTAAAGCTGCAAGCAGCATTTAGCGGGGTTCAAGCATTTAGGGTCTTTAAGCACAGAAGGCAGTTTAGTGAGTTGTCTGAGTTTTCGTTTAGGATTTACAGGCTTTTGAGTGTTTTTTGCCATACACATTTTCTAAATGATCCTATTATGGCTACCCAATGGGTAAAGTTTAAGTTTTTTATATAATTATTGATCTAGAGAGTCCAGAGAATTGTACTGCACTGGTATATTTCCGATCGGGTGAAAAACATAGGACTAGTTCGCAAAAGTAGGTTTTTAACATAATCGCAAGTATTTAATGAACAAATTAATTGACAGCAGTAGTTTTTGAGGCAAAGTTGTTCAGTATGAGGAGATCTATCAAATGACATGCATCACGTGATTACAAAGCCGTAAAACCTGTTAGCGTCAACTAGTGGCTGATTTCTTTCAAAATTCTTACAGACCTCTAGGGCCACGAGTCGAACATGCCCACCGAGTTTCGTTCCGATCGGCCTTCGTTAACCTTGTCTAAGAGGTGCACAAACTTTATTGGCCTATGGCGGCATAGACATACATGGCACCTTGGACCAAGACACTGCATGCCAATTTTAAAGTCAATCGAACTAATGGTCAGGTGGTTATAGCCCTTTTCATGTTTTTGTGATGTTATGGCCTGATCTCCATTTTAAATAATTATTTTAAAGGTGCCGTAGAATGCATTGATATATTTAGGGGTTCAAGCACGAAGTGCTGAAACCCTATTGTAATCGTCCTGATTTTTATTATTATTATTTTTCCGCCATAAAACGCATCGTGCAGCCCAAACCGTAAGACCTAGAGACTTGAAACTTTGCCAGATGGTAGTACTATTGCTCGCTACTCAGATACACGGACTCAGCCCAATCGGCCCATAGGTGGCGCTATAGCAATCAAAAGCGCAAAACTGCTCAGAACTCCCAGACCGTAAGGCGTAGCTTCAAGTGTCTTATATCATTGAAATCCAGAGCTTCTGAAGAAAAAAACGTATATCTCCGATTTCATTTCCGCCATGATAGATTTTTCGCCATTTTGAATTTTGTCAAAAACCTACTTTTGCGAACTAGTCCCTGGTTTTTCGCCCGATCGGAACCAAACCAGTGCGGAATTGTTCTCTGGAGTCTGAAGATCAATAATTATCGAAAAAAAGTTGAAATTTCGATTAATGGTCGCTAGGGGGTGCAAAATTAACGTTGTGGGAGGAGCCTATTTTACTAAAATGGCTATAACTCAAGAAGTAATTAAGTAAACTTCACCAAACTTGGTACACATGTGTAAGAGGTCAATCTGAGGTCACAGTAAAAAAATTGCGTCGATTGGCCACATGGTGGCGCTATAAAACAAATAAAAACATATAGACAACTGACCGTTTTTCCGAATGACTTGAAATTTGGTATGCAGTGTCTTGGCCCAAGGGGCCATGTATGTCTAAAAGGATATTGGCGTATCTCAAAAAACATGGCCGCCATTGGCCAATGAGGTTTGAGCACCGTTAACGACGTCCGATCGGAGCGAAACTCGATGGGCATGTTCGGCTCAAGCCCCTAGAGGTCTGTAAGAATTTTGAAAGAAATCGGCCACTAGTTGGCGCTAACGAGTTTTAAGGCTCTGTAATCACGTGGTGTTACACTTATCATCACAAAATGCATATCATCTGATAGATCTGCTCATGCTGAACAACTTTGCCTCAAGAACCATCACTGTCAATCAAACTGTTCATTAAATATTCATGAATATGTTAAAAACCTACTTTTGCGAACTAGTCCCTGGTTTTTCGCCCGATCAGAACCAGACCAGTCTAGGACAATTCTCTGGACTCTCTAGATCAATAATTATCGAAAAAAAGTTGAACTTTTGCATTTTTCGCATGGGTATAATTGGGTCATAAAGAAAATGGGCGTGGCAAAATGCACTCAGAAGCCTATAAATCCTAAACGAAAACTCAGAACTTCACGAAAATGGGTGAGCATATGTGCCATAACATTCTAAACAAGCATGCAAAATTTCATGTAGATCGGACCATAGGTGGCGCTATAACTGGCAAAAAGTTTTAAAACTACATATTTCCTATGGTAAATTGCCTATATTGGCTGTAAATGGATTTTTCCATCTATAATTTCAGTGGTTAAAAGCTTGTTAAATAAAACGTAATGTCTTAAATGCTTATGTGCTTAAAGGCCTTAAATGCTTGAACCCCGATAAATGCTGCTTGCAGCTTTAATTTAAATTGTTCTCTGATATCTCTGAAACAGAAATGTCTTCAACAGTCAAGTAGTGGATAAAATCAGTAACGTTACTTTCTGCTTGCGGTAGGGGTTGTAATGGAAATATAACATTAGTTGGAACTGCCCCCTTCTTCAGTATCAAACGATGAGCGAAACCTGCTTGATATTGTCCCATGTTAGAAAAACTGTCAGTGGTGAAATGGGCAGAGCAAACTAACAGCTTTGAATTAAAATGGTAAGGTATCCTGTTGTAAAAATCAACCATGCCTGTTGGCAGTTCTCTTTTGTGGGAAGGGAATGAAAAGTTCTGAAATCCGCAGCACAGCCTCGAACATAACATTTATATCCATGATCTGACATTTTCACTATTGTCCTTGCTTGCTTCTTCACAATACCTGCAGAACTTCTGATGATTCGGCTGTGCAGGTCCACGTTAACACTGCCTGGCCTAGAACATGGGCTGGTATATGCAAATTGGGGGGGTATAAATATGAATGATCCCGACTCCAACGTCACAGTCAGTGTTATGCTGTAATTCACTCATTTTTCAGCGGTCTTTTGCAAACAGGAGATTTACACATGAAGGAGGAAACAATGGTGTTTGAGGCTCACGGTGTGTCAGTTCCATGTCCAGAACTCTTACCATTCAACTATGCCAAGATAAATACAGTTTTCAATTGTATGGCACCTTTAAAATAGTTGATTAGTAATATAATGCTTACTTGTAGTCTGAAGTGGCTTTAACAAAAGAAGAAAAATATTCTTAGATGTCTGTTCATTCTAATCATGTACAAATAAAGTAGCACAGTAAGATTACATTTATTTGAATGCATTAGTGGGTGTGTGATTGCGCTGTGTGTGCAGCTTATCAATATTAAAAGTGAAGGTGTAGTTGATATCTTTGTTGATAATATCTGTAGTAATCAGAAAAAAACAATTAAGAAATAAAGAATTAAAATTACAAATAATATTCTGTTAAGATATGAGTTACAATAACATGATTTGCAATAGTAATAATATCAATACTATATGCACAATACACAAAGATTAGACTCTCAGGTCTGTGTCTTTCAAAAACATTAGTATTGCAGCCAATGTGAGTCTGTGGGATTTATAAACAGACAAAATATGATTTGAAATGTTATTTTAATGATTTTATAAAGTTTAAACAATATTTCAAATGGAAACTAACTGGAAAATAATATTTTAGTAAGCAGAATGAAGCAATGAGTGGTCTTCTGGTGGTTAAAATGTAAATGAAAACAATAATACTTAAACAATAATACTTAATACAGTAACCATGCTTCAACACACACATGCAAACACATTTGGTTGTAGATGTAGATATTTTAAATTAAAGATAGGTAACAAAATGATAATTGCAAATCTCCTCCGTATAACACCATTTTCAGATTTCAAATTAATCACTGAGAGGCAGAATTGTTCAAACTGAGAGCTCAGTACAAATGAAGTGATAAACTGACAAAACATGATTGTGTTATAATAGGTGATTTTCATGCAAGCAATTTTATATAGTCTAATAAAAATGTATGCAAAAGCACAGGTAAAAATATTTTTATAAGTAGAATGTCCTGCAGAGGGCAGTAGAAGACCACTAATTGACTCACTTTCATTTGAAAGACTTTTTTATCCACCAGTAAAACAAAGCAGTTTCTCCATGTTCTTTCCATTAAGCATGCTTACACACACAGACACACACAGACACACACACACAAAGACAAATATGTTTTCAATGTTTTTGGGATGTTATTGTGAAAATATCTTTTAATGGTCTAACCATTTTCACATATTTCTTTGTGATCTGTATTATCAGTAATAATAATAATAAATAGCTTTAAGCATTTGCTTGTTGGCCAAAGCTGAAAGCTGATAAAAAGATTAATACTATGTCTAATACTGCTGCTCCCTCTAGTTGACAACAGTGGAATTACAGCCTCCATCTTACAATTTAAGTGAATGAATGGGAATTAGTTTTTTCACTTATATCTCGGGAACCAGATGGCGAAAAATTCTAAACCTCAGAGCATAGATAGTGCTTGAGGAGCCCTGTTGAATGAGACCATCACAGTGTTTTTGGGCGATTGGGGCCTGGAGCTATGACCATTCAAAGGCATGTCTTTTGGAGCAGTTTTCTCTGGAATGCCGAGGGCAAATTACACCACATTTGAATCGAAGCTAGCCAAGGATGGGCCCTTTCCAATGAGCCCTCACACAAGGTTCGGGGTGATCTGGTTCGGGAGTTAAGGCCGTTCAAAGTCGGGGGTCCCGCGGACTAGCGTTCCGTGGGGGGGGCGCGCTCCCGAGGCCCGCGACGCTACGTTTCGATCAAGAGCCCGGAGAGGTCCTTACCATCAAAATTTGAGCGCGCGGCGACTTTCCGTTTTCGAGTTATGAGTGAATTTGTACTGGGGGGGCGTGGCCTAAATGGCGGACAAGGTTTTACTTTCGTTTTCTAAATGTAAAACAATTGTCAATAGTAACACTCCAATAGATGCATTTTGACAAAATGTGATTGTAAATGTTAAAATAATGATTTTATAAAGTATAAATATGAATTATATAACAATATTAGGGAGTAGTATGATGAAATGACAGCAGGGGGCAGTACAATACCACTTATTGGCTTAATATGCCATGTTATATCATTTTTACCTTTTTAACTGTTATAGAGGCAAATTTTGTCCGATCTGTCTGAAATTTTTCATGCTTGTTAAGAGTAACATGTTCTGACTAGATCTGAAAGATATTTAAAAGATATAGGCTTTTGGGGACACTTGGTCAAGGCTACATATTAAAGTGACCCTATTATAGCCATCCAAATGAAGAAGTTATACTTTTTCTGATAATTATTGATCTAGAGAGTCCAGAGAATTGTACTGCACTAGATTTGAATATTATGATTTGAAAATTATAAGATCATAAATGGAAAACACCATTTACAGCCAATACAGGCAATTTACCATAGAATATATATTGTTTTAAAGCTTTTTAACAGTTATAGCGCCACCTATGGTCCAATCTCCATAAAAATTCCCATGCTTCTTTAGCATGTTATGTCACATGTGCTCATCAATTTTTGTAAAGTTCTGAGTTTTTATTTATGATTTATAAACGTTTGAGTGTATTTTGACACGCCCATTTTCTAAATGATCATGTTATAGCCAAACAAAAGCAAAATTTTCTTCTTTTTTTCGATAATTATTGATCTAGAGAGTCCAGAGAATTGCCCTAGACTGGTCTGGTTCCGATCGGGCGAAAAACCTAGGACTAGTTCGCAAAAGTAGGTTTTTAACATGTTCACGAATATTTAATGAACGGTTTGATTGACAGCAATGGTTCTTGAGGCAAAGTTGTTCAGCATGAGTAGATCTATCAAATGATATGCATAATGTGACTATAAGTGTAACACCACGTGATTACAGAGCCATAAAACTCGTTAGCGCCAACTAGTGGCCGATTTCTTTCAAAAATTTTACAGACCTCTAGGGCCATGAGTCGAACATGCCCACCGAGTTTCGTTCCAATCGGCCTCCGTTAACCTTGTCTAATAGGTGCTCGACTTCATTGGCCAATGGCGGCCATGTTTTTTGAGATACGTCAATGTCCTCATAGACATACATGGCACCTTGGACCAAGACACTGCATACCAATTTTCAAGTCAATCAGACTAACAGTCAGGTGGTTATAGCCCTTTTCATGTTTCTTTCATGTTATAGCGCCACCTAGTGTTTAATCGTTGTGATTTTTTTACTGTGACCCCAGATTGAACTCCTACATATGTGTACCAAGTTTGGTGAAGCTATCTCATTTACTTTTTGAGTTATAGCCATTTTAGTAAAATAGGCTCCTCCCACAACGTTCATTTTGAGCCCCCTAGCGACTTTGAATCGAAATATCGACGTTTTTTCGATAATTATTGATCATCAGACTCCAGAGAACATTTCTGCACTGGTTTGGTTCCGATCGGGCGAAAAACCTAGGACTAGTTTGCAAAAGTAGGTTTTTGACAAAATTCAAAATGGCGGAAAAATTTGCATACCGGAAATGAAATCGGAGATATACGTTTTGTTCGCCATGAGGTCTGGATTCCATTGATATAAGACACTTGAGTCTAGGACATACGGTCTAGGAGTTATGACCAGTTTCGCGCGTTTGGTCGCTATAGCGCCACCTATGGGCCAATCGGGGTCATACTCTCTGAACCTTTCCTCGATTTTTGTACTACCATCTGACAAAGTTTCAAGTCTCCAGCACTTACGGTTTGGGCTGCACGATGCGTTTTAGCGGAGAAGAATAATAATAATAATAATAATAAAAATCAGTACAATTACAATAGGTGTTCAGCACTTCGTGCTTGAACCCCTAATTAATTGAATATGGTTGTGTTTAGGCACTAAAACAGTCCAGTATATAGTCAAACTCCTTTTTATGTTGAAATAAAGAGATTTCTGTTTCACCCCACTCCGCCACTGTTCACACTATGTGCCAATAAGTAGTTCATGCAGAGATATTTGGGAATATCTCTGCATGATATGTGTGAGAAGTGGTGTGTGTTTCACCTGAACCAGGACTGTCACCATATCAGATTTATCACTACATGATTACTGTTTATAGCGTTATCTCTTTTAATGTGATAAAAACACACAAAAAAAATAATAATAATTTTGACTATGTATTGGTATGTAATTTACAGTGGTGTAAGGTGCTGGAAAAAGCTTTTAAATGGACCTTAAAAGTGCTTGAAAAGTGCTTGAATTTGACCTTGGAAAAGGTGTACGAACCCTGACAATTATCATGGCCAAAATAACACACAATAACAATATATCACCATATCTATGGAAGTCTTGAAAATAATAATAATAATAATGCTATCAGTCAAATTCATCTTTACTTTGTTTATTTTGTGCTATTTTTGAAAAAGAAGAATCACTCCATCACACACAAAAGGAACAATTACACTTAATACGACCAGTTTGAAATAATGGTAACACTTTATCACAAGTTTACAATAACACAGCGCTTATAAATCATTTGCAAACTATTAGTTTAAAGTTAATGAATAGTATATAATAGTATATAAGCTGTAGTTAATATATTAAGAGACTATATACAAATAGTGAGTTCTTCATTCATTATCACTGTAATTAACAGTGTTATTGTTTAATTAGCTCTTATGTAAAGAGTTAGATAATGCTTTGTTAACAACGTATTAACCATAAATAGTTCTCACTTAAGATTAGGTCACGGAAAATCAGAAAATGTCATTAAGTACATAAAATATACACACTCTCTCTCTCTCTCTCTCTCTCTCTCTCTCTCTCTCTCTATCTCTCTCTCTCACACACACACACACACACTCACTTTCTCACACACTCACTCACACACAGAGACACACACACACACACACACACACACACAGAGAGAGAGAGAGACACACACACACTCACTCTCTCTCTCACACACACACACACACACACACACACTAGGGCTGGGACGATACACAAGACTAGACTAACACTAGACTATGGGGAAAAGTTAAATCATACACTTATACAGACTGTACAGTGTGTATAAGATGAGTCATATTTACAAAAACAATTCATCACATCTTTCTGAGTTTTATTTCAGAAGCACCATACAGTACTACATTCTCTTGAATAAATAATTCAATAACAAATACATTTTTGTCACTTTGTCACATTTTTGTCACTAGTCATTTGCCGCCACCTAATGGCGAAACATTGTAATCGATAAATGCATTATTTTAAGCATCAAGTTTCTATCAAAAGCTGATTTACTCAAAACAGATTTGAATTTTGCGATATGATTTTGTCAAAGGTTTAATAGACAGGCGAATTGGATGAAAATCGCTGTACAAACTGTATGTTCAATCCCCTAATCCTAATTAATGTATTTTAACAATGTGAACTAATGAGGATTTGTATATATTTCATAGTGACAGCATGATGTTATTTATTTTTTTAAGTGTCGTGTTTATCTCTGGATATAGGCATAATGTGTGTCATTGTTCTCTACAGGTTGAGTGATTGTGGTGTCACAGATGAAGGTTGTGCTGCTCTGGCTTCAGCTCTGAGATCAAACCCCTCACACCTGAGAACACTGAATCTATCATATAATAAACTAGGAGACTCAGAAGTGAAGCTGCTGAAGGATCAGAAGGATGATCCACATTATAAACTGGAGAAACTATGGTAAGAATAGTTCTTAACGATTTTCAAATTGCTGTTTTACTCACTGGAAATAAAAGGAAATTGTACCAGGTTCAGTAACACCGTGTGTGTGTGTGTGTGTGTGTGTGTGTGTGTGTGTGTGTGTGTGTGTGTGTGGATATTTTGTTTGAGATTCTTAAATTTAGCTTCATTTTTTGCATGTCTCTGAACTTTAAACTGTGTTTAATATGAGTTTAATTCTTTTTTTATGCAGATTTTTTACATACATAATACAAACAAACATAAAAAATAAATCAGACAAAAATAAAGCAGTAAATCAGACAATTAAGGCACAAAAAACAAACAAACAAACAAACAAACAAAAAAACACATACAGCCAGCACTTACACATTATATAGAAAGGAAAAAGTATAAATATACGTGTCCATTCACTGAACAGATGTCCCAAAAAGTCCACTCACACAGATTGAGTCAAGGAGGCCTGAGCCGGAGGGGAGTGGCAAAGTCTCAGTAAGGATAACTGTCCAAAGTAAAAAAAACAAAAAAAAAAAAAAAAAACCAGTACAATGCATTTAGGTCCCAGTTTGTGGTCTATCCTTCCTGATGTATCCTATGAAAGGGCCCCAGATCTTCTTGAACTTATCTCGAGAGTTAAATCAAATCAAATCAAATCAAATCAAGTATATTTGTATAGCGCTTTTCACAATACAGATTGTATCAAAGCAGCTTCACAGTATTAAATTAAAATAAAATAATACAACAAAGTTTGTTTCTAGTGGAATTTATTGATTGATAGAATAAAATGAAATATCCACAAAATATCCCCAACTGAGCAAGCCAAAGGCAACAGTGACAAGGAACCGAAAAAACTCCATCAAGTGACCTAATGGTGTCCTAAAACTCCATCAGGTGACCTAATGGAGAAAAAAAACCTTGGGAGATATAAAGTTAGACATAGAAAACCGAATTTCTTAAAGGTAAAAACAGGAAACCATATCATTAAGCCACCTCTTGAAGCAAGGAGGGGAAGCTGACTTCCACTCCTTTAGGATAACCCGTTTTGCGATGGTCATACCAAAAATGAGGGCTTGTTGTAAAGCGGATGGAAGAGCCAAAGAACCATTGGAGCAGCCCAGTATCACTAAGAGACAGTCAGGAACCAGTTGTCTATTATAAACAGCACTGTACATACTGAAAATGTCAACCCAGAATCTTGTGAGCTAAGAGCAGGACGAGAAAAGATGCCCAAGAGTTCCATTAGCTGATTTGCATTTATCACAAGTGGGGGAAACAGCAGGAAAAAATTTGTTCAGTCTAGTCTTGGAATAGTGCAACCTATGAACTACTTTAAACTGAATAAGCTGAAGTCGAGCATTAATAGAGCATGATTTTATCCTGTTTAACCCTATCGCTCATAGCTCGTCAGACATAACTTCGCCGGTGTCCTTGATCCACGCCTCTTTAATATGGAGAGAGGGGGTTGCCACATCGAAGAGATTAACAAACCGAGAGATCAAATGTTTATATGAGTTTAATTCTGCTCATAGTGTTGTGACTGATTTGGAAAAAAATATTAATATTCTATTTTATGGAAGTAAAATAATGCCAAATGTTTTTGAAACAAAAAAACCTGTTGAATTGCACTCTACAAAAATAGGCATTGCATTAACCATGCTTGCATTTTCATTCATTGTATTTCTTAGGGCTTGCATTTTTATGGGCTGAAATTCAGCATGGTTGAATATTTAAGCTGTGTATATTTAAATTCAAAACATTTCAAACACATTTTCATTATTAAAAATTAAATAATCCATATTCACCGTTCATATTTCACTTCCAAAATATTCAAACTGTTTAAAAATACAAAATGTTTACAACTACTAATGCAATGCCAAGTAGTGCAATTCAACAGGCTTTTTTGTTTCAAAAACATTTGGCATTATTTTACTTCCATAATTTTTCAGCTTTTCCCCTTTCACTGTCTTTATGTGTGTGATAATCTGAGATTTGGGTTGTTTGTTATTAACTGATATTAAATTTGTAGTGAGTGTAATGATCATTTCTGCTGGTTCTGTATCAGCTGTCCGTTGTGTGAAAGTGACCTTTCATGTGCTTTTGATTTTGTAAAGTGACTTTGAGTATCTGATAGAAGCTATATTATCATGTCTGAGAATGAATTAATATAGATTATCTAGTTAGTTTTCTTATGAAAAGATGTGACAGATGTAATATCTCATACTGTATATGTGACTGTTTGTGTGTTTTACTTTAGTTATTAGATGACAGTCTGATCTTCTGATGATCATCTTATGGTGAATAAGGATCCACTACAGAGACTCACAGTCAACAGAATCAACAGAGACTGAAGATACAGTGACTTCACTGTTATAAATTAAATTTAGATTTCAACGATCTTCTGACAGACCTGATGAGGCGGCAGTGAAACACCTTTTATATCAGAGCAAATTAGCAAATAATGACTTTAATCTCGAAATAGTTTTATTTTTTTTATTATTGCTTGGCCCTAATCTTCTTCAGTAATTAACAGATGTTGTAAACTAAAGCATTGTCAACAAATGAGACCTTATTGTAAAGTGTTACTGAAATATAATTAATAAGTCTCCAGTTTGAGTGTTTTCTAGAGTAATTTAGTGCTGAATGGTACTTTTTAAAAGGTCTGTATGGAGACACACTTTTGTGTAGATATCGTACAGGTTGATTGTGTCTTGCATACATGAAGTTGAGAATGAAAATATAAATAACTATACTTTTAATTTATATAAATTTCTTCAAATACTCCATTGGTGTAGCAGTCAAAACTATCAAAATACACTCATGTCATTCATGTGATTTTTATTCAGTGCTGTAAAAATAAATATTTCAAACATTTTAAAGTCATTCTGAGCACCAGCGTATGAACACACACATACACGCACACTCTCACACACACACTGTAGCTTTAACAAATCGCTGCTCAATTCAAATAACATCCATTATACGTTTAAAAAAAAATCGAATATTCATTTAACTGGTCACATCTCACCTTCACCATCACAAAAAAAAACACACAAAATGATTATAATAAAACTCAAAGGTGACACGTTATAAGAAGGTCTCATTAGTTAATGCATTAACAAACAAGCAATATTTTTTATTTCACATTTGCATTTAGTAACCATTGCTTATGTTAGTTAAAGGCAGGGTCGGCAGTTTTTTTTCTAAAAAATCTTTTTCCAAATTTGTTTAAACTTTCTTTATATACCAATACATAATTAAAATGTAAGTTCTCTGAAAAAGAGAGTATACAAATCGAGTGTCTGTAGTCCTCTCAGGGCGCAATAAACACAGCTACTTATTTCCATTCGGAACGAATTAAATGATTGGCTAGGCGACTGTCACTCTCCCTCGCTACCATGGCTACCACCCCTGGCGCTACAGGAGCCGCCCGCATGCGGGGCACCTGTTTGACTCGAGGAGGGGAAGAGGCACGGATGCTAGGAAGAATCAAAATTATGGCAGAGTGGTCAAAATTCCCAGTACCTGCATATACAGTCAGCGAAGGCAAACCAGGCAAAAAAAGGAACTAGTAAGGTAGAAAGGTAGGCTACTTTTCTCCGGAGTGTAATGTTAGTCCTCATCAGAGCCAACAGTGCTTTCATCGTGGAAGCTCTTACATGCAAAACACCGTTATGAATCTTACACGAAATTCACCTTCATCACAGTGTAACTGATGGTAATGGGAAAACGTATATCAGTGTAACCTGTTTTTAGCTTTGCCTTATGTTACTAGCTCGTTACCGAATCAAACTCAATATATTTTAAACTTTACCAGTATTGATATGCTAGCTTGATAGTGAGTACTAACAGCCATGTTAGTTGTTTATATTCATAATGATAAAGTTAGGTATTTTATTACATGTGATTCTGACATGATTGTCAGAATCACTGCGCTCTGCTCGGCGCTGGTAAACGCGTCCTCCAGCTGAGCGGTCGGCATCGCGCGTTCATGTGTTTTGGGGGCGTGGCTTTGGAAGGAGCCCAGAAGGGAGGGGGTGGAGTGAATGGAAATAAGTAGCTGTGTTTATTGTGCCCTGAGAGGACTACAGACACTCGATTTTTATACTCTCTTTTTCAGAGTACTTACATTTTAATTATGTATTGGTATATAAATAAAGTTTTAAAAAAATTGAATTTTTTTTTTTAGAAAAAAACTGCCGACCCTGCCTTTAATCAAAATGTTCACATTAGTTCATAGAGCTTTAATATTAACAGATACAACTGTTGATCATAGAAATATTAATAAATACAGTGAAAGTATTGTTTGTTTCATGTTATCTAATGAAACCTTATTGTAAAGTGTTATCAGACCATATTACACCAAACAAAAACTGGTTCTTGTAATGTCGAGAATATTAATTTTAAACATGAAAAACATGTAAACATTCAGTCCTACAGGAATTCTGGGTAATATCTGAGGTAGAAGAAGCTGTGGTTCATTACAAACATTTCCAGCACATAATAAAAACATCTTAAAGGTGCTCTAAGTGATGTTGGGTGACGTCACTTCTTGTTGACGTTTAAAGCATTGTCAAACAAAACGGAGGCAAGCTAGACCCTCCCTCCTCCTCATCCGCGCACTAACCCCCCAAACCACACCCCAAATTTTTCTTGTCGGTTATTGGCTGGAACAGTTTGTTATGTTTCGTGGTGCGGGTGAGCCCAGTTTGTTTTTGTTGCCATTTGTGGAGCCTGGGGTGTCTGCAGAGACCGCATTTTTTTACAGTGTGTTCAGGGGACAGGCAGCTAGCGTGGTGAGGAGATGTTTGCTGTATGTGACAAAAAATGTTTTGGCCTAAAAAACACGTGACATCGCTTAGAGCACCTTTAAATGTGATAAAAGTGACAAATACCAATGAAAACAAAGTTTCATCTGCTTGTTTATCTTCATTCATTTGAATCTTAATCACTGATGTGAACAGATTCTGTACGATTTCAAACAAACATCAGAAAACAAACAAACAAAAAAAGAGATCAAAGAGTAAATGTCAAAAACATGTCCAGGTCACATAATATTTTTTAATATTTGTTGTACGGCCTTTATTCCCACTTAAATGAAAAATTGCATACAGTAAAAAAAACTAAAAATGGTCATGAAAATAACGTCAAAATAATTTTCATGTAAAATGCAGTATGTTCTCTCTTTGGGTTTGGGGTTGACCTTTGACCATGTTTTTGGTTTTAGATCTGCCCTTTATTCTGCTCTGGAAACATTTCTCAGCACGTAATAAAACATCTTCATGTGATAAAAGTGACAAATACCAATGAAACCAGAGTATCATCTGCTTGTTTCTCTTCATTCATTTGAATCTAAATCACTGATGTGAACAGATTCTGAAGGACAAAACCTGTTCCAAACAAATCAAACAAACATCAGAAAATAAACAAAAAAGAGATCAAAGTGTGAATGTCAAAAACATGTCCGGGTCACATGACCAAAAAAACACACCACAAAGATAAAACTAATTATTATTTGTTACAAATTATATTCTACATAATTAAAACTAGGAACATGGAGGTTCTCTGCATCGTGACATTATTTTTTAATGACAATTTAGCACATTTTATGGCAATCATGAAAAGGATTTTTTTTTTTTTTACAAATATTAAAAATGTAAAAAAAAATTATAATAATGAAAAAATTATATATATATATATACTGTATATATATATACATTACAAATATTAGTAATGAAAAAAGTATATAAAAATATATATATATTTTTTTTACATTTTTAATATTTGTTGTACTGCCTTTATGCCAAATAAAATTTAGCATACACTGAAAAAAATTATCGTTGTGGGGAAAAAAAGTGTAGTGAAATAAAAAAAATGAATAAAAATTGTAGCGAAAATGAAAAAAAAATTGTCGTCAAAATAATTTTGAGGCAAAATGCAATATGTTCTCTCTTTAAGTCTTGGGCTGACCTTTGACCCAGGCATGTTTTTGTGCCGACCTTTGACACGGGCATGTTTTAGTGCCGACCTTTGACCCAGGCATGTTTTAGTGCCGAACTTTGACCCGGGCAAGTTTTCGAGCCGACATTTGACCCGGGCATGTTTTAGTGCCGACCTTTGACCCGGGCATGTTTTTGTCCTGACCTTTGACCCGGGCATATTTTCGAGCCGACCTTTGACCCGGGCATGTTTTTGTCCTGACCTGAGCGCATGTCCTTCAGCAGACTCAGATTCTCTCTGATCCGCTCGCCGGGTCTCACTCGCACCGACACCGATCCTCCACCGCGACTCTGTTTACCACTGCGCTTCCTCAACCTCTCCATCTGACACACACACACACACACACACCATCATCTCAACATCAAACTTACAGCATATAAGATCTTAAAATAAAAGAACAGTTAAATGTGATAATGTCTTTCAGAAATACAGTGGGACTCTTATTTTGAAATGTCTTCCAGCATTGAACAATAGAAACACCATCAAAAAATAAATATTGAAATCACTGTAAAATGCGTTTTGAGTTTAAAACATGCAGCGCTGTTATTTATTTCAGGTTAATAATCACATTCGGTCGTATTGTGATTCATAGTTTTCCAAGACCTCTCGAAATGATATTTCTGACTTCTGGAAAATCGAAAATTGATTCTAATTCTGGAATCGAATAGTTGAGGTCAGGAATCGGACACTTGTTATAAAATTAAAAATTAAATTCCTCTTATCGATTCCTCTGTGAGCATTTCAATGTGACTTTAAATCATTGAAGCGTGAGAGGCCATAAAAAAGGCCAAACTGAGATACAAAATCAAGGTGGAGAGAACCAGCTTGTGAGGTCCACCAAATTAAATAAGGCGCCAGGCCCTTAAAAGCCCAGGGCAAGCTCCGTACTGCATGGCAGGGCCTTAAAGGTATGGCAGCTGTGAACTTAAGTCCTGGCGGTCGCAAGCCCGCCCAGGTTGCAGGCTGCAGCCCGACCTCACTACCTAATGACCTGAACATCTTTTTTACCAGATTCCAGAAAGATAACAGCTCTGATCTCAAAAGGTTAATTTCCTCACTCGAACCTGATGACTGTGACATCACTATCGACACTGGAGAAGTGGTCAGCGCCCTCAAGAGGACCAAAGTAAATAAGGTGCTAGGCCCAGATTTGTGGGCGACCCTTAGGCACTATGCTGAGCAGGAAAATTTTCTCAGAATGTATTTTCTCAGGAAAATGCCAAAATGATTTAAAAGGAAGTATAGGCAATGTCGGTGTATTATTGACTGCACTGAGATTTTTATTGATAGACCTAATAATCTTACAGCTCGAGCACAGACATGGTCCAATTATAAGCATCAAAATACAGTTAAATACTTGGGGTAACACCAGCAGAAGCAATTTCATTTTTATCACCAGGTTGGTGTGGTAGTGTTTCTGACAAATAAATAACATAAAACTCAGGATTCTTTGAACTGCTGGAGCAGAAGGATGAAATTTTGGCTGATCGAGGGTTTTTGATTAGGGAGGACCTTGCAGCATACGGTGCAACCCTTCATGTCCCACACTTCACAAAAGGCAAGAAACAGCTTTCTGCTCATGAAGCTGACACATCAAGAAGACTGTCAAATGTGAGAATACACGTGGAAAGAGTCATGGGTCGATGGAAGAAATTCAAAATTGTAACATCTGTAACATTCCACTTACTCAGGTAGACATTCTGGATGATATGGTAATAGTGTGCGGGGCATTGACAAATCTGTGCAAAAGTGTAGTGCCTAAAAGATAGACACAAGCCAATCATTCGTAATGTGAAAAATAAGTAACCGAGATGGGTGCTACACATGGTACATTTCCAGGGTTTCATTGTGGGTTAACTATGGGATGGTTTTCTCTTAATGCATGAATTATTTTAATTGCTTTTAATTGACTTTGAATATTTAAATGAAATGAGTCCTGCACTGACATTTTACAGGGCATTTTTAATTTCCTACATTGTCTATTTAATGTTTCATGAATATACTAAAAATATTTTTTTATATTATATCACATTGCTGTAGTTGAACCCACTAGTCAGTCTTTGAATATTGTTTTACTATAGTCAGTACAAGTCGGCTGTGTATGCAATGGTGTGACAAATGAACCTGGACTGTAGCATTAAGAATAAAAAAATCACAAGACTGTATTTCGAGTACTGAAAGTTTTTTTTTTTTTTTTTTTTTTTTTGTTCTTTAACAATGAATTTAATTAAAATATTTAAATTGTACACAAATCAATGTTTCAGTTTTTAGTAACCATTTTGCCAAACAAACAACATTTAGGGAGGAAAAGTGATACGTATATTGGACATTCTCTTACTATTAAGTATTTTGTTTTTAAAAATGTAATTATTTTTATAATTTAATTATTTTACTCAACCGAAATTCATAGATGTTAGCAACAACATCTACTGGTTGTAAAACCACACACTGTAGACTCGGGAGGCAAAATGACGTAACAAAGCATAAAAGTATGTGGAGGGGAATGCTGGGTCACACACACACACACGCACATGCTCACAGGACCATCCTGGTGGAGGTGGGGGGGATGGAGGGGAATGCTGAATAAATAATGTGTTTATAACATTAAAGCATGGTAACATATTCTATTACACCAAATACAAAAAATAATGATGTTTGAAAATATCATGATATGGTGTAAAACAGCATGATAGGGCAGTTTAAGACACTAGAGCTTGTGTTCATGCAGCGGTTCACGAGTGTCTGATCGTCTGTCAGTTCCAGTGAAGGAGCAGCAGTCGCGACTCTCTCAGCTGATCTCAGGTCAGATCAATCCTGTGTTTTCTTCATTATTCAGTTTGACTGTGTATTTAAATGGGAAAATGCTGTCGTATTCACACTATCCCAACAAACATCAACTTGTGTGAGTTTGTGCGCTTTAAAGGCAGTGACTAAAAAATGAATCATCTTGTTCTTCTTGACGCCATTTGATAAATAAAGAGCATATATATTAAACATGTTAATGTTTTAAAATGTGCATCTATTCAATTCAACAGTAACTTGTGATAATTTCTCAACATTTATTCAATTACAAGTGTCACCATAAACTGGTTAGCGCTTTAGTCGCTGAATAAGACATTGTATGAATGGCATCAGTTATAAGTGAGGAGAGATGCTGTAAAACTGTCATGGATCAGAGGTAAGTCTGCTGTATGTAAACCTCTTATGGTTAATTGAGTTGATTAACTGAATGTGCTCCTTCTGTGTTAATTAGGTTAATTATCTGAACGTGCTTCTCCAGAACTTTGTTAATAAAACATCATCTGTTATTGAAGTTGTCATGGCGTGATCAAGTCAGATTATATCAGTTTGTTTGGGCCGTGTGAATTAGCCTTTATTGAACTCAGAATTGTGGGATAAAAAGAGACAGCCCTAGTGTGGTCTAAATGTAGTTTCTCATTGTTGAATATGTCAACATTGTAATTTATAATCATCTAAAGTTTGCACACATGTGCCTATATTCTAGTGATGGGAAACCGAGGCTTTCTGAAGCATTTGAGGCTTTCGTCAAATTGTGCTGAAAAAAGGTTCATTACTCGAAGCTTTTAACACAATGCGCATTAGTGACATCTGGTGGTCACATTTGTTTTCTCCACTATATCTAACAAATCACCACAGAGCAGAAAAGCACGTGACCAAACAAAGCTTCGGAAGTCAGTGACATACAAGTGTGGATCAATACAGTTCTGTCTAATCTCATCTAAATTAATTTCTGCCAATGAGACACAACTCGTGTCATGTGTAGCCTGGCCAACGCATTCACATATTGAGCAATAATATAACATATACAAGTATGTGATCATAATTATAGCAATTGAAAAATATTTTGTGTTCTGTTTTACAAAAATATAAATGATGTTTTAGGGAAGTGTAGTGTTAAATCGTTTAAATAATGCCTCTTCGATAATCATTTCTCTTTTCTGCATCAGATGAGGACCAGCTGTCCCGACCTTCCGATCCTGCATGACGCTCGAAGCTTCAGACGGCATCAATCACGTGGTATTGTCATTTCCACACAAGCATCGGTACAGTGTGTGATACAATAGTGCTTTGAAAACTGCGTCGGAGCATCGGAGCCCCGGCATCAACCGTCCCATCACTACTATATTCTGTTTTCTTCATCATCAGAGGAAAGTGTGAGAGACCAGAGGATCCAGAGAGCCATGAGTGTGTGCAGAAAAGTGTTCAGTGCTTTTTCCTTCTCATGGAAAAGAAAGGAGAACGAGCAGCCGCTCAAGAGGAGCTCAAGCTGCCAAAGCACAGGTTGATCACAGAATCTCCACCAGTTCAGGGTCTCGCCATGCAATGAAAGCACGAGTGCTAGAGCAGGAGAAGGCCATTGCTAAAGTTCATCAGCTGATAATGAACAAGGCACTTGCTCCTCATGGCAGGACATTGATATCCTGGAGTCTGTTTGCAAGGCTCTAACTCTAACTCCACTTGCTGACTTCACTGATGGCCTTTCTGCTGAAGAACATGTGAGTGTGTCGTTCCTGAAACCTGAACTGCAGCTCTTCAATGAGGAGGTCTTGAAACCAGAAGCTGAAGACTCAGAGCTCACCAAGACCATCAAGGCTACTGTCATCAGCTCTCTGAATGAGGAATATGACCATGCTGCCATTGATGACCTTCTGAACATACAGTAGCATCCCTTGTTGATCCTCGTTTCAAGACGCGCTCCATCAAAGATGACGAGGTTGAGGCTGTGAAACCCAGAGCCGTGGCTCAGATGCTGGATGAATGTCAGAGCACATCACAAGCTCCTCCTGCATTCCCATCATGCACTGCACTGGAGGAGGCGAAGGAGATGATGCTGCGACACCAGCCAAACTGCAGAAGAAGACACTGGCAGCTTTTTCATCAAGTCCTACACTCAGTGTGTGTCTACATCTGATCTTACTTCTCAATTCTTAAGGTGATAGCAACATTTTAAAAATGGGGAAAAATGCTAGCAAAGTGTTAAATCATGCACCTATGAGTGAACCATCTTTGTGTATCTAAAGTCTTTGGTATAAACCAGGATTAAGAAAAGTATATATCATAATTAATCGTATCATAATTAATAAGGATTATGTCTGTAAAGAATTAACTACTGTACAATAAAACATTTGACAGATATATGAGCTTTTCAACTCCTCGTTCAGCTCTGAAATCTGCATGAAAATTAATATAAATGTGTAAATGTGATGTATGTGGTCCGGCACATAAAGCACAGCTGCCATCAAATAACAGCATGCCTGATGTTCAGTCAGCATATGTGTGAGTGTGTGGTGTGTGGAGGAGCACAAGCACTGAGAGAACACACTCCTGATAGACGTTTGAAGCACAGATGAAGGTCTGTGATGTCCAGCTGCTGTTTCCCTCCGTCAGAACTGATTGTGCCGTTCACACTGTCCCAGGGTTTAGTGTGGCATCAGTAGCAGCTGAGAGTTCAGTGCAGGTGTGATGGAGAGATGCTCTTCTCATCTGTGTTCTGCTTCATCAATCCTCACATACAAACAGAAAGAGACCAGCACATCATTCATGTCTGGAGACCTTCTTCACGTTTAACAGCAACTCTTTCAGAATGTGTGATTCTTCAAACTCTGAGGCTTTACCTGCACGACTGCACTGAAGAAACGCGTGTTGCCCAGATTACTGAGAGCCCTGACAGACACGACACCAGCGCTTCATGTGGAGCTGATCTCAGGCTTTTGGGATGTTGTCCTGTTTTTATGTCTTTCTTTCAACCTTTCCGCTTCTCTTTCGCTTTGTCCACCGTCTCTTCAGGATTCTCCATGATTCTCTCTTTCTTCCTCGCTTCTTATTCTCTGATAGTTATCATTGCAATATGTTACAAGACAATGTTTTTATTTTCAAACATTAGGTCATAGATCCTAAATAATGTGCCTTAATATTGTTATGATAAAGTCACTAACAAAAACATTTCAATTCAGACTCTCTCAGGGGAATCTTGTCCCGACTGTCATCTGAAGTTTATAGAGTCTACGGTATAATATAAAGGACAATAATGTCTAATAAATACATTTTTGGTTCATTAATTAACAAAAAAGGCATTTTTTTTATAATATTAGTAGTTTACCAATATTACTTAAAACAAGTTAATGACAAAATAACAATTAATTTATTTGTATAATTATTATTATTCTGAATTATTTTTAATTAATGAGGGAACATCTTATCACCAACTTTATCAAAACTGTTCCAATGGTATAAATCTCACAAATGTTGATGTTGAGAGTAAATGATGAAATGCTGAGATGAGATTTAGTGTCTTCTAGGAGTGTGTCGATACACTGATCTAACGAGACGAGACACGATATTGGGTTCACGAGAACGAGACGAGACCATATTTCAACACTATTTTTAAGAAATCTTCAATGACGAAATATATAACTGTCTTTTATTCGACTGAAAGTCACAAAACAATGCAGGGACATTATGTAATGTTTTAACTACTAATCATCTTGAAATAAATGTCAGTTCTACTTTCTGAGTATTAATTATCATATGCCGTAAAAGACAGAATAATATAATGCAAGCGTGTAAAAGCTCAAACTCGACTCCGTCTGATGTCTGACAGCTTTTCACCTCCAGGAGAAATATGGTCTGGTTTTAATATGGCGAGATCTGGATTATGTTCTCCGGTCCGTATCCAGATCAGATGGTGGACCTGCACCCTAAAACCAGCACAACGCAGCCCTGAATGTCAAAGTTCAACAGGTCAAAGTTCAAATGTATTTGTATAACACATTTAAACACAACCACAGTTGACCAAAGTGCTTCACAATGTCAGGATACACACAAATAAACACATAAACACAGTAGGGAATGTCACAGGAGCAAAACTCCACTGGAAATGAAAACTCTGGAACACAGGAGGGTCTTAAGCAACGACTTAAACATGTCATCAGTCCGAGCTGTTCTTATATGAACCGGTAGACTCTTCCAGAGATCAGGACCAGCACTGAGAAGGCTCGCTCACCTTTATGTGTTAACCTGGATCTCAGAACATGGAGGAACA
This sequence comes from Abramis brama, assembly GCF_963993115.1. Lineage (NCBI taxonomy): Eukaryota > Metazoa > Chordata > Actinopteri > Cypriniformes > Leuciscidae > Abramis > Abramis brama. The sequence continues at coordinate 2,044,051 of NC_139972.1, forward strand.
TCTGACTGGACGACCTCAGTGCTTTGACAGGAGAGCGCACGTGTAAAAGCTCTGAGAAATAAGAAGGTGCCAACCCATTCAAAACCTTAAAAACAAGCAATAAAATCTTCTCCTGAAACGGACAGAAGCCAGTGGAGCGAGGCTAAAACTGGGGTAATGTGCTCACGCTTTTAGTCCCAGTTAGGAGCCGAGCTGCTGCATTCTGGACTAACTGTAAGAGATGAAGAGCTGACTGATCCAATCACACATATAAAGAGTTACAGTAGTCTAGTCTAGACGTAATAAAAGCATGGTCATCGGCACAGATCCTCAGCAAAGACCAGGAGAACCAGACAAGTCCTCCACACAGACCCGATGACCAGCTTCAGATCCTCACACCTAATGCTGGCGTGATCAATCCCAATCTTCAAGCAGAAGGAGCTCAATAAAATACTCTGAATCATATCAATCCACAATCTGACTTGTGATGCAGCCTGGACTCATAATCACACCATGTTCCTTCGTTTGTCCAGAGGAGAACTGGTCAGGTTTCTCCTCCATTCTGTCTCCTGATGGAGTTTGGGTTCTTGCTACTGTCGCCTCCGGCTCGCTTAGTTTACGACACTTCATATTCAGCGCTATTATTGATCTGACGGCACTGACACTATTGGAGGAGAACTGAACTGAGCTGGACGATGACGTCACTGCTTTATAGCTGAACTGAACTCGTTTCATATTTGATGAACTTTACACAGTTATTGAACTGAATCAACACTGAACTGACTTCAGCTGATCAATGACACGATTGTCTTTCTAGAGTCGCTTTACAGCAGAACTGAACTCTGATCATTGATCATTATTTCCCTGTTTATCCCTGTAAAGCTGCTTTTAATCAATCTGTACTGTATAAAGCACTATATCATTAAATATGACTGGACTTTTGCACAAGGAAATTATTTAGTGTTAAAGAGAGTTTGTGTGTGTTTTTCTATTGTTTATTTTGTGGTTTAAAAGTGTTGTTAATAAATGTTAATATTATAGTGTTTCTGTTCATTGTTAATGAGTGATTATGTTAAAGTGTATTTGTTAATGTTATAATAAAAGCCCTTAAATGGTTGAATTAGTGTTTGACTGGCAGTGTGTGGGTCACATCTGTCTCGAGGAGCAAGCGACTCTCAGCCGGATCTTACAGTGTGTGGGCCAGATCTGGGCCACATCAAACAATGAAGGCACTTCTCAGTGTGTGGACCAGATCTGGGTCATATCAATAAGGAAGAGGCATTTTACCGGCTGTGGGCCACATCTGGGCCGGAGGAAACTGTGAGTGTCTGTCTTCAGCTTTGGGCCGGGGAACCAGCAGAACTGAAGCAAGGATGTGGACTAGAGAAATGCAGAGGCCTGTTGCACAAAAGTAGAATTAAGACATCCGGGATAAATGACTCAGCTGAGCTCAATGAAGCCAAAACATGTGCGTCCAGGCTTAATTGGTTGCACAAAGACCAAGCCAGGATGAGCAGACACGGATTCATTAAGCCAGGTGAAACCAATCCTGGATAGGTGCGCGCTCACGGCTCACTCAAATAGACCCCGCCACAGATCACAGATTAACTAATTTACCATGGCAACTAGAGCCGCGTACTTTTCCCCGTCAGAAGCACAAATCCTCATGGAGGCATATAAGGAGTAGTAGGGAGGTTAAGTGACTTTTGACTTCAAGTCATGATGCAAAGGTCCCCTTTGGTATGGAAGTACCTTGGGGCCATAGAAATAAATTTATCCTAAGACACAAGTGAGATCACACTTTATATCTTATATACACACATTTTTTAAAAATGGCCACCGACCATACTTGAGAGGCCCATATCTTTGCTTCTGTTATATCTATAATGACAAATTTGGTATCAACGTGTACATTTTTGGGGTCAAGGAGTCCAAAAAAATAGGTTCCAAGACTAAAAAATAATAATGTTGTCCTTACCATGACAATTGGAGGTGAAGTATGCAATTTTTTATCAAAAAACGCATGCCAAACACAACATGTATGATTTGGATGGGGGAGGTGAAGTAGCCTCTGTGATGCTGGCATAATATGCAGCCCATGAGATCCATTCTCCGGCTTCAAGTTTCTCTTTCACGAGAATGTTTCTGACTCTCTCTAACCACTGGTAGCCTTCTTCAATTACATTGATGAGAGAACGGGAGGCTGGATGAGGATGAGTGTTGGTATTCAGGGCAGGAACATACAAGACCTCATCTAGGCCAGGAGCCAGGTCCACTCCTCAGGATGTTTTTTGCTACCTTTTTTTCACTATTATTTCATATTATCTTATACCTTGGGCCATCACAAGTTGATAACGATCACCCCCAACTCAGCACCGTTTGGTCTCAGGGGCCAAAAAACACCCTTTTTGGGAAAAGCTTTTGACGGAATGATGTAAACGTATTTTGCCCTGAATACCCTTTTTGTAAATATTAAGATACTACAGCTACATAAATGGCCATATAACCCTACAATTTTGCATGGTGTATCCTGACACATAGGGGAAACTAGCAGAAAAAGATTCTGAGGATTGCTGCCTTTTTGCTGTCAAATATCACCCTCAACATACCCCAAAAGACAAAAAAAATGTCTGTCCGCCTGACAAATTGTCATCAAAAGTGATAATTTTCAAGCATTTTATTATATATATCACTGCCTCAGATGTACATGAAAAAGTTTATAAGCTTCAATTTAAGTCCAATATGACCTTTCTATCTAGAGGATTATAGCTGGTATAACCAAAGTTATCCACTGTACCTCAAATCGGAGAAAACAGAACTTTCAAGCATTACCATTCCATATTGGATTAAGCATATTTTTTGCATATGCACAATGTCTTAAACAAGAGTTGAGACTTGACTTATGTACTGCTATACTATATGAAGTGAATTAAATAAAGTGAAATAAAGTGAAAAGTGAATAATGTTATGCCCCTAGGTCAGGGCTATTCAATTAGCTTCATTCGAGGGCCGTATTATTAAATCGAAATGTTGAGGAGGGCCGGTGGTTAGCTTATTTATTGAACCATTATTTATTACTTACTGAAACATAACAGTATTAATAAATAAGCTAAAGTAAACCTTAAAAAGTATTGTATTTACTTGGAAATGTGGTACCCAACAGTATGCAGATTTATGAGTCTTTCATAAATAACTTATTTACAGCTATGTACAGAAATATGAATTATACAAGATCATAGGTATTGGTAAGAATTATTTTATTTATAATTATTATAGGCTTAAATGAAAATATTCTGACAGTAAGACGTGATAACCACAGGTAAAACCATGCATGGCTACTCACTCACTACCACTGTATAACAAAATCCCTAAACACAGGTAAAAAATATACACAAAATGAATTGTATATTCCTCTACCCACCTAATTAATCTACTGCAATATAAATGACTATAAGATAGTATTCAGTATAAATATTCCATATTTCTGCCCAAACCAAATTACTACAGTACATTCATGGTAAATGTTTGTAAAGGTGGTGATTAGGGGATTTAAAGTCTTTTAACTTTGTTTATGGCACAGTGTTTCTGCTGTTTACCTCATCAGTCGTGTTGGGAATGTTGAGGCTGCTTCATCTGATTTAAAACTAGTTAAATCATCGAGTGATTTGTGGTCTATAACAGAGGTGTGACGAATTGAACAACTTCTCACTGGATGTCGCAATGCTGTTTAATAATAGTGTCCAGAACTGGGAGAAAACGCAACTCCTTTAAGCTTGCGTTCCGTTATCCACTGGGCGGTGCTGCGCAGTTCAAAGTAAACTAAACTGCGAGTTGAACTGAATCTAAACTGAAAACAGCGCTATTTGTTCTATATTTGTTGTTACTGACCGAGAAACAGCTTCAGATGATTCAGTGACAGAGCGGTCCGAACGAATCTGAATCGTTTCAGACCATTATGCAAGCGCATTTGGCCAATTCATGGAAAGGAAATAATTGAACCAAAGATAGAACAAAAGATTCGCACCATTCACAAATGATTGGTATCGCTGGTTCAGTCGACAGAAATACGGGACACACATAATAACTGCTGAAATATTCGGACTGAAAACGTTTCTCAGGTTAGTCGGAGCGCTCATGGTACGCACAGTGCGTACAGACGTACAGCTGCACACGCCACTACGGCCACTCACATATCTAACCAAATGTAGCCACACCGCCAGGAAAAGAGGCGGAGTGAGGTTGGGGTGCCTTTGGGCCAGATGGAGATGATTGAATTGAATAGCCCTGCCCTAGGTGGACTGGGTTCAGGGTGCAACATAGTTGCATAGTTCATTCACACAAAATCAATTAACCAAATGTGAGATTTATTAAAGTCCACAAAGTTCTCACAACAAAAGGAATAAAGATGACCCTAGTATGCTGTCTGTTATCAAAAAGCCAACCTTCAATAGAGTAAACGTTAGTAACCTTCTGTACAGGTAAACATTCTTTACAGCCAAATGGCGAAACGTCTCAGTTACATATGGTAACCCTCGTTCCCTGAGGGAGGGAACGGAGACGTACGTTGTGACCGACTGATAGGAATCTCGCTAGAGAGGCCAATCTACTTCGAGTAAAACTAAAATGAGCCAAAACACATTGGCATGCAGTCATTTGCATCAACTATTAAGCCTCGCAGCGCAGGTATATAATGAGCAGCAGGTGCGAGGTGAGCTCCTTTTTTGCTGAGGAGCCAAGCCTGGTAAGCTGGCCGCCCCGACGGGCAGCAGCAGATGTGACGATGGGATGTCGTCTCCATTCCCTGCCTCAGGGAACGAGGGTTACCATATGTAATTGAGACGTTCCCTTATCGGTCGGTCACTCTCGACGTATGTCGTGACCGACTAATAGGAATCCCTACCAAAGCGCCACATCTGCTGCACCCCATCCAGTGCCCGGTGTAAGCCTGTACCCCTTCTTGCCTGGATGGACGATAGGAAAGGGCTTACACAGAGCGTATCTGTCATTGTTGTTCCGTGATAACCCATACAGCGAGATTATTGGATAACACTGGGAAACCGTGCCCTTTCTATGGAAGGGGAACGATGCGGAAGCCACTATCGAACATCTTCGGGGGTTCTCTCGGCGAGAAGAAAACCACTCGACGAATAGGTTCCACTTCAAGGCACACATCTCGTGAACAGCGCCCGTGCAGAAGTGATGGTGTTAAGTACCTCTGGGGGTAAGTCACCTAGAACCAGAGATGGAGTTTCCAGAGGTCCGGATGCGAGTACCATAGGGTGCCCCGTCTCTGAGTCAGAAGGTCCTCCCTCAGAGAAATGGGCCAGGGAGGGACTGTCACAAGGAGCATAAGTTCAGGGATCCAGGTCCGGTTGGGGCAATAGGGGGCCACCAGAAGGACCTGCTCCTCGTCCTCCCTGATTTTGTACAGGGTCTGTGCAAGTAGGCTCACTGGGGGGAACGCATATTTGAGGAGGCCCCGGGGCCAGCTGTGTGCCAGTGCATCCGTGCTGAGTGTTCCCTCAGTCAGGGAGTAAAACAGCTGGTAGTGGGAGGTCTCTGAGGAGGCAAACAGGTCTGAGCCTCCACCTGAGCCTCCCCGAACTCTCTCCAGATCAGCTGAACTGCCTGGGGGGTGGAGTCACCATTCTCCCGGGAACACAGCTCATGATAGCTCGTTGCCCACACGGTTGAGCACACCGGTCGACATACATGGCTCGAAGTGACCTCGGATGCTTCTGACTCCAGAGGAGGAGATGGCAGGCGAGTTGTGACATGCAACGGGAGCGTAGACCACCTTGTCGGTTGATGTACGCAACGGTTGCAGTGTTGTCAGTACGGACCAGCACATCTCTGCCCTGTAGCGGCCTCTTTAAGTGGCTCAGAGCGAGACATACTGCTAGTAACTCGAGGCAGTTGATGTGCCAATGCAGTTGAGGGCCCGTCCACACCCCTGACACTGCATGCCCGTTGTACGTGGCACCCCAGCCGGTGGCAGAGGCGTCTGTGAACACCACAGCATGCCTGGAAACCTGTTCCAAGGAGACTCCTGCCCACAGGAATGAGGGGTCTGACCACGGGCTGAAGGTCTGGCAGCACGCCGGTGTGATTGTCACCCGGTGAGTGCCGTGATGCCACACCCATCTCGGGACTCGGCCATGAAACCAGTGCTGAAGCAACCTCATATGGAGCAGCCCGAGCAGAGTTACCGCTGCTGCCGCTGCCATATGCCCCAGGAGCCTCTGAAAGAATTTCAGTGGGACCGCCTTCCTGCCTTTGAAGGTGTTCAAAGGTGGTTTCTCACAGGTTCGCGTTTAAATTCTGTGTAGAGAGAATGGTGTCGTCTTAGCGGCCCCTAATTTAATAACAAATGATCGTTGCGACGGAAGCGAATCAATCAAAACTAACTTTAGATGGAAAATAACTTTATTAAAGAACCGCTATAAAGCCAAAACAATCTTACCTTAAATTATACGCTTATCTGTGTAAAGCTGCTTTGAAACAATCTACATTGTTAAAAGCGCTATATAAATGAAGATGACTTGACTTGACTTCAAGCAGTTCAGCACCGACTGAGCGCGTTGCTCTGTGAGGTGCGCTGTCTGTGCGACCGAATCCAATTCCATACCGAGAAAAGAGATCCTCTGCATGGGGGTGAGTTTGCTCTTCTTCCAGTTGACCAGAAGACCCAACTGGCTGAGGTGCCTGAGCAAGAGGTCCCTGTGTTCGCATAACTGATTTCGAGAGTGTGCTAATATGAGCCAGTCGTTGAAATAGTTGAGGATGCGCACGCCCTGTTCTCTCATGGGAACAAGGGCCCCCTCTGTAGAGCCTAGTCAGGCATGCACGATGATAAACAGCATTAATAGCAACCATGTCACCAGCAGCTAGTTCAGCCAATAGATGCCTGTCACCCACCACCTGAGCACATTCTTTCACTTTTCTATCCAAGCCAAGGGTGGCAGCCCTCCTCAGTTCCTTTTTTTTGCCCACTTCACCACAGAAGAGTTTATCGAATGGTTCACATGATGATGTTAAGGGTCTGGGTAAAGCGAGTGTGGTGGACTTGTCACTCATGCGCTGTGTTTTTACTGGGCTCACAGACTCTTCATGCTTTTTTCTTTTTCTTGCTCTCTCAACTTTTTGTTTATCAATCACATTTCTGCAGCTTTTGTGCCACACCATAGGATTTTGAATCATCAGCTGAACTACATCCTGACTACCACCACTAATGTCCACTATAAACTCAGGCAGATCCCCTAGATCACCTAATTCAGGAGCCTTCAGCTCCTGGATGTTATCTAAAGCTTCTTTGTAACATGATTTCAATCTTTCAGGATTGTTTCTCAGTTTGAATGATGAAGAGGGATCTAATGTTTTTTCAATCTTTAGGGCGGACTGACATAGGAAGCATAAACTCCAGTCACGGCATTCCATTATGGCTAATCAGAAAAAAGAAATGAAGTTGCTTTAACATCATAAGATAGATAATATGAGCATTAACAAGCATTCGCAAAAGTAAAAATCGATCAAATAATGAAGCTAACTAACTAGCTAGCAACATGTAGGCTATGTGCTTGCTTCAACAAAAATGACGCTAACTGGTCACTAGCTAGTTATGATGAAGCTAACTAGTTACTAGCAACCTAGTTATACTGAAGCTAACTAGTTACTAGCTAGCTAGTTATTAGTTATCTAACACATTTTTCTATTTAATGAGAAAGTCATACGAACCTCAAAGTGTTAACCTGTCACCTCTGACCTTCAACAGCTGTCACAGCTCCTGGTGCAGATGGGATGTGTTGTTACAGGAACTGATTTGCTATAGGCTACTCCTGACTGGTCGAAATCTCATGCTACTTAGGACAAATGTAATGTACAGAAGTAGCTGCACTGCTTAAATACAAAATTAAAGTTTTTGAAGGAAAAGATAAGTAAAGTCACTCTGATGACACAATTTTTATGTGAAATGTGCATATTTACCACCAATTGTCATGGTATGGGGAAAATTTTAGTTTTTTTAAACTTGAAACCAATTTTACTGGATTCCTTGACCCCAAAAATGTACACTTTGACACCAAATTTGTCATTATAGATATGGGCTCTAGAGTATTTTCGGTGCATTGGCGGCCATTTTTGAAAAAACCTGTTTATTTCTGATACAAAGTGTGATCTCACTTGTGTCTTAGGATAAATTTATTTGTTTGACCCTAAGGTACTTCCATACCAAAGGGGACCTTTGCATCATGACTTGAAGTCAAAGGCCTATTTTTTGGGCTTAACCTCCCTACTAGAGGTAAAAGATATAATTAAGAAGAAAGGCAACACCGCCACAGTGATAAAGCAAAGAGAAAAAGCGTGGCTAAGTATTGCAGACCGCCTGAATGCGTAAGTAGTGCACAATTACACACTCACCGCTCCGCTGAAACATCACAATTACAATTCAAATATTTAATTCACATCTCCAAAAACGCAGTTGTACTGTAATTATGAAACGGTTACATTTTTTATTGAAATGCACTGCAGATATGAGTGAAATTGTGTAAAGTAACTCCATCACACTGTATAAAGCTATGATAAATTATTATTAAAGCCTTACATTATTATTTAACGTTACTACGCTCAGTACGGTTTAATCTTAGCCGTTGTACTCTGCTTCTTATGTTGTCCACCGTTTTTTTTTTTGTGTTTCTCCTGCTTTTATTAATGTAAAGCTGCTTTGACAGAATGAAACAATTGTGAAAAGTGCTATATAAATAAAATTTAATTGAATAAATAGATGAGCTATAATAATAATCACTTTAATTTATATAGTGCCTTTCAAAGGACCCAAGGTCGGTTGCTCACTGCACTGCAAAAATGTCTTTCTTACTTAGTATTTTTGTCTTGTTTTCAGTAAAAAAAAAATATCTAAAAAAAATCTTTAATATTTTCTTGAGCAAAATTACCTAGGAAAATAAGCAAAAAAATCTGCCAGTGAAACAAGAGAACTTTTCTAAAATTAAGTGTTTATGGAAAAAGTAAACTTATTTCAAGAGAATTTTTCTTATTATATTGACAGATTTTTTTTTTTTTTTTGCTTGTTTTAAGCACACATTTACTTAAAGTTTATATTTTTTGTCTAAACTATACTTATTTTGCTAGGTCATTTAGCAAATCAAGAAAATACATCTTTATTTAAGATTTTTTTTTTTGATATTTTTACTGAAAACAAGACAAAAATACCAAGTCATTTTTTGCAGTGTGACTCCATTAAATGTTCTTGTGATAAAGAATGTGTGTGTGTGTGTGTGTGTGTGTGTGTGTGTGTGTGTGTGTGTGTGTGTGTGTGTGTGTGTGTGTGTGTGTGTGCACATGTGATGTAGATTAAACATGAACGGGCCAAAACGGACATGGCAGCAGGTCAAAATCAAATACAAGAACATTCTGCAGAATGGTATGGTCCCTGACTAATATTTAACAAAGCACAAGCATATATTGTACCCAGAAGGTGCCTGCTCACACATTGTCTGTACTGTTTTAGCAGTGAAAAAGAATACCCACAGACAAGGCACGGGTGGTGGGTCACCAAAGGCTGACCTTACCCCAGCAGAGGACATGGCCTTGGAGCTAAATAAAGGCAGGCCCGTCTTAGAGGGGATCCCTGGGGGGAAAGAGACGAGCATAGGTTCCTCCCAAGATGCCACCCGCTTCATTCAAGGTATGTCCTTCCATCTCTACATGGGATACAACCACATTCATATTGAATCAATTTGGACTGTCTGACTTTGGTTTACCTATTGCCTTGCAGTGTCTGGCAGCACTGTGTTCCTGTTAGAGCCACCAGCACAAGCACCAGACGATGCTGATCCAGTGAGTACTCCATCAAAGGCATACTGTAGGCCTGGCATGTCTTGTCTACTAGCTTCAATATGAATCCGATTAAATGTGATAGGGTGAAAGCCCCAGTGCAGCAGCAACAGCACATGATGGAGACGATGATGAGGAGGAGACCATCTCTCTGGATTCCAGAAGGCATGAGGTATCATGTTAAGACTGTGAAAGTACTATTTACTCTACAATGGTGAGGAGTCCTCATCAAAATCAAAAAATCTAATTTCTTTTACAGGACCCAGATGCTATACAGTGGGAAAACCAGCCTGGCAACATAGTGCGTATTAATAAAAGGACACCACATCCTGCCAAATTCCAGCTGCGCTAATTGTATTGTGTTCACAGAGCTCACAAGCTATCAGAAAGTTGTATGGCAACCCCGGAGGTGGTCTATGTCCGCCAAATAGAACTGGCAGACATAGACATTCAGTACAAGAAGAAAAAGATGGAAAATCTTGCACTGGAGTCCGAAATAAAAAAGAGGACAATTAGGAAACTGGACCTTGAAATAAAAAAACTTGAGAGGGAGGTGAGATATGCCTTCAATGTACACTGTATGCTAACTGTAACACAAATGTATTAATCATTATTTTTCTTTCCTCCCCCAGCTCCAAGAAGATGACACAGCTCAAAATAAAAATTAGGTATATTCTCGTAAAGTCAAGTGAGCCATGACATATGAGCTCTTATTGTGAGCACACAGGACGGTGGCATCTTTCTAAGGTTTTTTTTATTTTCCCAGCAATCAGTACAACCAAGTCATCGTTATAAGGCACCGGCCTCTTTTGCCCACCCCCCCAGCACCAGGTGTGGCCACTAGCCTATATGAAGGCCCAAAATTGTGTGTTCCTTTCTGCTCTGACAATGGCATGCCCATTCTTGCGAGATGTGGTGGATGAAGAAGCACTTGTGCTGAGGAGAGCCTTCAGGCGAGAAAGGGTCTTCAGGGACCGGTTGGACCCACTGGCCTTCCCTGATGACCATCTATATGAAAGATACAGGTTTTCTGCAGATGGCATCAGGTATCTATGCAGACTACTGGGTCCCAGGATTAAGCACCGCACTGCACGGAGCCATGCACTGAGTGTGGAGCAAATGGTTTGTGTGGCCTTGCGCTTTTTTGCTAGTGGAGCCTTCCTGTACTCAGTGGGGGATGCAGAACAGCTGAACAAGGCCACAATTTGCCGCACAATAAGGAGTGTGTGTCTGGCTATCAAAGCATTAGCAGATGTCTTCATCTCCTTCCCTGGCCACAGAAGACTCTGTGACATCAAAGAGGAGTTCTATAGGATTGCAGGTAAGAGGATCTACAAATTACAGGACAACTGTTAACACATAGTAGGATACTCATTACTTTGCACAAATGACATTGGGGAAACCTGTCACACAGTGGACTGCACACACATAAGGATAAAAGCCCCCTCAGGTGCCCATGAGGCCGATTTTGTGAATAGGAAATCCTTTCACAGCATTAATGTTCAGGTGAATATAACTTTTTGATATTGTCCATTGACGAACACTCTGCATTGCCAGTGATGTGCATTGATTGGTGTAATATTCCTCATCTTATGATTTCAGATGGTCTGCAATGCTGACTGTGTGATCAGCAATGTTGTGGCAAAATGGCCTGGCTCAGTCCATGACTCCAGAATCTTTCGGGCCTCTGAAATCTATCAGTGCCTATCACAAGGTAAGCCACACAACCCCTATTTATAACCATCATGGCTGTGTCAAGAATATCACTGTGTTTATGAGGTAGTAATGATGAGATTTTGTGTTGACAGGTGAATTCTCTGGTGTGTTGCTGGGAGACAGGGGGTATGGCTGCCAGCCTTTTCTCCTGACACCTTTCACAGACCCCCAGGAAGCACAGCAGGCCTACAACCATGCCCATACCAGGACCAGGGCCAGAGTTGAAATGACCTTTGGCCTCCTGAAGGCACGCTTTCACTGCCTTCACAAATTAAGGGTCAGCCCTGTTAGGGCATGTGATATTACTGTGGCTTGTGCTGTCCTCCACAATGTGGCCTGCCTGAGGAAGGAGAGGGCCCCCAGAGTGCCACCAGCCATGGACTGGGACAATCCAGCAATCTTCCCTGATGACGACAGTGGTCGGCTGCTGAGGGACCAATATGTGTTGAATTATTTTAGTTAGTATGTGTGCTTTCAATTTTGGTTAAATATGTCCTGCGGTGGCAGAGGAATTTGGGTTTTTTTGGGTTCGTTTTTTTACGAATTTGGCCTCTTATGATGTTTGTGCGGTATACTGTGTGTAATACAAGGCTGCAGGGAGGCTACTGCATCCATTCATTTGTCTGTTCAGTTGATGTGTATGGATTTGTCCTGCATTTATTTTAGTGTGCAGACATGCAGGGTGTGTTATATACAGACCTTTGAATGTGTATGTATCATTTTGTATAATATGCTTTGATTCTGTGCTTTCCATCTTGTAGAGTCACTGTGACTTCAGTTTCGAAAGGAGCTGATGGTTTACCTGCTTTGTTTTGTCCTTATTCAATAAAGGAACATAATGTTACACATTGTGTTTTTATATTCATATGGAATGTGTATTTGTGTATTTGTTTATATGACAGAGTACTAGGGCCACACTGAGGAAAAAGGATAAAGTCATAAATTTATGAGGCTGGTTCTTTCTGCAGAAAAGCTACATATTCTTTTTACAGTTTTGATACTTATGACAATGTGATACTTAATATTCTGGCACATCAGCATGTCTTTGTTTATGAAACCATACTGAAGTACAATTTCACGAAATGCCCCACATCTGTCATTTTAACAACTGTCCTCCTTTAAAACAACTGGTTACAATATTATGACTTGTCTTTTTTTTCCCTCTGTGGCCCTAATATTCTATCATTTTATATATAGCCTTATAGTCTATGGGAAACTGTAAATTATCTAATGATAGCAACATCATCTAAAAATCATTATTTATCCAAAATGATTGAAATTAATGATCACAAACGTTTAAATAATGACAGTGGGTCTAGTTATATGTGATAACAATGTATAGTGAGCAGTGAAATAACTATTGGTTTCCATTTGTGGTGACTGCTGACTGACATTAGGGATGAGATTAAATAGATCCTGGAATTTAGCCTGGTCTGGAGCAGGCTAGCTCCACAGAATAAATCTCCATGGTAATTTATACCATAACATATCCTCCTGCCCCCTATCCAGCTTTAGTGCAACCGGATTACGGATCAATTGAGCCAGGATCACCAAGATATCCTGGCTTAATCCCTTATCCTAGTTTTGTGCAACAGGCCCCTGATATCTGGGACGTTTACTGAAATCATGATGTTGAACCACTGATTGGAAACTAAAGATTGGTAAAGGTTGGATTTAATTGATTCCTCCTCATTAGAGAGAAACACATGTGCATCTGCTGCTCCTCTGGGTTTTGCACGCTTGTTCTCTGCGTTTGATTTGTGTTGTTACTGACGGCAATGAGACACATTCATTAAAAAGTGATTAAAGTTTTCCCTTTTTCTACATTCTTAATAAGTGCATCTTGCTTTAGTAATATTTATTAGGAGTTTCCTGATTAAAAGTTCCAACAATATTTACACTTCACACACAGTGTCACAGACACTCATTTTCATGGACTTTTAGTCATGTTCAGTCACGTGTTCCTTTGTTCAGTTTTCCCGCCACTAATCAGTTGTCATGGTTACTGATTAATTGTCACAGGTGTTTATGGTTTGGCCCTCATCAACCTCTTCAGTTGTCTTATTGGGCAAATTTGAGAGGACCGAGTGAGGATCATCCAACAAGAAAAGTAATGATTCCTAGTTGGGAACATGAGAAGAGAGAGTGTAATAGTTTTGGATGGAGTGTGGGGAAATTAGTTAGAGAAATGAGATTGGGGGAGGTTGGATATGCTCCAATAATTCCTTTATCTCCAGTACCAATATGGGTTATGTCCCAACCAGAAGTAGATTTAAGTTTATTAGAAAAAAGACAAAGGGAGGGTTCATATGAAACAGAAGTATATAATGTAAGGGAGTATATTGGGTCGAGATATGGGGAATATATGCACATTTTTACAGATGCTTCAAAAGATTCAAAAACTGATCATGTGGGTTCTGCATTTATTATTCCAAAGATTAAAGTGTATAAGAATAAAAGGATATCAGATTGTTTATCGGTGTATACTGGAGAGATGTTTGCAATAATTATGGCAATAAGGTGGATTAGGGAAGTTAAAATATCTAAGGCAGTAATTTGTTTAGATTGTAGTTCAGCTCTAATAAGTTTGAAGGAGATGAAGTCAGAAACAAGACAGGATATGGTAATAAAGATAATTCAAGAATTATATTCAATCACACAAGCTAGTTTGGAGGTACAGTTTTTGTGGGTTCCAGCTCATATTGGGTTGAGAGCTAATGAGGAGGCTGATGCATTAGCAAAAAAGGCAATAGAACGAGAAATAGTAGATATACAGATTTTATTTAGTAGGTCAGAAATTAAGTCAATTATTAAAAAGAATATTATGAAAAAATGGCAGCTATATTGGGATAATGAAATAAAAGGTAGACATATGCATCAAATACAGTCAACAGTGGGTAAGGGAAGAATATCAGGTAGGCGTAGGTATGAGGAGAATATGATTACAAGATTGATATTGGGGCATACAAGATTGAATAGCACATTGCACTTAATAAGTAAGCATCCAACAGGTTTATGTGAGGTATGTGAAGTTAGTGAAACAATTGAGCATGTATTAATGAAGTGTAGGAGATATAATGTTGAAAGGAAAGAGTTGAAGGAGAAATTAAATAATATAGGAGTTAAGTTTACAATTCAAAATGTATTAAAGTCAGATAGGAGTATAATAAATTTAATGGTAGAATATTTGGGAAATACTGGGTTAAATAAGCGTATTTAAATTAGGGTATTTATTTATTTATTTATTTTATCTGTCATGGGGGTTGAGAGTGGACGGAGGAGCTGAACACGCAGCACCGGATGAAATTCGATGAAGCCTCTGTACGGTAAATAAGGGAATTTATGTCGGTAAGGAAAGTGTCAATGGCCCATTTCCAATATAGTGGCGGTAATACACAAATATGTCTGCGACACGCCCTAAAAAAACCAAGAAGAAGAAGAAGAACTTCTGCAGTTGTCTGCTAGTGCTTGTGTTTCACACACTGTTACGCTACTTGGATTATATTTGAGTCGTTTAAATAAACTCTGTCTGATTTGTACTCCTGATGGTCTTCCTCTTTGTTCTACATCGTGACACACAGAGACGTATTGCATGTGTTCCTCAACGCTTGCAGAGCCGCTCGTCTTCTCTCCTTTAGTGAAGGCAGACGAGGATGGACAGGTAAAATGAGACGCATCTCCTGATAATGCTGACACTGGTTCTACATTGAGTTGTAGTCGACAGCATGATCACCTGAGCTGGGATTTGATGCTCTCCTGAGCTTTATCTCCTGCTCCCTGATTCCTGCTTTATCAGACAATCATTCATATTCCTGAATCACTATTAAATGTGATAAACTGTTCCTGCTGAAACACACTCACAACAAACTACATCTTGTGTGTGTGAGAAAGAGCCGGACACGGCTATTGTGTGATGTTTAAAGAGATGAAGCTCTACATAAGGTGAATCTGCAGCTTTAGAGAAATATCCACTGAAAAAACCCAAGCTCTTTTATTCTCCAAGATAAACGTGTCGCTTGAACGCTATTGTCATGGAAATGAGCTGATCTATAGTTTATAGTAATGGCTGTAGTTCAGAGGTGTTTATTCCTCTTCATGCAGAGTTTATCTCCAACATTGATCCTGATGATCTTGATTAGCAGCTTCAGTGTGTTTAATTAGAGCTGGAGATAAACTCGCTGAAGAATCACACACAGTGTAATGTTGATTTAATGGCTTTACCGTTGATGTTTTGTTGAAATATCACCATTGTTTCAACATTAATTGCGGGTGCAAAAGTGATATTGAACCAACATAACTTTGTAATGTTACTTTGTAATTCAGTGCAGTTAGCATTGATGCATCAACATCGACTCAACATTGTTTCAATGATTGCTTGCTATCTTAAAATAAGTTATAAATACTTTTTTTTTTTAAATTAAAACTGTAAAAACAATTAACTGTAATTTTAATTTTTACTGTATGGTTTTAATTGATCTGATTCTTTCAGGTTTATGTCACATTGCATTATTCCACATTTGTAGATCGCTTTGAAAAACTTTCCTGCTAAATGACTAAATTATACACATGATTGGATGATGACAAACTTATTTCATATCATACAGATGTCATCAAACAAAGTCCTCTATGATTTATTATCAGGAACTCTGCGTTTGCAGAAAGAAAAAGTGAAAGACAAAACTGGACAACAGAAGGCAAGGATGAACAAATGAAACAAACAAAAAAAAACATGATAATTTATACAGATAAAAACAAACTAAAAAAGACAAAAATAAATTCAAGAATGGACAACAAACTGAAAAAAAATATACAAGACCAAAAGAATGAACAAATGAGTGAACAAACTGAAGAGTAAACAAAAGCAAAAAAAAATAATTAATAAAAGACCAAAAAAGCGACGCGAGTGCTTTTGCAAAAAAAAAAAAAAAAAATCACTTATTTAAAAGATATTAATCTCCAACGCGCGTTTACGCAACAACGTCTGCTCTCACACGCATGCACCGTGGTGCTCTCGTGAACGCGCGTCCTTGTTTAACCCCCCCTCTCTCTCTCTCTCTCTCTCTCTCTCTCTCTCAAATTCAAATTCAAATTCAAATTAGCTTTATTGGCATGACTTGTACAGTATTGCCAACGCATTGGCCATTACATAGGCAATGAACAAATAATCAATAAAATTAATCAGTAAACAAATGCATGAATACATTTATACAAAAAAAAAAGAAAAAAAAGAAAAAAAAGAAATCCGTATCAAATGTAAAAAAAAAAAAAATACAATTATTAAAAATAAATATACAATTATTTATCCATCTGAGGTTCCACTGGTTGTCCTCATTTCATGGCATGAAAAGACATATTTTGCAGCAATTATCTCACATTTGGGCATTTCTCCCAGTACATATGGGAGTTTCTGTGTGTCTGATATGGATTCGAATTCAGGGTATATTTGGGAAATGTTTGCAAAGTGTTTTTGTCGTAGTGTATTATATTTGGGGCATGAGGTTAGAAAGTGCAGCTCTGTCTCTAGCTGTCCCCTGTCACACTGGGAGCAGAGTCTCTCCTCTTGTGGGAGCCAGCTCTGTCTGTGGCGACCCTTCTCTATGGCCAGGCTGTGTTCACTCAGTCTGTATGTTGTCAAAATTTTTCTTAGTTTAGGGCATTTTATTGTACTCAGGTAATTTGCCAGTGTGAATTCTCTTTTTAGGGTCAGATAACATTGTACTTTACTTTGTGTTTTGGTCGTTTCTTTCCAGTATTCAATATATTTTTCTTTCTGCTTGTTGATAATTTGGTTTGGTCTGCTTGAGCTGGCGCTGCTGTCCTGAGGCTGTTGGGTACTTGTTACTGCAGAGAGCCTCAGGACCAGCTGGCTGAGGGGACTCTTTTCTGGCTTCAGCTCCTGGTATGTTAGGGCTTTGTGATGATATGTCTGGGGGTTAACTGATTTTAAGTGATTGTAAAATTTAATTGATCTTTTTTGTATTTTTAGTAAGAGGGGGTATTGGCCGAGCTCTGCTCTGCACAGGTTATTTGGTGTTTTTCTCTGCACCTGTAGGATGCTCTTACAGAACTCGGTATGGAAAGATTCTATGATTGTTTTGTCCCATTTGTCAAATTCATTATTAAGTTTTGGCCCCCAAATTTCACTACCATATAGAATTATTGGTTCTAGTACAAATTGGAAAAATTTTAGCCAGATTTCAATTGGAATATAGATTTTAATGTGTCTTTTTATTGCATAGAAAGCTCTCCTTGCTTTGTCCCTCAGATCTTTCACAGCCATGTTGAGGTTCCCTGTGTATGTAATGTTGAGGCCAAGGTAAGTGTAGTTTTTTGTGTGTTGTAATTTAGTGGTGTCTAAATAGAAATTGTGTGTAACCTGATTTCTGTATTGTTTCTGAAAGATCATTATCTTAGTCTTTACTGTGTTTACTGTCAGGGCCCAGGTCTGGCAGAATCTCTGCAGGAGGTTAAGGTGCTGCTGCAAGCCTTCTTTAGTAGGTGAGAGCAACACTAAGTCATCTGCATACAGCAGACCTCTGATCTCTGTGTTGTTCAGGGTGAGGCCAGGTGCCGTGGAACTCTCTAACTGGTTTGCTAATTCATTAATATATAGATTGAAGAGAATTGGACTGAGATTGCACCCCTGCCTCACTCCCCGGCCCTGGGAGAAGAACGCTGTTTGTTTGTTTCCAATCTTTATGGCACATTCACTTTTTGTATACATGTTCTTAATCAAATCATATGTTTTTCCTCCAATGCCACTTTCAAGTAGTCTATAGAAGAGGCCCTCGTGCCAGATGGAATCAAAGGCTTTTTGGAAGTCAACAAAACAGGCATATACCTTTCTTTTCTTAATGTTTAATTCTTGATCAATTAGAGTCTGGAGTGTAAATATATGGTCCGTTGTGCGGCAATTTGGCAAAAAAACTATTTGGCATTTATGCAGAATATTGTGGTCATCAAGAAAGTTGACAAGTCGTTTATTAATGATGTTGCAGAATGTTCTCTCTCTCTCTCTCTCTCTCTCTCTCTCTCTCTCTCGTCACACAGAAAGTGAAAGTAAGTTCTCCTGTCACCATTTTGAGCTGGAAAAATCTGAATACGACACTGAAAAAACTGAGCATCAAAGTGTTTATCAATGTTTAAGAAGGAATTTCCGTGTATCTTTAGGATGTTAAATCTGGAGGATTTGAGATCCTTTATATTGTAAAAGTTTGATCAAGGTGAGTGTTCATGTGTGACTTTCTCATATTAATATGAATCTCTGAGAGGCCATTTTACGTGATTGTTTGTTTGATATAAAATCTTTAATTAAGGGTTTCTTTCACGTCAAGGTTTCTTTTGTGTTTAGTGATGTTTGTGATTCTTCAGAAGTTTAGCATATGTGTAAACATGTACAGGCCAATTCACACCTCACAGAAAAACGTTTTTTAATCGGTTCAGTGTGTGTCGATGTGAGTTTGTTTTCTTTTTCACCCCAACATGTTCAATCAGCGTTTCTCGGTGTCCGTTATTTGTCATCAAATTCCAAGGCCCCGTTTACAATGTTACATTGTTATTTTGGAAAACGGAGACATCTCCCGTTCAGCCTTAAAGGTGCCCTAGAATTTGAAATTGAATTTATCTTGGCATAGTTAAATAACAAGAGTTCAGTACATGGACATGACATACAGTGAGTCTCAAATACCATTGTTTTCTCCATCTTATTTAAATCTCGTTTTTGAAAAACACCCCTGAAAAACAGGCGAATCTCCACATAACACCGATTGTGACTAAACAGTCGGGATCATTAATATGTACGCCTCCAAAAATGTGTTTAATATGTACGCCACCAAAAATGCCTCCCATGTTCAAGGCCAGGCGGAACTCAAGCCGAATCATCGTCCGAATCATTTTCACGTAGTGTTTTAGCGCAGTGCGTCTGTGTTGTACGACATACGCATCACACACATGACCAGCGTTGGCCAATAGTGAGCCTACGTGGTGACGTGCAACACAGAAGCGCTGCGCTAAAACAGTACGTGAACCAACTTGAGGCCCAAAGAGAAGGAAATGAATAGTGGAATAAAGTCGTTATTTTTGTTGTTTTTTGCACACAAAAAGTATTCTCGTCGCTTAATAAACTTAAGATTGAGCCACTGTAGTCACTTGGACTATATTAACGATCTCTTTAATAACTTTTCTGGGCCAGCAAGTTTCAATCCCTTAGAAGCCTATGGAGGAGTGATCTAGCTCTCAGATTAATATTACTCTCAGATTTTTTTTTTTTTTGGGGGGGGGGATGTAAAAACAAATATTGCATCACAATAAGTCAAGTCAAGTCAAGTATATTTGTATAGCGCTTTTCACAATACAGATTGTATCAAAGCAGCTTCACAGTATTAAATTAAAATAATACAACAAGGTTTGTTTCTAGTGGAATTTATTGATTGATAAAATCAAATTAAATATCCCCAAAATATCCCCAACTGAGCAAGCCAAAGGCAACAGTGGCAAGGAACCGAAAAACTCCATCAAGTGACCTAATGGTGACCTGAAACTCCAACAGGTGACCTAATGGAGAAAAAAAACCTTGGGAGAACCCAGGCTCAGTCGGGGGCCAGTTCTCCTCTGGCATTTATGAACTAGAGGCCGGATTTTAAGATTAAAAATATTATATGAATGCCTGGCAGTGTAAGTGTAAGTGTATTTATAAGTGTAATTGTGATTGTCAAGACATTTGGTAACTAAATAGAATTGTATGAAGTTTAGTGACAACATGTTACAATGTTGTCATTGTACAATGACTGGTAGGATAGAGTTTTTATTATTGCTTGACAAAAATGTCAAGATTTCTATTTCATTCTTGTGATTTGATTCCGATATTGATTCAATATTGACTAATTTGGATACATGTTTATTTTAAATTTTATTTTAAAAAATAATCTCACCTAATGCTGTAAACATAGAGGGCCCAATCTGCTGGTATTATTAAAGGTTAAAAATAAATTAAATTAAATATAATGCAGTTTTTGTTATAATAACAATTATTTAATGACATAAGTAAAAATATAATAAATATGTAATATAGTGCTCAGCAAAATCTCCTCTCTAGCTATTTTTTCTATTCAATTAACATGCTATGGTCATTAAATGGCTTTCCTGAGGTAAATGTAACGTTATGTGACATAATTGTTCTCCTGCTGTTAAATTGACCTCTTTCCGTGGTTGAAAAACACTAATTGTTCGATATTATGTATACTTTTGTAAGTTGTACTGCATCTTTAAATAAAAAAGTAACAGATGATCGGTTCACGTGCACTTGAACTGAGGCGCTCAGCGATCTGTCACGTCACATTTACAAGCGGCAAACGTATTTTTGTCTGAATTTCGTAATAAAATTGACTGAATAAGAGCTGAGAATTAGTTTAATATTAAAAGTACCTCTTTGCTCCGCAATTTTTCTGTGCATGAGAAAATGGATGCGTGGCGTGAGAGCGTGTGAAAAGTGTCAATTGCGTGAGTCTCACGCTCAATGCGTGAGAGTTGGCAGCCCTGTATATATATTGTATGCTTTGTTTTAGACCACACCCAAACTCATGGCCTCACGAATGTACTCATCTGCACTTATGTGCTAAACCTGTATTGAAGCATATGGAATTGTTGTGGAGAAAATAAAGCTGCAAAGAAAACTTTCTGCTGCTTATTCATGTCTCTAACCGGACATCTGTGGTGAACTAGTCCCCCACTGGCAACCCCAAACTGATTGATAGTCAACAGTTTTTCTATAATTGGACTATATATTTTATTAAAATTAAACTGCATGTTCCATTGATTGTGAAGTTAGACACTGAAAACTGCAGATCAAGCGCATGGGGCTTCATGGTTTTTCTTGTTATGAATTGTCTCCTATTTTCCGTTATTACAGTAAACTGCGCGAATGGATATGGAACTGTAATGCGGTCTAGACCTGCCTGGAACTACTTTAGTCGTGCGTTTCGCTGAAAATAATTGCACACCTTAGAACCTTCATCAACCAATCAGATTCAAGCATTCAACGGCCCTGTAGTCTAAAGGTTAATAGTAAACGAACTCTGCTTGCTGTCCTTGGAGGAGGCTCGAACCCAAAGCTCTGCTTGAGCTCCGAGTTAAACCCCCTATGATGGAATTGGTGATAAGAGGAAAGAGATAATTTACTGGAGGAGAAGAAAGGCTGCCGGAGAATCTGTCATTCAGATGACGTGGTGTCTGCTGCTTATATAGTGCACTCGTAATGATGATCGACAGGACTGAATGTTTAGACTCCTACCGAAACCTACGTTTCCAAACTTCATTTGATTTAGTGTGTGAATGTTTCTTCATTCAGAGTCAGTGGAGGAGATCAAACTCATCAGATTCTCCTGTATCTTCATCATGGCTGATTCACAAGGATCCAGAGATGGAGATTTTCCTCCAGGACGCAGGTACTTTCAACAAACACTGTTAAATATTGTGTTACATCTCAGAAAGAGATCTCACAGATCACAGAACAGTTTACAGAAAATAATATATTTGATTGCCTATTTTTGACTGTTTTTGTTTTAAAACTAATATGAAGGGTTAAATAAAAAGATCATAAAGTTTCCTCAAAGTGCTTTTTGGTGAAAGATGAATGTTTATATTAATATAGTTCCTCTCATAAAGAATGAACACCTTGATCTAAAGGATTAAACTGAATCTGTTCTCTGTTCCAGTTCAGTCCAGCAGAAGAGCTCAAACCCAGAGTCCAGCTGTGTGTCTGTGAAGAGTAACCACTCTATGGATCATCCAGTAAGGTTAAAGAGTGGAGACACACAGTCTGATCTCAGGTATATCAAATGGGATAATGTGTTCTGTGTAGAGGTGAGCAGGGCACAAGAAGGGCTAGTTGTAACACTTGTTTTAGGATACGTTTACACGACAACGATATGCTTAAAACGGAGAAGTTTTTCCTATAGTGTTTCATCGCTATTTAATTGTCTGAAGCAGAATGCAGGGGTTTTTCATCGTTTTCGCGGATCCGCCTGAATGAGGATCGTTTTGACAATGCTGTCGTTTGTACGCAGAAAACTCATTGAAAGAATGTCTCCGTTCTAAGCATATCGTTGTTGTGTAAACGTACCCTGAGTGTATTTACTAGTTGCCATATCAACATATAGAGAAAAAAATGCACCAAAATTAAGAATCCAGATTATTTTGAGAGCAGCTGATCTGAAATAGTTACACTAGCTGCGTTTACATGGACGCTTATAATCAGATTGACGGCTCAGTCGGACTAAAAAACCTTCATGTAAACACCTTAATCGATCTGACTGAGCTCGATCCCATTGGAATTTCGATGGGATTGAAAAGGGAGGTTTATTCCTTTTGTAATCCGATCGAGAGAACGTGTAAACACTTGATCGGATTGAAAACCGAAACTGAAAGGACGGCGCATGTGCAATGACATTGAAATAGCGTAATAACGTATGATGCGCGGAACGAGCTGTTCTTCCTGTTGAATAAAGTATCATATAAATAAGTTTCCCGTCATTCTAAAATTCTCATTTCCCTCAGCGTCTGTGAAGTGAAGCAGGACAACGTCCCACCAGTCCTTGTTTTGGATTCTCATCCACAGATGTCTGGTTTTGGCCGCGGGGAGGGTGATAAATAAGCAGCAGCGGCAAAACGGTTAATTTGCTCATTGTCTACAAATCATGACCAGAGACAGATTAATATTACGTCTGCTGTTTTAAACAAATAAAGAACCAATGGAGGAGAATAGTTATGTGCGAGCAGCGGGAAACTGTATATTTGTGCAGTGTGCGCAGTCAAAAAATCTATTCCGATTTAAAACTTGTGACATATAAACGCGCACATCAACCCGATTACTTTATTTATCGTTCATGTAAACACCGTGTTCGGATTCTTCAATCGTATTGATTTCATTCCGATTTAACCAAAAGGTGTCCATGTAAACGTAGTTACTCACTTCGTCTTTAGCGATTTTGCCTTCATAATAAAAAATACGAGAACGCTTTTGCAGCACTGTTTTATTTTGAGATGAATTGAGAGCTTTAAATCTGAAAAGTTCTGAAAGACATTGAAAAGAGTGGTGGATCGCTTCATCGCAGAAACTGTAAGACACACCGGCTTTGCATTCACAACACTAGTTAGGATGAACGCATCTAGTCTTTCCATTCTTCTTTGTATGCCCTTTTCACTGTCAACTTTCCTCTTTCGACTCTTTGATAGTGCCATTCTCTCTATATCTAGCTTAAATGTTAACATCACTCTGCACACGGCGTAATAGCTCCAGCACGCAAAAAAAAGAAAGAAAACGCAGTTTAGTACGTGAGGATGCCGAGGAATAATTCTGAGTGTAAAAGTAGGCTATGTCAAATAATTATTACAATAAGTTTGGCTCCATTGTTTAACAAGCAAATTAAAATGACACACATTTATTATTCACAATATGGAAAGAGGAAATACAACATGACATTAATGGGCTTATTCAAGGCCTCTTTTATTTTGAGTTATTTTGATCCATTCCTCATCTCCCACATATGTGTGTTTTAGCAAGGCGTTTGTGTATCCAGTTTAAAACCCAGACACAAGTTATCAGGGTTTCTTTGCCTCAATGTCTGCCCAAACTTGAGAAAAGGCTTCAATCCACTTTAGAGGGTTCATGAATAACTCAAAACATCTGAGTCTTCATCATCGAAGCAATTTATTGAAAATCTTTCGGCAACAACTTCATCTTCTTGTACTTGTTTTTAATGATTGATTTAGATGGTTAGCTTGATAACCTATACAGAAGTCACTACAGTCACTACACAGCATTGAGATTGATGTACATTCAAGGATATTTAAAGTATAAACAACATTGTTAAAAATATTCGCAGTTTACATAGCAACTCAGCAGCAATGCTGAGTCTTCTTGGGGGGGTTTGGCTCGAGGTCATGATGATTTTACTCCAAACCATCCCTTTAATGACTGTCCTACTACAGGATTTCACACAGAGTAACAGCTCACTACCAGTTACAAAAGACACAGTAAGAGTCTGTCACAGGCAAATTTAGTTGATTTCTTAAATTATCCTTTGACTATGTTCTGGCTCTTTTTGTTTTATGTTAGCGATATAATTCACATCAACAAATTTTATGAAATCTACTGAGAAACCACGAGAAAAGGGTGAATAAAGACCCGAGAGTAAATGTTCAGAAATTATTCATTATTATTATGTGTGGAACCATGCTGGACTGTGATTTGCTGAGTGTTCGTTGTCAAACTCAAAACTTTGTTTATTTTTAATTACTAAAAAATGACATTAAATGAAAAAGTGAATAATTGTATTTTATTGAAAAAATATTTTAGTTTGTTAATACTCTGAACCCCAAGTGGATTTACACAAACAGTGGAAGCCAGAAAGTGTTCGGTTGTGCCACGCTCTCCCCATAATTTCACCGTCACTTTGGTAAATTGTTTTAAATCATGCTTAACATTTGCAAAATAACTGAATTTAAAACACCACTGAGTTACAGATGTTAATGCAAAAGTGTTACTACACTCCCTGGTCTTTCATAATAAAGAAGATTCCAGTAAAAGTGCACAACATTTATAAGTCTGTCTGCTTTTTATTTTACTTAGTTTTAAAACCAGTTCAGTCCAGCAGAAGAGCTCAAACCCAGAGTCCAGCTGTGTGTCTATGAAGAGTAACTGCTCTATGGATCATCCACCAGTGTTGAAGAGTGGAGACACACAGCCTGATCTCAGGTATATCAAAAGTTATTCTTATAGTATTGGATTTTTATGAAATTATTATTAATATACAGTCAAGTCAAGTCATCTTCATTTATATAGCGCTTTTAACAATGTAGATTGTTTCAAAGCAGCTTCACAGAGATAAACGTATAATTTAAGGTAACAGATTGTTTGGGCTTCATAGCGGTTCTTTAATAAAGTTATATTCCTGCTAAAGTTAGTTTTGATTGATTTGTTTCCGTCGCAACGATCATTTGTTAATAAATTAGGGGCCACTAAGACGACACCATTCTCTCTATACAGACTTTAAACGCGAACCTGTGAGAAACGCTGATGGCGTTCACATGTGCATTAAGAATTGGTTCTATAGTTATGTGCGTTTGAATATATGTGCGCAGGTTTGTAGTTCCCTACAAACCAAGCCTAAACAAAGTACTGGTGTTCCCTTATAATTTTTGATACAGAATTTAATTTAATTTTATCAATTCGGGGTAGATTTGAGTAGACGCGAATTGAGTTTCCCGACGACGCTTTATCTGTAGAGTAGTAAAGGGATCCTCCATAGGGAGAGACTAGTTGGCACTTCAGCACTGCGTTGACATCGGGTCCAGGCGCAGGTCCTTCATCAGATCTGGATACGGCCTGGATCCGGCAGGCTGCGGGAAAACCTCGGGATAAACAAAGACACTAAAATTAGCGTAGATGCCATTCTTCTTATGATGTAACGAGTACATCAGGATTTATGGGATGTGTTCCCGGTTCCAGCTGACCTAATCTATGCAGCCTAACATTGAATTATAGAAGTTTATAATGTATTATGTGAATGCTAGGTCAAAGAGATGTGTCTTTAATCTAGCTTTGAACTGACAGAGTGTGTCTGCTTCCCGGACAATGGTAGGAAGACTGTTCCAAAGTTTTGGTGCTAAATAGGAAAAGGATCTACCGCCAGCAGTTGACTTTGATATTCTAGGTATTATCAACTGGCCGGAATTTTGAGATCGCAATAGACGTGAAGGACTATAATGCGTTAAGAGCTCGCTCAAGTACTGCGGAGCTAAACCATTTAGTGCTTTGTAAGTGATCAGCAATATTTTAAAATTGATGCGATGTTTAATAGGGAGCCAGTGCAATTTTGACAGAACCGGGCTAATATGGTCATACTTCCTGGTTCTGGTAAGAACTCGAGCTGCTGCGTTTTGAACCAGCTGTAATTTGTTTATTAAGCGTGCAGGACAACCACCCAGTAGAGCATTACAATAATCTAGCCTTGAGGTCATGAACGCATGAACTAATTGTTCCGCATTTGTCAATGAAAGCATATGGCGTAATTTAGATATATTTTTAAGATGGAAAAATGCAGTTTTACAGATACTAGACGCATGACTTTCAAATGAAAGATTGGTATCAAAGAGCACACCCAGGTTCCTAACTGACGACGAAGACTTAACAGAGCAGCCATCAAGTGTTAGACAGTATTCTAGGTTATCACATGTGGAAGTTTTTTGTCCAATAATTAGAATCTCTGTTTTTTCAGAATTTAGTAGTAGGAAATTACGAGTCATCCAATTTTTTATATCCGCTATGCATTCCGTTAATTTTGTGAATTGGTAAGTTTTGTTAGGTTTTGAAGAAATATACAGCTGAGTATCGTCGGCATAACAGTGAAAGCTAATGCCATGCTTCCTAATGATATCTCCTAATGGTAGCATGTACAGAGTGAACAGCAGTGGTCCTAGTACTGAGCCTTGTGGTACGCCATACTGAACTTGTGATCGATAAGACATCTCTTCATTTACTGCTACAAACTGATAATGGTCAGATAAGTATGATTTAAACCATGCTAGTGCAATTCCACTAATGCCAACTTAATTTTCGAGTCTATTTAAAAGAATGTTGTGGTCGATAGTGTCAAACGCAGCACTAAGATCGAGTAACACTAATAGAGAGACACAACCACGATCGGATGATAAGAGCAAATCATTTGTGACTCTAATGAGGGCAGTCTCAGTACTATGGTATGGTCTAAATCCTGACTGGAAATCCTCACAGATATTATTTCTTTCAAGAAAAGAACACAGTTGTGAAGATACTGCTTTTTCTAATATCTTTGACAGAAAAGGTAGATTCGAGATCGGCCTGTAATTGACTAATTCTGTAGGATCAAGTTGCGTTTTTTTAACAAGCGGTTTAATCATAGCCAGCTTAAAGGTTTTTGGTACGTATCCTAGAGACAAAGATGAATTAATGATATTAAGAAGAGGATCTATGACCTCTGGGAGAATCTCTTTCAGTAGCTTAGTCGGTATAGGGTCTAACATACATGTTGTAGATTTAGATGATTTAACGAGTTTAGTAAATTCTTCCTCGCCTATAGCAACGAACGAATCAAATTTGTCCTCAGGGAGACTACAATGCACTGCCTGATGCGATACTGTAGTAGATGGTTGCATAGTTATAATTTTCTCCCTGATATTATCAATCTTATAAGTGAAGAAATTCATAAAGTCATTGCTGCTTTGTTGCTTGGAAACTTCTGGGCTTGAAGCTTTCTTTTTCGTTAGTTTAGCCACCGTTTCAAATAAATACCTAGGATTATGTTTATTTTCTTCTAATAGGGTTGAAAAATAAGCAGATCTAGCAGCTTTTAAGGCCTCTCTGTAAGCAATCGAGCTCTCTTTCCATGAAATGCGAAATACCTCTAGTTTTGTTTTCTTCCAGTTGTGCTCCATTTTTCTGGCTGCTCTCTTAAGGGCCCGAGTGTGCTCGTTGTACCACGGCGTTGGACTATTTTCTTTAACCTTCATTAAGCGCAA
Source organism: Abramis brama (assembly GCF_963993115.1). Lineage (NCBI taxonomy): Eukaryota > Metazoa > Chordata > Actinopteri > Cypriniformes > Leuciscidae > Abramis > Abramis brama. The sequence goes on from NC_139972.1 coordinate 2,072,149, forward strand.
CGGAGCAACTGTGTCTAAAGTGCTGGAAAAGAGAGAGTTAAAAGTTTCTGTTGCAATATCAAGTTCTTCTAAGCTATCTGGGATGCTGAGATGATGAAACTGATCAGGAAGATTATTGATAAAGCAATCTTTAGTGGCAGAAGCGATAGGTCTAACATATTTGAAACACGGAGTCGGCATTGCAGCCTTGGCTAAATGAAGTTTACACGAGACTAGATAATGATCTGAGATGTCATCGCTCTGCTGCAGAATTTCAACGGCATCAACATCTATTCCATGTGATAATATTAGATCTAGAGTATGATTACGACAATGAGTAGGTCCTGACACGTGTTGTCTAACTCCAATAGAGTTTACAATGTCTTTAAATGCCAATCCCAATGCATCTTTTTCATTATCGATGTGTATATTAAAATCACCAACAATTAGTACTTTATCTGCAGTCAATATTAATTCTGACAGAAAGTCCGCAAATTCTTTGATAAAATCTTTATGGTGCCCTGGTGGCCTGTATACAGTAGCCAGCACAAATCTCAAACGTGATTTATCATTAATACTATATATTTTTACATTAAGTACCAACACTTCAAAAGAATTATATTTAAAACTTGATTTCTTAGTGGTTTTGAAAATATTACTATAAATTACAGCAACTCCTCCCCCTTTGCGTTTCAGACGAGGCTCATGTTTATAACAGTAATCTTGCGGGGTGGACTCATTTAAAGTAATGTAATCGTTTGATTTTAGCCAGGTTTCTGTCAAACACAGCACATCTAGGTTATTATCTGAAATCATATCATTAACAATGAGTGTTTTTGAAGTAAGCGATCGAATATTCAGCAACCCAAGCTTTAGCATTTGCTCATCTGTATTATAGCTGTTTTTTATTTGTTGAACATCAATTAAATTTTTAACCTTAGATGGGTTTAAACGTTTTTTGGATTTCCAAATTCGGGGAACAGACACAGTCTCTATATGATGATAGCTAGGTGAAAGAGGCTCTATGTGATGGGATTTATCTGACCTTGGTGACGCGAGGCCGCTAGCAGACAGTCGGTTTAGCCAGTCTGTCTGCTTCCTGACCTGAGCCCCAGATTGTCATGTTTGAGCTCTAAGACTATGAGCCATATTACTAGAGAGAAGAGCAGCACCATCCCAGGAGGGATGAATACCATCTCTTTTCAACAGGTCAGGTTTGCCCCAAAAACTTTTCCAATTGTCTATAAATTCTATATTATTTTGCGGACACCACTTAAAGGCGAACCGTTAAGCGAACACAATCTACTGACTATCTCATCACTCCTGCGAACAGGAAGGGGGCCAGAGCAGATTACAGTGCTTGACATCGTACTTGCGAGTTCACACACCTCTTTAATATTAATTTTGGTGATCTCCGACTGGCGGAGTCGAACATCATTTGTGCCGACGTGAATAATGATCTTAGAGAATTTACGATTAGCATTAGCCAGCACTTTTAAATTTGCTTTGATGTCAGGCGCTCTGGCTCCCGGCAAACATGTGACTATGGTGGTTGGTGTCTCTATTTTCACGTTCCGTGTAATAGAATCGCCAATAACTAGGGCACAATCATTCTCAGTGGGTGTTTCCTTTAGCGGGGCAAATCGATTTGTTATGGTAATCGGAACGGAAGAGTGGTTTTTTGATCCGCGACTAGAGCGATCCCTCACTGTCACCCATTTGCCCGGCTGCGCAGGCACTAATTCAGCTGGAACCGAATCATGTAAAGAGTTCACTATGCTAGGCGCATCCAAAATAGTATCTAAAGCTCTAGCACTCTTACTATCCTCAATTAAAATTTGGATGCGTGTTTCTAGTTCTGAAATCTTCTCTGTCAGCCTAACTGTCTCCTTGCATTTATCACATATAAATCCTATATTGCCAACAGAGAAGGCTATGCTAAACATGTGACATGAAGTGCAGGTGACAATAACAGGACAAGACATTACTCACCGTGTTTGTTGAGTCATTCTTACTCACCTGAGCTTTTTATGAACTCAAAGGCGCGGGCGCGCGAGAGAAAATAAATAAATAAAAATAGCTGAGCGCACGGGTGGCGCGTTAACAGGCTAGCGAATTACTAGCGTGTTGTGCTAGTAGTAACGGAAGCTAGCGATGTCAGGTTAATCTGAGATGTTGTAGTAGTAGTATAAACAACTAGAAATTGTAGTAAATGATGGTTCAAAACAAGGAAATACGAGGCTAAGACGGAGCTTACAGCACCGAAGCAAACACACTCACAGCAGGCAGCTAGGCAGACAGGAGCAATCGATCAGCGATCAGGTGATCCGCCAAGACGTTTTGATCAGGTGATTTCAAGACGTTTGTCAAGTTTTTGTCATTAAAACGCTCTTGTACGTAGGCCTAATTTCTTACGCATCTAATCCCATGCCTCCGTTGCTGATTCCAAAACGCCATTTTAGAGTTAGTAACGAGGTTTGAGCCACTGATAGCAGACTAATGCTGGGGACACACTGAACGACTAGCTGACACATTCTCTGACTGTTTCCATCGACTGCAGCAGATCTTAAACACCGACTGTGAACACAGACTGAACGTGCTGAAACACACTCACAGCAGGCAGCGAGGCAGACAGGAGCAATCGATCAGCGATCAGCCAGCAATCCAGCAAAGTCTTACAGCAGTTTAATGATCTGGATTTGAACCAAATAATTCTAAGTTCAAATCCTGTAAGTTTCAGTCTATTAATGATCATCATTGTGCTCTTGTGTAAAGCTCTATGTATTGTATTGTTAATACATTCACACACTGTAAAAGCTGTTGGTCTATTCCTCAGTTAATGACACAATTACATCAATATCAGTGTGTCTGATTCTTTACCCTCTTCATTCTGATTTAAGGTCAAATCTTCAATCCAGACCAGTTAAAAACAAAACTGTGTTCAAGCCTGTGATTCAACTACAAGACTTTAATGAGAGCATGTGTCCTGGTTTCAGGTAAAATGCAGGACTTTTGATGTTGTTGTTGTTGTTGTTTAATGTTAGATGTTGCAATTCACATCACACACACACATCACACACACACACGATTAATGATTGAAACATTTCAGAAAAAAACCTAATGATGTTCTGTGTCTAGGGTTGCCAACCGTTCCGTATAATAAGGAATCGTTCCGTATTTGACACATAAAAGTCTTGTTCCGTATTGAACTGATACGGAACGCACTTTGTTCCGTATTTTTGAGAATAAATTCAGTGCAAATCCATGACAGACACATTATTAGCTTCTAATATAGCAGAGAGAAATTCACATTTCATATGGATAATCAGAGAGTAGCCTATTTATTTTGGTTTGAATATTTTCGTTTAAAAGTAGACATTTCAAGCTTTCTGTAATAGATAGCCTATATTTCTCAAATCTGTGAGGCACAAGCTGAGTTTCGGCGCCCTCCAGTTCATGTGCAATGCAAGTTGTGCTGTATGGTGCCTTATTACATTGCCTGCTATATATTTGCTTCTTATTTAATAAATACGGGCAATTTGTTGATAAAACATTGATCAAAATTAAGATACAATTTATACAAAATGAAAATCTTTTAAAAAGAGTTTTCTACAAAACAAAACTTAATGAAGTCGTCAAAATCATGTTTTACCAAAAACAGCGCCGTTGCTAGGAGGGCGCCAGTGCCTCTGCCTCGCGAGTAGATGATAGCCCTGAAGACGCCTAGCAATGGTATACCTTTAGTGGTAGTATACCTTTAGTTAATACCTTAAGAGTCTTCGTAGCGCGCTAAGAGACAGCGTTATCGGAAAATGCAGCCCAGGTATGATGCGTAATGGAGATTCCAAAGCGCTCTTCTTTGGTCAGAACCATGGAGAGCGATCGCGGATAGGTCCGTCCTATGCACTGAAACTTTTAACAATACAACTAAATTTTAAAGAGCATCAAGCTATTAAAATCGATATTATGTATACACACAGATAATATAACAGTAGGCTTTAATAGTCAATATTTTTTTATTAGGTTAAACAGTGATTGGATAACGTTTTTAATGTAACGTTTTTAATTTAAGGCCCACCCACTATTGGTCTGGCCCATCCAAAACTGGAATCCTGGCTCCGTGGTGGTGGTGGTTCACCCCCCCCCCCCCGTTCCGTATTTCTATTTCAGAAAGTTGGCAACCCTATCTGTGTCCCATAAACAGTTTTGTCATTTATGGCTATTTGCTTGTCTAACTTGTGTAATAATTTTGGATTTTAATCTTGCAGCCATGACTCTAAACCTGTTGAAGTAGAACCAATGAACACATTGAGATCAAATCTGAGACAGAAGTTTGAGTGTTTGTGTGAGGGAATATCAAAGCAGGGAAACCCAACACTCCTGAATGAGATCTACACAGAGCTCTACATCACAGAGAGTGGAAGTGGAGAGATCAATAATGAGCATGAGGTGAGACAGATCGAGACACAGTCCAGGAGAGCAGAAACAGAGGACATACCGATCAAATGCAGAGACATCTTTAGACCTTTACCTGGACAAGACAAACCCATCAGAACTGTGCTGACAAAGGGAGTCGCTGGCATTGGGAAAACAGTCTCTGTGCAGAAGTTCATCCTGGACTGGGCTGAAGGGAAAGAGAATCAGGACGTCCAGCTCATATTTCCACTTGCTTTCAGAGAGCTCAACTTGATGAAGGACAAAACACTCAGTCTTTCAGATCTTCATCTCTTTTTCCCTGAAACCAAAGAAATGGACATATTCAGTGATGAGTATAAAGTGTTGTTCATCTTTGATGGTCTGGATGAGTGTCGTCTGTCTCTGGATTTTCAGAGCGATGTGAGGTTGTGTGATGTGACTGAATCAGCCTCAGTGGACGAGCTGCTGATGAACCTCATTGTGGGGAATCTGCTTCCCTCTGCTCTCATCTGGATCACCTCCAGACCAGCAGCAGTGGATCTCATCCCCTCTGAGTGTGTCCATCGAGTGACAGAGGTACGAGGCTTCAGTGACACACAGAAGGAGGAATACTTCAGGAAGAGAATCAGTGATCAGAGTCTGGCCCACAGGATCATCTAACACCTGAAGTCCTCAAGGAGCCTCTTTATTATGTGCCACATCCCAGTGTTCTGCTGGATCTCAGCCACTGTTCTAGAGGAGATGTTGAGTGAAGCAGAGAGAGGAGAGATTCCCAAGACTCTCACTCAGATGTATACACACTTCCTGCTCATTCAGACCAACATCAAACATGAGAAGGACTATGAGAAGAAAGCGAAAGATGAAGACATGATTGTCAAACTGGGGAAACTGGCTTATCGGCAGCTTGTGAAAGGCAACCTGATCTTCTATGAGGAAGACCTGAGCGAGTGTGGCATTGATGAGGCAGAAGCATCAGTTTACTCAGGATTGTGCACTCAGATCTTCAGAGAGGAGTTGGGCTTGTGTCAGGGGAAAGTCTTCTGCTTTGTTCATCTGAGCATTCAGGAACATCTAGCAGCTCTATATGTGCATCTCTCCTTTATCAACAATAACATCAATGTGTTTGACCAGATTACCAAACCAACTAATGGAGACACAGTTTCCCTATCGGATCTCCATCAGAGAGCTGTGGATGAGGCTTTAGACAGTAAAAATGGGCATCTGGACCTTTTCCTTCGTTTCCTTCTGGGTCTGTCAGTGAAGTCTAATCAGAGTCTCTTACAAGAACTAAAGACACAGACAACAAACAGCTCTCACAACAATGAGAAAACAGTTGACTATATTAAAGAAAAGATCAGTGAGAATCCCTCTCCAGAGAAATACATCAATCTGTTTCACTGTCTGAATGAACTGGGGGATCTTTCTCTAGTGAACGAAGCTAAACCTCATATGAATGGAGGATTGTGTGATGTGAAACTCTCCTCGTCTCAGTGGTCAGCTTTAGTGTTTGTGATGTTGTCCTCAGAGAAGACACTGCAGGGGTTTGACTTGAAGAGCTTAATTGGATACGGAAATGATCGGTAAGTCACACTGAGTGCAATCATTACAGTCTAAAACATTATGAACAAAGAGAAACTCAGAGATCAGAGGTGTTTAAATCATGGGGCAATCTGATGTATTAGATTGTTTTGGTTTTGGTCAATACTTTAAAAGGGCAATACAAACTTTATATAGTGACTGCAATAGTTCAGTTAAACTTCCATGGGGAACTACTCGTAGATTTAGCATCTCCCGGGGCATAAAACAAGGAGATCCAGCGGCTCCGTTCCTATTTCTTTTGGTCATGCAAACAATGGCTCTATATATACATAATGACTCTTTTCAAGGCATCAAAATTATGCAAAAAGAAATGAAATGCTGTCAGCTTGCTGATGATACAGCTAGTTTTTTAAAAGACATATCACAGGTTAAAAAGTTATAGATTGTCGCAATATATTTTCTAAAGCTTCAGGTTTATCTTTAAATGTTAAAAAATTTACTCTTTTTCCACTTAAAGACAATGATATTCCTTTAACCGAATTTGAAGGTATTCCAATTAGGGAGGAAGTTACGGATCTTGGTATCAATATTTGTAAAAGTCAATCAGTCAGAGTGCAATCCAATATCCAACCCCTTATGGTAAAAATGAAAAAGAAATTTGATATGTGGCTCATGAGGGATTTCTCGCTCAAAGGGAGAGTTCTTTTATCTAAAACTGAGGGCTGTCTCGTTTAGTCTATCATGCAAAAGTGTTAGATATACCAAAATCTTTTACTAAAAAAATTGATATGGAAAAACAGACTTTTTTGAGACTTTTGGGAGACAGTAATGAACCCCATAAGCAGTCACTGTTTAAAAAACAGGTATTGTTAAATGGTGTTGATATTAAAGACAGTAAATGTAATAATACATTTTTCAGATGCCTGATTCATTGCCCTGCAACACCTCGAAATATATACTTATGGAATGAACATTTTGAAAATTTGAATTGGAGATTGATTTGGACTTATAATAACAAACATTGAATCAATAATAAAGTTTATGAAATATACTTTAAAATTATACATTACATTTATCCAACAAACCAGTTCCTAAAAAGGTATAAGAATGACCTTTCTGAATCTTGTGTATTTTGTAAAAAGGATACTGAAACTATTTTGCATCTTTTCTTTGAATGTATGCATGTGAATTTTTTTTGGATTGATGTGGAATATTTATTTAATATGTTAAGTGGAATCAAAATTCACATAGAGAAAAGGGATGGTTTTTTTATTATGACAATTTTTGGTTAAATCTTATTATATTACTTGGTAAGTTTTATATCCACAAATGAAAATGGTCTGAAAGGATTCCTAACATTTTCCATTTTAAGGCTGATATGAAGATTTACTTGGAAACACTGCAAGGACTCTCAAACCGCAAAGCAACTAGAACTATGGTCATCTATAAAAAATTTAATTCCTCTTCTTTATTCTAATTATACATATATACCTCCTCTCCGATTTGTCTTATTTTTTTCTTTTCTTTTTTTCCTTAATGTGTGAATTGACTGTTAAGCATCTTTGATATAAATGTTACCTGCAATATTCCTCATATTTTATGATGCTCTGGATTCATTTTGAACCTTACCGGTATATGTAAAATATGTGTAGACTGTATTATACAATGTATAATTTTGGAAATAATAATTAAAAAAGTGTTATGGGCAACAACAACTCAACCTGTAAGAAATCTAAAGGACATAAGTACTCGTTCATTCAACTTTCAACCTAACTCATGTTGAACTTGCAAAACCTACAATCAAATCTGAGATTTCTCAACGGCAATCGGGTGAAAGAGACAAATTTAGCCGTTTAGCTCCATAGACTCCCATTCATTTTGCACTCATGGGCGATCGCCCCCAGTGGAGCTCTGGTGGAACTACAACCAAAGTTCGGTACAATAGAACTTAATAGGGAGTGGCCAGGCTCTCCCATAGACGTATACACTAGATGTCGCCTTGGCTATGGCAGTTCATTGGAACGAATGCGTCAATAGAGCCGCCATCTTGTACATCTAGTGTATATATCTATCATCTGTATATATCTATGTATATCTATGAGGCTCTCCGTAGACGGGCTTTGGTTTCGTCAGCTTCCGGTTGCGATGCGCCGGCGCGCGATATTTTTTTTCCCAGGATGGTAGGGGAAGACTCATGAATATTAATTAGGTAAGTCATCCCTGATTGGTCTTAACCCCAGTGACGGGTAGGTTTAGGGCGGGGTTAGGGGTAGGTCATCAGACCCCCAGTGGCGGGTAGGTTTAGGGGTGGGGTTAGGGGTAGGTCATCAGACCAATCAGGGATGACTTACCTAATTAATATTCATGAGTCTTCCCCTACCATCCTGGAGAAAAAAATATCGCCGCCGGCGCGACTCGGCCGTGACGTCATCAGCGGCTGCCGCTCGATCGTTCGGTTTGGCTGACGCAACTTTACGCTGGAAGACTGACTACGCGCACACAGACACACAACACAGGGACGAAACGACGAGACAGTGCCGTGTAAGTGTATGAAATGACCGGGAAATGGATATGGAAGGGAGAGTGGAGAAATGGGTGAATGTCCATGTGCTGTCAGCATCTCGTGTGCAGCCACTCCTGTGATAGCGGCAGTGTGAGGGAGGAACGAGACGTGGATGAATGAGGTGTGTGTGTGTGTGTGTGTGTGTGTGTGTGTGCACAAAATACTTCTTGATTCGTGAAAATATACGCATTTCACAGGACAAAAAATCTGATATGTCAAAATAGTGTTGTAGTGTAACTGCAGGCTAATAGACCTGACACAAAATAAAGAAAAAACAAATCTGTGTTGCTGAATACAAGCTTCTACAGTTATAGATACTAAAACAACTTTCACATGTCCTTTATAAAGCAGTGTTTAATTAAAATATATATATTTGAGAGTATTTAGGAAGGTATAATGTATTGTTTACTTGATATGAATTATTATTGATATTCATATATCAATAATTATAACTTTTGTTAGCATTATTAATTAATATATTTATATTTTATTTTCCATTAGTGTCCCACAGAACACTGGAGATGAAGTTCTCCAGAAGCTGATGCCTGTGGTTACAGCAACTAGATACGCTTTGTAAGTAACACTTAGAACAAGCATCACTGTTAAAACATTATAACATTTCTTACTTAAACATTATAAATTAATGATTTAACAAAAAATATTCATTGTAATTTAATTTAAATGTTAATAAATTTATATTTAGGGAAAATAAAACTGATGTATTCCATTTAATCAGTTTTATATAATCGTTCTCCCTCACATAGAGACATAATCTCTTAGAATAACAGTTAAACTCACTGATATATTGAATTAATTGATTCCTGATATTGATTTAGTTAAATCTTGTTTGACCTAAATGATTGAAACTAAATGATCTAAATTATCTAAATGATTGATCCAAATAATGAAACATTTGGATTCGTGCCGAATGAGAAATGTAGGCTTTTTTATAATAATAATAATAATTTGTTATATTCAGGGTGGATACATTCATACAACAGTGGCTGGTGGATGCCCAATTTTACCAGCCACTTTTTCCGAAATTCAAATTTATAAAAGAAAGAACACTAGCATATTTTTATTTGCTTCAATAAATTTTTATTTATTTATTATTAATACATATTTTATTTTGTTCGGTCAGTTTCAAGTTCAAGTTCCACTTTATTTATCCTTAGAGAAGGACATTTAGTGTGCAGCAGGATAGCTAAGTCAAGTCAAGTCACCTTTATTTATATAGCGCTTTTTACAATACAGATTGTATCAAAGCAGCTTCACATTGATAACATGAAAATAATACAACAAAGTTTGTTTCTAGAAGAAAATTGCATCATCGTCCACCCACAATAAGGCAGATCAATAATATTGTTGAATATTAAATGTCCCCAACTAAGCAAGCCAAAAGCCAAGGCAACAGTGGCAAGGAACCAAAACTCCATCAGGTGACAGAATGGGGAAAAAAACCTTGGGAGAACCCAGGCTCAGTCGGCGGCCAGTTCTCCTCTGGCCAATGAGCAAAAAGTGTATGGTTATGATCCAGGCAGCGTTACAGGTCAGAAGTCAGATTGGTCGTGTCGATGAGGCCTTCACAGGGCTGATGAGGCTGGCACTTCAGGATGCGTCATGGTGAGGTCCAGATGCCGATCCACCATCTGATCTGGATACGGCCGAGGTCCACCTCACTTCAGGAAACGGAGAGTCTTGTTGACACTTCAGGACTGCATTGTCATCGCGTCCAGGCGCTGGTCCCTCACCAGATCTGGATACGGCCTGGATCCGATGGACTGCGGTAAACCTCGGTATAAACAGAGAGACTAATATTAGCGTAGACGCCATTCTTCTTCTGATGTAACGAGTACATCAGGATTTATGGGAAGTGTTCCCGGTTCCGGCTGACCTAATCTATGCAGCCTAATATGGAATTATAGAAGTCTGTAATGTGTTATGTGTATGCTAGGTCAAAGAAATGTGTTTTTAGTCTAGCTTTGAACTGACAGAGTGTGTCTGCTTCCCGGACAATGTTAGGAAGATTGTTCCAAAGTTTTGGTGCTAAATAGGAAAAGGATCTACCGCCAGCAGTCAATTTTGATATTCTAGGTATTATCAACTGGCCGGAATTTTTAGATCGCAATTGACGTGAAGGACTATAATGCGTTAAGAGCTCGCTCAAGTACTGCGGAGCTAAACCATTTAGTGCTTTGTAAGTAATCAGCAATATTTTAAAATTTAAACAATGTTTAATAGGGAGCCAGTGCAGTGTTGACAGAACTGGGCTAATATGGTCATACTTCCTGGTTCTGGTAAGAACTCGAGCTGCTGCATTTTGAACCAGCTGTAGTTTGTTTATTAAGCGTGCAGGGCAACCACCCAGTAGAGAATTACAATAATCTAGCCTTGAGGTCATGAACGCATGAACTAATTGTTCCGCATTTGTCAATGAGAGCATATGACGTAATTTAGATATATTTTTAAGATGGAAAAATGCGGTTTTACAGATACTAGACACGTGACTTTCAAATGAAAGATTGGTATCAAAGAGCACACCCAGGTTCCTAACCAACGATGAAGACTTAACAGAGCAGCCATCAAGTGTTAGACAGTATTCTAGGTTATTACGTGAGGACGTTTTTTTGTCCAATAATTAGAATCTCTGTTTTTTCAGAATTAAGTAGTAAGAAATTACTAGTCATCCAATTTTTTATATCCGCTATGCATTCTGTTAATTTTGCGAATTGGTAAGTTTCATTAGGTTTTGAAGAAATATGGAGTTGAGTATCATCAGTATAACAGTGAAAGCTAATGCCATGCTTCCTAATGATATCTCCTAATGGTATCATGTACAGAGTGAACAGCAGCGGTCCTAGTACTGAGCCTTGTGGTACGCCATACTGAACTTCTGATTGATAAGACATCTCTTCATTTACTGCTACAAACTGATAACGGTCAGATAAGTATGATTTAAACCATGCTAGTGCAATTCCACTAATGCCAACATAGTTTTCTAGTCTATTTAAAAGAATGTTGTGGTCGATAGTGTCAAATGCAGCACTTAGATCGAGTAACACTAATAGAGAGATACAACCACGATCGGATGATAAGAGCAAATCATTTGTGACTCTAATGAGAGCTGTCTCGGTACTATGGTACGGTCTAAATCCTGACTGGAAATCCTCACAGCTAAAAACACACACACACACAGAGAAAAGCAGCGATTGAGTGAAAATCACTTTAAAGATCTCACTTAACTGACCAGCACAAGACTTAAAGGTCTCATATGGTGAAAATGGGTTTTTATGGGATTCTGTGTGTCATATAGGCTCGGGGGTGTAAATTAAAAGCTGTGAAAATGTGAAATCGCTCACGGACGGGCCAGTCAGAATCTGATGTGTTTTGCTACGTAGAACCCGCGTAACCAATGGGTGTCGTGTTCCAAAACTCGACCTAGCCCCGCCCCCTTTCTCCAATCCGAGAAGCAGCGGGAGTCATGTGTGGAGTTAAGTCGTCCCTGAAAACCGGCCATGAGAAATGCATCATTTTATAAAACTACAAATAAGGTCGTACTATATGGTCTACCAGCGTCACAGGACCTTCATGCTGCTGACACCACTGCCTTTTCCAGGAACAGCGGCACAGAGAGCCGGGATAAGAGTAGGTGTGTGTGTGTCAGGGAACACAGGGGTTTCTGTGACTTTCAAACATGAACATGTGAACATTCCGTCCAGCAGCGAATCCAAGCGTTTGTGGGAGGCGAGGAAAAAGGCTCTCGGAAAACTGTGGGAAAATCAACACAACTTTTTTTTTTTTGGTAACACTATTAAATTAGTGTTTACAGGGCCGGCGCTAGCCATTTGGGTGCCCTAAGCACAAATGCTTGGCGGTGCCCCCCCCCCCCCAACCCCAACCCCAACCCCAACCCCAACCCCAACCCCAAAACCAACCACCAAAGAAATAACTACCATTCAGAATTTCTTAGTTAGGTTCTCTTTACTTCCAAAAAAACTGCTGCAAATAAATAATTGGAACTGAACAATGTAAACACAGAAAGTTAAAAGTGCAAAAAAAGTTTAAAGTGCAAATAACAGTATAAGTGTATGGATTTTATGAAGTATGAATTTTAAAGTGCACATTTTAAACTGCAAATAACCATACATAACTGCACAGTAGAATTTACTCAACAGAGGGACTGCATCTCTATAAAGAGACCATTCTGCTATTCTATAGAACTATATTAAACATTTTCACTACCATCAGTTGTCAGAGGCCCTACAGAGGCACACGCCTACATTTCCTAGCTGCAAAATCAGCTATCAGGTCATCATATGACAGTTTCTGAGCCACGTCCCCATTGATGCTGATGACAGCCAGACCACTTAAACGTTCCTGCCCCACTGATGAACGCAGGTACTTTTGATGAGTTTGAGCTTTGAAAAGCTTCGCTCAGCAGAGGCAACTGTGACAGGGAGAGTCAGTGCAATACGAAGAGCAATCCACAGATTGGGATATACCTCTTGAAGCCGATTGTTATGCAGAAATGTCAGCATTTCCCAGGCAGATGTCTGTGGTGAAAGCTGAGGAAGGTTGATGATTTCCTGCATCATCTCAGGTCCATCAATGTCAGCCAGTCCCTTATCCGTCATTGTCTTGTGTACTTCATTGCAGTGTCTCTTCAAGTCCTCCTTGGACATTCCGTTCACTTTGCTGAAGTCAAGCAGCACTCCATATTTTTCTTTGACTTGATTCATGGTCTCAAACCTCTCCTGTAGTGACATTAAAGCAGAGTCCACAACACAATTGAAAAATGTGACTTCAAGCTTTTTAAGGGCATCATTGAGGGGCTCATCAGCAGCTTCGTATGCAAAGTGCCTTTTTGTGCTCCTGAGCCTTTTCTCCTTAAGCTCTGTTTCTATATTCAGGGCCTCACAGAGTTTCTTGGCAGTTGACACAGCCTCATCAAACCCAGATTGTCTGTATTTGGAGAGGTTGATTTTGGTACTGTCAATGAGCCTGACAGCAATATCAAGCTGCATGGAACTGGATTGCAGTAGCTTGTTCACCTGGTTTGTAATGGTAAGTAGTTCACACCACACAACAGAGCAAATCACAAAACGAAATGAGGCTACTTCCTCAGCAAGAGCTTGAGCCTCCACTTTTGCCACTGGATCATTAACAGCCTCCCTTGCCTCAAGGAGAGCATCTCTCACTTCCTTTGTTTGATTTCGGACAGCTGTTACACTCTGAAGCCTACTCTCCCATCTAACGTCACTCCAAGATTTCAGAGTGAGTTTAACATGTTTTGTTAAAATGGACCATCGCTGGGTGGCACCGGAGAAGAAATTGAACAGCTTCTGCAAATACCCAAAGTAGCCAGTGGCATCTTGTGAGGACTTGGCAGCATCAGCTATGACAAGATTCATAGTGTGAGCTCCACAAGGGATAAACAACGCTCTTGGGTTCAACTGTAGCAGTCTAGCCTGAACACCTTGCTTCTTCCCTCTCATGTTGGCTCCATTGTCATAGGCCTGTCCTCGACAATTTTCAAAAGGAATGCCAAGCTCCTTCAATTTCTCAAGGACAACATTGGACAGGTTAAGGCCAGTAGTTTGCTCCACATCAATATATCCTAGAAAGTATTCTTTAATGTCTGGTTGCAGTTGGAAACAGACAATGCGCACTATGACTGACATCTGTTCCCTGTGACTCACATCTGGAGTACAGTCAAGAATGATAGAGAAATATTTGGCCAAATGGATTTGTCTCACAATGGTGCGTAGTGTCTCTGAAGAGATGATCTGAATTAGTTCGTTTTGTATCTCATGGCTGAGGTAATGTGTGTGGGAACTGTCATCTTTTATTCTGGCCAAATGATTTTCCATTACAGGGTCATATGTTGCCATAAGCTCAACTTCCTTCAAGAAGTTGCCATTGTCTGGCTCATAAAGACGGTCAGAAGAGCCTCTAAAAGACAAATTTCTTGAGGCCAGTGAGAGAGTGATTGAGAGCAAGCGTTTGAGAATCTCTCGCCACCTTTTCCTTTCTGCCTCCAGTAGTTTCAACTCCTGCTGATCTATTGCCATGCCCTTCTTTAGCCGTGTGTCCAGTTCTCTCCACTTGAGCATGCACTGTGTGTGATCTTGGCTACACTCATGACCCCTCAAACTGGTGTTGATGTTAGACCAATCACTGTGGCCCTCTGCAGTCAGCTTTATATCTTTTGTGCTAAAAAGCTTGCATGCAAAGCAGAACACAGCATTGTTCTGTGGAGAATACACTACCCAGCTCCTGTGCACTTTTTCTCCATTAGGGAGAACTTTGAACTGGAGGCTAGTATGAAATGCTCTTCCATCCGGTCCCTTAGGGAAATTAAAATCAGAGCTGACTTTAAAAGGCCCTCTCCGCACAATTTCCACACGATCAGCATCTAAAATGTGAGCTGACCATAGAGCAGGATCAGTTGGAGGGGGCACATATGGCTCTGCAGTATCACTTGGCCCCTCAGATGGCCCCTCAGTGACAGGACTCACTCTGCCTTGAGAAGCGGATGCAGTTGTGTGCTGACTTGTATCTGTACCTGGGCTAGGTGCTGTTGCAGAGTCTGAGCTGGTTGGTGGCTGGTGTTGTTGGCTACAACTTCTGGTTGATGGTTCTTCCTCCTGGCCTTGAGTTGCTCCTTGCATGTATTTTAGCATTGACCCTGCATTCAGAAATACAAGACAAAATATTCAGGGATTCTACTGAAATGCATTTTTGATTGAACCATCAACCATCATACAAAAATATTGCACACATTAGTCTTTTATATAGCCCTATGTGTCACTGGAACATTTAACATTCAAAACTCTATTTTACCTTTAAAAGAGGTCTGATGAGGCACAATATAATAATTCTGTACATAATTTGTAGGGCTGGGAAAAGATTAATCGTGATTAATCACATCCAAAATAAAAGTTTGTGTCTACATGATATATGTGTGTGTACTGTGTATAATTATTTTGTATATATAATTTTTATAATTTGTATAATTATTTTGTATATATAATTTTGTATAATTATTTTGTATATATAATTTATATATACAAAATATTTATACACAGTACACACACATATATCATGTAGACACAAACTTTTATTTTGGATGCGATTAATTGAGATTAATCTTTTCCCAGCCCTAATAATTTGACAACTCTGTGAATATGAAAATATACAAACACTGAGATTGTGGGGTTTTTTTTTTATAATTGCAGTTTCACCAACAGATGTCGCCCTTGGCGGAACCTCTTGAAAATGACCGCATGGAACAACAACGAAAAAACTTTATCTAAGCGGTCTAATTTGGCAAAATCACATCACGTTCAGTTGCAGGGTTTTTCTAAAGTTCACCTTACCAAGAGGCAGATAGACATTGTGTTGAAGCGAAGAAATTACAATAGGGAACGTTCTGCACTAATAGCTATATGCACACATCTGTAACGTACGTATAGCCTACCTAGGGGGAAAATTAGTTATCTGTCATTCAAATATGACGATGAGGACCCCAACGATTGGCCTTCCTTTCCTTCTCAAACTAACTGCATCTTTAACAGCCCAAGTTTCAAAATTTCCCGGGGGAGAAACCCCCGGACCCCGTTAAAATAAAAGACTCAACATGCAGGGCTAAAGCCCCGGATCTTTTGCACTACTAGCGACGCGGACGCGCCGACGCCTCTGGACATGCATACTACACGCACAAAACTAACATTTTTATTTAAAACATTGTCTTACCTGCAAGCGACGCGTGAGCATCATCCCGCTGTCTCTTCTTTTTTCTTTTTTCCGCCCCCGACTCTTGGTGCCTTTTCGAGGCCATGTCTGAGGTCGGTGTCTGCCAAATTTGACATTGATTTAGGCATAATCGAACAGACCACTGGGAGGTGGGGAAGGGGGGGCACCAGAGGGAGACTGGCACAGAGATTCACCTTTTTCTCGACTAATTTGGTCTAGGCCTATATTACTTTTGTATTGCTTTTGTATATTAACATGCTTTAGAAATATTTTATTTGTTATTTATACTAGTAGCCTATATTGTGATGATTTTTACACGACCCAGATTTTTTGGTGCCCCCCCAAGCACTTGGTGCCCTACGCGCAGTGCGTGATGTGCGTGTGCGGTGCGCCGGCCCTGAGTGTTTAATAGACACATATAAACGGTACAAATATAAGTTTAAGTGTCTCCATGTGGGACCTTTAAGGACTCGACCACTGATGTTGTCAGGACCAGGACTTTTCCTAGCCTTAGTTTGTTTAAATAAAGATTTGACCTTAGATACATCAATATCAAAATCAAGAATAGAACAATCACTGACCAAATTCTCACTCATGTGACTGATTTTAGCACTAAAATCTGTTAGAAAATCTCATATAAAAACTATTTAATTCATTTGCTAGCTGCTCATCAGAATCAAAACCCTTTAAGGACACAGTGCTAGTGCCTTTGTTTAGACCTGTCATTAGTTTCATGCCATTCCACACAGATCTGAGATCAGACTCACTGAATTTGGACTCAATTTTCTTTTTATCCTGAAGTTTAGCCTTTACTATTTCAGCTCGCACAACCTTCCTAATTTCAGCATATGCACATTTGTCACCACTACTGAAAACAGTCCTCTTTCCCTTAACAGATGTTTCAGTTCTTTTGGTGTCCAGGACTCCTTTCTCCGAAATACTGAAGCCTTCATAAAATAACGCAGTGCTGCTGCACAGCCATACAGTGCTGAGGCTTACTCGCACGCTATTGGCTGGTCAGTGGGAACTGCACGAACCAATGGCAGAGCGGCGTAACTGCGCGAGACAATCGTTGCGAAGCCTGCCAAACTGAGCGCAGGGAATCCGTTTTCATTTACACTTGTCCAGTTTCATCTGTCCAGACCTCCTCCTGAAGTGGTTTGAGCGATCGAAGCCTGCCGAACTGAGCGCAGGGAATCCCTGGGGAAACTCCATGGGAATCCGCCTATAAGATTCCATCTACACCTGCTCACATAAACGTGTTTTTGCAGAACGGATATAAATCCGATCTTCAATTCCCGCTCTACATGCAGATTTAATGGAGTGCACGTCACCGAAAGCAACAGATGAGCTGAATTTTATTGATCATCAGCTAAAATTTCTAAATCAAAGACCGCAATAAGAGAGAGCGGCAACAGCCCTGGTAAGATCATTTTGTTTCTTTATTTTTAATGATGATGATTGTGTGTTAAGCGTCTGCGACTTCCTTTCACTTTGATTTGTGATAGTTTGCACGTTGGCTTGATGAAGAGATGCTCATCTGCGGTGATGCGTGCTGCAGTAGCGCCGTCATATCCGGCTATAACATTACAAATAGCCTATAACACGCTCTCACACGTTTATTTTTTAGCAGTTTTGGGAGGAGTAAAATTTACATGTGGTTTCAACAACCAGATGCATTTACACTTGTCCAGTTTGGTCTGGAATGCGGCCCGGATTAAATGCGGCCTGGTTTGAGCAATCGGATTCAAATCCGTCTCAAATGCGTTTCGGAGGGCATTTACACCTGGTCTTTTCACGATCGGATAGCCATCCGTCACAGAAAACGCATGAAGTGGCCAGGTGATAACAGCCCCTAAAAGACGCTTGAATCTCCATGGATTCAGGTTTTTATCGGCTGAAGCGACGATCGCTAGTCGATCCCTTAATTCGATCCCTTAATCACTCTAAAGTTTAAATAACTTTAAGCAATTCGCTCAAAATGTTTACAAATGCATTAAGCTCACACTCACTCTCTCGCTCACACACACACACACACACACACACACTCACTCACTCACTCACTCACTCACTCACTCACAAAGCAATTCGCTCAAAATGTTTACAAATGCATTAAGCTCACACACACACACACTCGTGCAGATCTACTGTCTTAAAATGTTTACAAATACATTAAACGCACACACACACGTTGGGTTTTCAGGTTTTATGGGGACTTTCCATAGAAATAATGATATTTATACTGTACAAACTGTATATTCAATCCCCTAATCCTAATTTAACAACATGAACTAATTAGTATTTGTTTATATTTCATATTGACAGCATTGTTATTTATTGTTTACATTTATGCATTTGGCAGACGATTTTATCCAAAGCGACTTACATTGCATACAAGGTACACATTTTACATTTGGTCAGTTCTTGCTTTCCCTGGGAATCGAACCCATTACCTTGCCGTTGCTAGCACCAACGCTCTACTGTTTGAGCTACAGGAAAGCCACTGTTTAAGTGTTGTGTTTATCTCTGGATATAGGCTTAATGTGTGTCATTGTTCTCTACAGGTTGGGGGAGTGTGGTGTCACAGATGAAGGTTGTGCTGCTCTGGCTTCAGCTCTGAGATCAAACCCCTCACACCTGAGAACACTGGGTCTGTCATTTAATAAACTAGGAGACTCAGGAGTGAAGCCGTTATCCGCTGTACTGGAGAATCCTCACTGTAAACTGGAGAAACTGTGGTAAGATCATCTCTACCATAAAGACTCGGAGTGAATAAGGATTAATATGTAGATAGTGTATACAGTATATCTTTGGCGTAAGCCCCATCTGGTGGTTCAGCGACAGATTCCTGCTTGAACCGTCAGATCCTGCCGGCGGTAGAAGGCAGCGGTGAGGAGTCTCCCTGAAGAGGAACATTTACATCTTACTATATTATTATCCCCAAAAGAAAGTAAAACTAACAGTTGAAAAAACCGGACGAACTACAAACCAGACGACAGATGCAGGAAACAGTGAAGAGGGTTTTTAAAGCATGTTTGGTGTAAATCAACTTGACTTGTAATGCTTGTGCAAACAGACTCTTGTAAAAGCGTGAGCATTTCCTCAAAATGTGTGTGTGCAGCTGAAAAGAGGGAAGTGGTGTGTGTTTCTCCTGAACCAGGACTGTCACCGTATCAGATTTATCACTACATGATTATCATGGCCAAAATAACACACGATAACAATATATTACCATATCTGTGGAAATCTTGAATATAATAATAATAATGCTATCAGTCAAATCCATCTTTACTTTGTTTATTTTGTTATTTTAGAAAGAAAAATTACACCATTACATACAAAAGGAGTTTTATATTAGTTTATAGTTAATGTATAGTATATAATAGTATAAGCTGTAGTTAATATATTAAGAGACTATATACAAATAGTGAGTTCTTCATTCATTGTCATTGTAATTAACAAAGTGTTATTGTTTAATTAGCTGTTATGTAAAGAGTTAGATAATGCTTTAACAACTTATTAACCATAAATAATTCTCACTTTAGATTAGGTCACGCAAAATCAGAAAATGTCATTAAGTGCTTTAATACAGCCTTTATTGGACATTAATTACATTAGTATTAAAGCTGAAGTCGGCAAGATTTTTTGATCATATTCACTGAAACCAACACTATGCTCCGACAGAACAACATAAATCAGCCGGTTTTAGAGAAAACCCCGCGCTTCTACCTCCACCTAGAGCCTGTTACTTGTTCTGCAAAAATCCATCGCTCCCGGTTCTTCTGGTCCAATCAGTGCAGGGCTGTGTGAGATCTGACTGACAGTGGCTGCGTTTACATGGACACCTTTGGGTTCAGTCGGAATAATCCGATTGATGAATCCGAACACGGTGTTTACACGATGTTTACACGAACGATAAATACAGCAATCGGGTTGATCTGTGCGTTTATATGTCTCAAGATTCTGATCAGTAAAAAAAAATCGGTCGAACTAAAAGGGAAAATAAATAAATAATTTGGTCGGCCCTAAATTGACAGGGTCGGTAGGGTTACGGCAAACAAGAATATATGAGTGAAATGAGAATTTCAGAATAACGGGACACTCGTTTAGAGGACACTTTATTCAACAGGAAGAACAGCTCGTTCCGCGCATCATACGTCATTACGCTATTTCAACGTCATTGCACATGCGCAGTCCTTTCAGTTTCGGTTAAATAATTACGTAAACATTAAATAATACGTCATGGTATCTGACAGAAAGTCTGATTGTTTGATGCCTTTTGAAGACACTGTTATAATAATATAACAGTTAGTCTGTGTGTTTTTGAAGTTGGTATCACACACGATCCTCCCTACATATTCCTGAGCGTATCCGGGCTGTACTGTGAAAACTGATAAGGAAAAAACTGTGAAAGTTTATCTCACACAAACGTTGAAAAGCCATTCAATTATTTTAAAACAATATGAAATGTTTATAAAAAGCTTACTAAAACCTCACAGCAAAAGTTTAAATAAAATGGAGTCACAAAAAATTACAATGAGTCTCTCAACCAGAGGCCCCAGCTCGTGTGTGTGTGTGTGTGCATGGAGATCAGATATCAGAGGAGATGTGACCATCTGTGTCATGGGATTTCCCCCTGCCACCCTTCGCATTTGAGTTCTGACATCTGAAACGTGTTTGATTATAAATGATTATAAATAAAGATCTTACTAAAACCTCACACAAAAAGTTGAAATAAATGTAGAACTATCCAGTTTAAATAAAATGGATTCACAAAAAATTGTCTTAAATGTTGTGAGTTAAATGTTTATGGAGTTGAAGAAAAAACATAGGCCTACATGTTATGAAACAATCAGTTAAATGTTTAGAGAGTTGAAGAAAAAACATACAGCTCATGAAACAACGCAATGTATGAAACGGGTTCACGAAAATAAAAAAATAATCTTACATGTTTAGAAATCAGGGCCCTCTGGCCTCTCTTTACACCAGCGTTTTACCTGCGGAGCTTTCAAAAAGCACCAGCCAAAGGGTATGTGTGTGTGTGTGTGTGTGTGTGTGTGTGTGTGTGTGTGTGTGTGTGTGTGTGTGTGTGTGTGTGTGTCAGAGAGTCACACAAATTCAGCGATCAGGATATCAGGTGCTGAGTTTATTTATAAGAAGTATAATCTTAAAAGTTTAAATGATATATTTTAAAAACAAAAGACTGTTTAAATAAAATCATAAAAGTTTGAATACATACGCATCTTCTATTTACCTTTTAGAAGATTACTGTAATGATTTTGTTTAAATTGAACCTAAGGCTTAATTGTTATTAAACAATGTCTGTTCAAAAACTTTAGATGGATGAAAAACTGCACTTAGTCGTCTTAAATCTCATTTATATGAAAAGATTCAATCAACATTGTTTTTGTCCATGCAGGGTTTCAATTTTGATGGCTTTTCATAGCCATAATGATTTTTGTACCCTAACTGCATATTCTATCCCGTACACCTAGACAGAAAGTCTGATTGTTTGATGCCTTTTGAAGACACTGTTATAATAATATAACAGTTAGTCTGTGTGTTTTTGAAGTTGGTATCACACACGATCCTCCCTACATATTCCTGAGCGTATCCGGGCTGTACTGTGAAAACTGATAAGGAAAAAACTGTGAAAGTTTATCTCACACAAACGTTGAAAAGCCATTCAATTATTTTTAAAACAATATGAAATGTTTATAAAAAGCTTACTAAAACCTCACAGCAAAAGTTTAAATAAAATGGAGTCACAAAAAATTACAATGAGTCTCTCAACCAGAGGCCCCAGCTCGTGTGTGTGTGTGTGTGTGCATGGAGATCAGATATCAGAGGAGATGTGACCATCTGTGTCATGGGATTTCCCCCTGCCACCCTTCGCATTTGAGTTCTGACATCTGAAACGTGTTTCTCATCTTCTTTGATCCCTTTGATCCTATGCCAAAAGGGGCAGGGCACCTGTCACCAGAAGGGCGGGACATCTGTCGCCGGAAGGGGCGGGACATGTCACCGGAAGGGGCGGGGCAACTGTCAATCAATCATTTTTTGACAGGTGGTATAGGGTATCAACTACTACTGTCACTAAAAATCAGTGGTAAAACGTGAGGAAATGCTAGATTTTTTTTATAGCTGGCAAAGTTAAAGTCTAATGAAATACACTGACACCTTATTTTTGTCCTTTCAAAAGTAACTGAATGCCCTGCTACACATAATAGCCTACTACAGTAATCATAACTCTATTTAAAACGTATAAATGTACATGCATATGTATAATTATGCCATTATAAAATATATATTTGTTTATATACACACACTATAAATGCATATATTTGAAATAATACATTTTCCGCTTAAAAAAAAAAAAAAACGTTCCGTACATAGATCTACGCGCCCCATAAACCCACATAATAAAGATGGAAAGTGTCATAGAAATTTGCACAAACTAAGCATACGTTCCATACAATTGAGGCATTATCGAAATATCTAAATTTTAATAACGAGTGATTATTTAACAAAATGCAAGTAAAACGGTTAGGGTTACATTTTAGACACACACACACACACAGACACACCTCTGAAGCGATAGGAAAAGTCCTCGGAACCGCATCACTCGCAAGACCGAAACCTGCATTGGTGTACAAGGTCGAAGTCCACCATTCTCCCGTTGAATGGTTGCTACACACCCATAGTTTAGATGTGTCCGTGGTTGATGGCCGGAGTCTAGCCCGGGCAGCATCGCGGGGAAAGATGCACTGGAACTTTTGCACCACGAAAACAAACGCGTGTCCCATTATAGCCTCTCTCATCTACTACGCGATATCACAGTTTGACATGTCTGTCTTTGGAAAGTTCCACGTGGTGTCATGAATAATTAAGAGACAGTGTCTTCTCATTGGATAAGAAAACTCAGTACATGAATAATTATGAGACACCGATGAGTCATCAAAGTACTATAGTGCTCTGACGTGGACACGATGAAGATTTTAAACCCGGAAGACGAAAATAGCGTAAAAAACCTAAAATTTAACCATTTTCCCCCTACTATTAAATCTAACAGATGCTAACATTGTCTTCAATGGTGTTCAACACACATACCTCTGTTAAAATCTCAGAAAATTTGGTTTAGGGTTTCATGACCCTTTAAGTATAATAACGGTAGTTTGTGTTTTTTTGCCGTTAGGTTCAAATGTTATTTTGATTTTAATTTTAAGAGGAAATGAAACGTACATATGCCAGTGGTGCTGAAAAACTAAAGATATCAGACAACACTTTTTTTTTTTTTTTTTTTTTTTTTTTTTTTTTAAAGGTAGGCCTATTAATAAGTAAAATATAAAAATAGCCAAAGCTATAGCATTCATGTAACATATGGGTGGCACTGCCAATAAAGCACCTAAAAGCTGTCACAAAGAACCGGCAAAAGTAATGATTATGAATATGTAAAATACCTACAGCAAGGAGACATTTTAATTGTTTATTAATAAACACGTGTTTTCTGTGTCGGCTGCAAAGATGAAGTTGACGATGCCGACTCGCGATCTTCGCAGTAGTGAACATGCCAGAGAGAAATGCTCATTTCATACGGACTACATCGTTTTGTTTCGTTTTGAATTCTTCAGTTTAAAAGTAGAGATTTCAAGCTTTCTGTAGACAATAGATTGCCTATATTTCTCAAGTCTGTGAAGTACGCTGAGTTTTGGTTCATTTATGAGACAGGCTCCAGTTCACGCGCCGGCGCCTCCGTGTCGTTATCTATTGTCTGCTAATTTACTTATTAAATCCAGGTAATTGTTTGATGAAACATTGCTTAAAATTAACATACAATTAATACAAAAAGGAAATTCACTCTGAGGCTTTGTGCTTTGTGTTTGAGGTCTCTGTGAAAGTTTTAAAGCAGTCTTAATTAGTGCCGCTTTCAGAGCGCTCGCGTCCGTATCGGAGAACTGACACGTCCGTGACATTTCCTCATAAACGTGAACACGAAAAATTTAATAAAATATTTTATGCTCTGTGGAGAGCCAACCCTTCTTCATCCGATGGGTAGTGTTACTTTTGGTTTGCGCAGTGTAATTCACAGAGTTACTAAAAAATATTTTGCCACCTAAAAGTTAAAGATTGTTTGTGTCACGTCCGTAACGCATGTGTATTTCCCTCATATTAAATATAAAACACATGTGTGGACCAGTGGCGATTTCTTTAAGACTGCAAGGGAAGCTCGGCTTCCCCTATAATGTCAAAAAATTAATGTTAAATGAATGTTATAGTATTAACGTTTTATTGACTAAAATGCGTTATAAAACGTTCGTCTGAAAGACGAGTTCGTTCAGAATCAGCTACATACAGCAGGTCGGCTGACTCGATTTCCTTCTCATACATTCCCGTAGCGTCACAGACAGTGCATTTCCCTGTTGAAGCCCAGCTTCCATTGACTTCTATGGGGCTGCTTCAAACAGTTTTTTTCAGCGCTTCGAAACTAGACGGTCATTGGCTAAATGCTGCGATTATGTCCCGCCCATGGAAGCTCAGCTTCTCTGGGGGTGAACGGGGAGTGGGCTGGCCTGGACTCCGGGCTTCCGCGTGATGATTGGACGGTCTGTCGAAAGGCTGTGTCTCTTTTGATTGACAGCGATTTCATACAATAAAAAGTCGCTGATGTTGAAGCTGTTCGAGCTCAGTCCCATCGCGGATTTTTCAAAGACAAACTGCTGCATCCTATTTCTTGGTATTTGCTTGTCGAAATTGCTAGCCAATTTTTATAATACATTTCACACAATTATAAATTTATACCTTTATTATATTATTACTTATTATATTTTTTTATATTATTAGTAGTAGTAATAATTAAAAAATATTTAAAAAATATCTTATTATTAGTAGCATTATTATTATACTTTATCATATTATTATTACATTTATTATATTATTACATTCATTTTTCACAGAGCATTTTCTTGAAAAGGAACGTAGAATTTACGCATAAATAAATGAATAATTTTTATGATGTAGGCCGAAAATGAGCTTCCCCTCTTTGAAAGACCAGCAGCCGCCACTGGTGTGGACTGATATTTTTCTAATGTCTGGACTCCTTTATTAAGGGAGTATGGGCCTAAACAGACGTTTCAATATATTGGTACTAAACGCATTTTCTGAGAATTTATATTTTTATATTATTTATGTAATTTATCATGGGCGTCAGTTTGGTTTGAAATGTGCTGGGGACAGAGACTCATTCGGAAGTGCATTTTCAGAAGTGCTGGGTACAATGACGCGTGAATTTTTTTTCTCTCTTTCGCGCAGGTTATGTTTTGAAAGACGATGTCCTGTAGCTCAGGCACGGCCCCAACAGGCCCACCCAAAACTTTCAAAAAAAAACAAACTTTTACTTTATTCTAATATTGTCAATAATTATAAAAAAAATTCGCCAATAAGCTCATAATTTGTGCTAAAATAGTGTTTAGTTTTAAAAACCATTTTTAAAAGCTGGTTATATTTTGATGTTTCTGAGCAAGTTCAGCAGACAATGAGGTTCGGATTTGTTCCGATCAGAGTTTGTGAGTGGAGAGCGCATTTCTGAATATTCCGCTCCGCTCGTTCATTCCGCAGGGTCGCTCGCTCAACCCAGATGTCCTGGTTCGAAAATATGTGGAGTAAGGGCTGCTTCCGACTAAAAGTTTTCAAAAAGTAAAAGTAGTCGACTGGTAGGCTAGTTGTTCATTTAAGTCATTCGTGGACAAATCGCCCCTTTATATTAATTTAATTACTTATATAGCCTACAGGATAATGAGCGTTTACGTAATATAGCCGCACTCAAGCGCACGACCGCACGCATAAAGCTTGCCACAAAGAACCAGTAAAAGTAATGATTATGAATGCGTCTAAATGTGTCTAAATACGCTGTGAATGTGCATTTTACACTGAGTTTCGGTTCATTTATGAGACGAACTCCGGTTCACTCCCCGGCGCCTCCATGTTGTCTGCTATATACTTCTTATTTATTAAATCCAGGCAATTGGTTCATGAAACATTGATTAAAATTAAGATATAATTAATACAAAACGAAATTCAATTTAAAGAAAGGCAGCTGTTCTGTTTGAGGTCTTTGTGAAAGTTTTAAAGCAGTCTTTTAGTGCCGCTTTCAGAGCGCTCGCGTCCGTAACCGAGAACTGACACGTTGTTTTTTCCCTCATAAATGCGAACACGAAAAATAAAATAAAATGAAGATTATAATGTTTTTTTGTTGGGTCAGACAATGATTACCAAATTTCTCTCTCATATTGCTCCTCATAACCACTGAAAACGGTCAAAAAATCGAAGCAAAAGTCAAATTAAAATGGACGGAAGTTAAAAGTGGTGGGTACAAAATGACTCATGACGAAATCTGGTGGGTACGCGTAGCCACCGTCCCCACAGAAATCGACGCCTATGTAATTTATATTTAAGTTTTGACTGCAAATGTCATGTCCATAATGCTGGAATTGCCCAAATTTAAAAATAAATAATTCTGCTTTCTCACACCATGACACGTGGATCTGAGTATCGCGTATCGTCACAGCCCTATCAAACATTGCTAGGCAAGGCAAGGCAAGTTTATTTATATAGCACATTTCATACACAGTGGCAATTCAAAGTGCTTTACATAGAAGAAATTAAAATAATAAAAAGAAATAAGAATAATTAAAACAGTTTAGAAAAATAAAATAAAATACAGTACAGTACAAACAGTCGGACGAACAGCGGGACAGTGCTCATTCAGTAAATGCATAGCTAAACAGAAGTGTTTTGAGTCTGGATTTGAATGTGACTACAGTAGGAGCACATCTGATCTCTTCTGGAAGCTGGTTCCAGCTGCGACTGGCATAATAGCTAAAAGCAGATTTGCCATGCTTAGAGTGAACCCTTGGTATTTCTAGCTGATATGATCCTAATGATCTGAGTGATCTGTTGGGTTTATATTCAGTGAGCATATCTGCAATATATTGAGGTCCTAGGCCATTGAATGATTTATATACCAGTAATAATACTTTAAAATCAATCCTGAATTTAACTGGGAGCCAGTGTAAAGACCTGAGGACTGGTGTGATATGTTCATATTTTCTGGTTCTGCTCAGAATCCTGGCGGCAGCGTTCTGTATGAGCTGCAACTGTCTTATGGTCTTTTTGGGAAGGCCAGTGAGAAGTCCATTACAATAATCCACCCTGCTGGTGATGAAAGCATGCACAAATTTCTCTAAGTCTTGTCTGGAAACAAAGCATCTTACTCTTGCAATATTTTTCAGATGATAGTATGCTGATTTAGTTATTGCTTTGACATGACTACTGAAACTAAGGTCTGACTCTAGTGTCACACCAAGATTCCTGACTTGATGTTTAGTTGTTAGACCCCTAGAGTGAAGGTATGCGTTCACCTTGAGAACTTCATCTTTGTTTCCAAATGCAATGACTTCAGTTTTGTCTTTGTTTAACTGAAGAAAGTTTTGACACATCCAACTGTTGACTTCGTCAATGCATTGGCACAGGGAGTCAATGGGGCTGTAATCATTAGGTGATAGGGCTAAGTAGAGCTGTGTGTCGTCTGCATAGCTCTGGTAAGCAATTTGGTTCTTTCTCATTATTTGGCTCATTGGGAGCATATACAGGTTGAACAGGAGTGGCGCAAGAATTGAGCCTTGAGGGACTCCGCATGTCATGGATGTCCACTCAGACTTATGGTCTCCTATGCTCACATAATAACCTCTCCCATCTAAGTATGACCTGAACCATTTTAGGACTATCCCAGAAAGCCCCACCCAGTTTTCCAGCCTGTCAAGAAGTATGTTATGATCGACAGTGTCAAATGCAGCACTGAGGTCGAGTAGTACCAGCACTGATAATTTGCCTGAATCAGTATTTAAGCGAATATCGTTTATTATCTTTATGAGCGCTGTCTCTGTGCTGTGGTGCGGTCGGAAACCAGATTGAAAATTGTCAAAGGATCCATTCAAGCTCAAGAATTTGTTCAGCTGATTGAAGACAACTTTTTCAATGATCTTGCCTATGAAAGGAAGATTTGAGATCGGTCTATATTTGCTTAATATGGTCTTATCCAGATTGCTCTTTTTCAGGAGGGGCTTGACAACTGCAGTTTTCAGGGAGTTTGGAAAACTCCCAGAGAGAAGTGAGGCATTTACCACTTCTAGAAGATCTGCTTCTAAACTGTTTAACACACTTTTGAAAAAAGATGTGGGAAGTGTGTCAAGGGCGCAGGTTGATGTTTTAAGGTGCTGTACGGTTTCTTCCATTTTTCCATCAATTTCTTTGAAATCAGACATAGTAACTACTTTCTCAGGTGGTCTGATCTGTCTGACCCCAGCGCAACTCAAGGATGTGCTGATCACCTTTCTGATATTATTGATTTTCTCAGAGAAGAAAGAAGCAAAATCACTGCACTTGTTGTCTGAGAGCATTTCACTGGGAATCTGGCTTGGGGGGTTTGTCAGTCTCTCTACAGTAGCAAAAAGAGTGCGTGTGTTGTTTAAATTGCTGTTTATAATATGTGAGAAGAAAGTCTGTCTAGCTTTGCCTAGTTCCATATTGAAAGCATGAAGGCTGTCTTGTAGATGTTATAATGGACTACAAGTTTTGTCTTCCGCCACATGCTTTTCTGCATTGTCTTTTCATATTTTGCACTGCTGTTGAGTTTCTCCAAGGTGCTTTTTGTCTGCCACTCTTCTTCCTGACTTTCACAGGAGCAATATCATCAATTACACTTTTAACTTTTGAGTTAAAAGAATCAAGGAGAAAATCAACAGAGTCCGCAGATATGCTTGGTGTTAAGGATATAACCTTCATAAATAGTACACTAGTGTTCTCATTTAAGCATCTCTTCTTGACAGACACAGATCTAGCTTCAGTGGCAGGAGAGATCAATATATCAAAGAAAATACAGAAATGATCAGACAGTGCTACATCCTTAATAACAATCAGAGAAGTGTTTAGACCCTTACTGATAAGTAAATCTAGAGTGTGTCCACGATTGTGTGTGGGTCCATGAACATGCTGAGTCAGATCAAAAGTTTTTAAAACAGTTTTGATTTCTTTTGCCATATTGTTTTCTGCACTATATATGTGGATTTTAAAATCTCCAGCAATGGCAAAACAGTCAAACTCTGAGGTAATTGTTGATAACAGTTCTGTAAAGTCCTCAGCAAAGGCTGGAGAGTATTTTGGAGGCCTGTAAATAATGATAAGTAAAATGCGTGGAGCACCTTTTAACACAATACCCAGATATTCGAAAGAAGGGTAATTCCCAAATGATATTTGCTTACATTGATAGATATCTTTCAAAAGAGCAGCTAGACCTCCACCTCTCTTAACAGCTTTTCAGACACTCATAAAAGTAAAGTTAGGAGGGGCTGCTTCATTGAGGATTGTTGCACTGCAGCTGTCTTCTAGCCAGGTTTCTTTTAGAAGCATAAAATCCAGGTTGTTTGTGGTTAAGTCGTTGACTAGAAGTGATTTATTTTTAAGTGAGCGAATGTTTAAAAGTGCTAACTTAACAGTCTTACTTTTTGACCCCACATCAATCTTAGTTTGACGTGTAATAGGCACCAGATTAGTTTGGTTTGCTGTACGGCTATTGAAGGCCTTAGACTTTCTATCTTGTAATAGAACAGCAATAGAGAAAGATACAGGCACACTGGGTTCCCGCTTGTTCTGTAAACATTTGAGAAAGTTACTGTTATCATAGCAGGGACCCAAAACGTATCACTGAGAGCTGGTATCAGTTGTTTTTAGTTCACCTCGAGCAGATGGAGGAGGGTGTGGGCCCTGGCGTTGTGGCAGAGGCCGAAGAGCTCTCACAGGAGAGGGAGGGCGAGCTGGGCCCGCAGGCTTTGGTGGTTGAGGTGCCTGTCGTTTTTTGGTTGGTATCTGGGGGCTTGCAGCAAAAGAGTGGGATAGTTTGGTTCCAGCATACACCAGATCCTCCATTTTCTGTGAGAAGCACAGAAGTGGAGATGCTGGAGAGAGGGAAAAAGTGTCTGGTGAAAGGGGCTGTTGCTCTGGTGTTATCTGAGGCTGTGATATGCTGTCCTGGCTTCCCTGGCTGTTTTCCAGGAAGTCATCCTTGGGTGCTGAATCTTGGAGCAGTTCTAATATGTCTGTCTGTGGTGAGCTCTGTGGGCAGGGTTCAGCTGAGATTGAGTCCGTGAGCAGAGGTTGTTGTGGCGGAGTGGTGTTATCATTGTCCTTGTGTGATATGTCAACCGCATGTCCATTTTGCTGCTGAAGTGAAGTCCCGTGGTCATTCATACTGTGTCCAGGTGTGTGTGTGCCGTTCAGATTGAGTGGATTGGCACACACTGCAGAAGGATGATTGAGGGAGAAGTAGATATTGTCCTTTAGCACTCTTGAACCAAGTTTGTTTGGGTGATGGCCATCCCGATGAAAAAGTTGTCTCTGACTCCAGAAAAGATTGAAATTGTCAATAAAGTTCACTCCTTTTATATTGCAGGTGTTTTGCAGCCATGTATTAAGCCCAAGCAACCGTGAAAACCTGTTTGTTCCTCTTGCTGGGAGTGGTCTACTGATGAATGTTTGAACTTTCAGTCTTTTAAGTGTTTCAAAAAGTTCATGGAAATCCTTCTGAGTTCTGACTGCTCTTTATGAATATCATTCTTCCCCACATGAATGATGAGTCGATTTGCAGTCTTATGTTTCATCAGAATGTTCTGAAGTTCCCTGTTTACATCAGAAGTTGTTGCTTGTGGAAGGCAGCACGTAGTTGTATCCCTGCTGCTAATGTTTCTGATTATGGAGTCCCCCACTATCAGAGTCCTGGGCTCGGCTGCACTCTGAGCTGAGTGCCGCTGTCTGCTGGACCTTGAGCGCCAGTTAGCATCAGTGTTAGCTACTGGCCCATTCAGTCTGTGTTCGATCACATTCATCACGTTTGGGGATTCCTCATTTACATTCATTAGTACTTCAAATCTGTTCGGTGTATAGGCGGTGGTAGGAGACCAGTGTTTGCAATCCTTGTCAGAGCAGTATCTGGGGTAGAGGATGCTACTGCGGCAATATGTGATGCGTCTCGAGTGCCTTTGGGTCTCGCTCCCTGTTTGTGCCATCGATTTGTAAGTCGATCGGCTTGTTTCTCTACCTGTCGAGGAGCACTAGTTTCATGGGACTCACCGGCTATATGCTGAGGGTGTCCATGAAGAAGCTCTGTTGTGTGTTCCGTCTGGTTTGGTGGTCCCGTACGTAACTTTGTTTCAAGAACTGCAGTCCTTTGTAAAAGTCTGTGGCAGTTAGTGCAGCAAGTAGATTCTTGAACCAGAGGAAGCATTTTCTCTCTTATCCTTGTAGGCAGTTGTGTTTTCCTTTCCCGGAATGTAAGCTGGTCGGGTAAAAGAATTCTGCGTTTTTGTAGTAATCCAAACTTTGTCGTATGAGCACTGTGCTGATTTGCTGAAGTTAAAATTAGGTGATAAAAGGAAATAAAATATAAAAATATAGGAGATAAAATATAAAAGCGATAGAGCAAAGCACGGAGCAGTAAGCAAGAGCGTCCGAACAGTAGCTGAGCCCTTGCTTACTGCTCCGCGCTTTGCTCTATCGCTTTTATGCTAGTAGAACAAGAACATGACGATGTAGTTATTCCCGCTGAGACAGGTTAGGCGCTGTATAATTGTATATAGTAGTTTTAATCAAATAAGGTTGGATTATTTCTATGTTGAGCTGCCTGTTCATGGGAATATCCTCAACCACCACACACACACGCACACACACACACACACACACACACACACACACACACACACCACACGCCACACAAACACACACACCACAGGCGCACACACACCACTCACACACACACACACACCACACACACACTTATAATTATACGATAATATTGCGATATTTGCACTTATAAGTTCACTAAAAAGTTATTGTAACACTCTTTTATACTTTTAATGTAAAATCCATTAATAACTGAATCATTCATATTTTTTTTCTATTTGAGCTGTACATAAACAATATAGCCTACTTAAAAATGTGGTTCTGACACGTTTATGAGCTCGGCCGCTTGCTGTCAATACGCTCCAGAGAGAGGTCAACACATCGGTGCGTATTATAGTCTTCAGTGCGCTATAACTGAGAAACAGGACTGCCCCCTACTGGTGATGTGCGTCATGTGCCAGAGAACTTCACTACGGCCCAATCCCTTTCCCTGTGATGCGCATTCTTAATGGACACATCTGTGCAACTTTTGGTTTAAAAAATTTATTAATAAATGTTGAAACGAACATCAACTAAGATTAATAAATGTTTATGGTTAGTTCATGTTCACTAATGTAATTAATTAATGTGTAACAAATGAAACCTTATTGTAGTGTTAGCAAATAATCATCTCTGTGAGTCCATGTAATGCAAGTGGATTCAAAAACCACACAAAGTGAACACGACGGTAATCCATAAACCCCAGATGATGAATCAGAGCTTCTGAAGTGAAACAATAGGTGTAAGAAATACAGATATTGAAAACTCTTTACAATATAAACCTTTGCTTCCGGCCAACCTACACACATTCATGAGTTCATGTTTGACTTAAATGACGGCACGTTTTGAAGCGTAAAATAAGCGAATTGTGAGACTCACAGGAATGCGGCTCATCTGTGCTTCCGCATCACTGCTCATGTGAGCTTCAGAACGCTCTTGTGTTGCTTCACCACGATATCATTAACCTGTGTTTGACCATTGGCTGGAAGCGAGTGTTTATAAACTTAAAAAGTGTCAAATATTAGTTCTTTTGTCGTTTCCCTTCAGAACACATTGATTCATCAACTCGTGTCTTGTGAATTACAGTTGTTCACTTTGTGTGTGTTTTTACTAGATCCTTTTTCTGCCCAGCAGGGCTGTAGAGCTCGAGCTCATCACACACCTTCTCCAGATTGTCTGTTTTTCCTGCCATGGTTAATAGATTTTGAGCAAAAGAATAGTGATTAGCTGTAGTACAACATACAACACATACATGTGTGATATCAATATCTTTAGCATAATTTTCACTCATGCACTTTGTAATTAAAGAAACTAAGCTCATGTTGTCACAGCTGCGAGTGCGCTTGTACGCCAGCAGAGGACACTCCTACCGCTCACTCTACACTCATCATGGACTCTGTTTCCCACAATGCTTTGTCTGTCATCTGTGTAATCATGTGCAGCTGTTTCCCATCACCTCATGATCCCTCAGTCTCTCGGCCTATTTACCCAGTTCAGTTGTTTGTCTCGTCGTCTAGAGTTCACTCACTCTTAAGCCGAGTTCAGATTGCACGATTTTCAAAGTAGTCGGGTCACTGTTCTTTTCACACTGCGTGACTATCTGGGGTAACATTCAGTTGCTGGTGTGTTCACACTGCACGATGCATCGGCGACAGGAGGTTTCACACTGCAAGACTTTCAGGAGGAAGAATCGCCGACAACTAGTCCGCAAACTATGTTTCGCAACCAAACACACGCGAGAAGTGATAAGGAAATAGCGCAAAATCCCGCGTGCGTAAGACCGCAGTTCTCGCGCGTGACTGAAATTATTAAAAATGATAGCCTGCAAGAAGCTTGCGATCCAAATTG
Source organism: Abramis brama (assembly GCF_963993115.1). Taxonomy (NCBI): domain Eukaryota; kingdom Metazoa; phylum Chordata; class Actinopteri; order Cypriniformes; family Leuciscidae; genus Abramis; species Abramis brama. The sequence goes on from NC_139972.1 coordinate 2,106,017, forward strand.
TCTGTGCACTGATTTGCAGCGAAAAGGAGAAAAATAAAAACATATGTATGAGGAAATGGCTGGGAAGACAAGGGGAGCCAAGGACTGTGTGTTCTGCAAAGAGAGTTGGGGGTAAATAAATAATTTTGCAATGTGCTGCTGTTGCTGCTGGTCAAGCAAATGTTTGTGCTTTGTTTCTGTTTGATATAATTGTAAATATATCTATTAAAATACTGATATTGTGACCTATAACTCCTCCCCGAACTCCCCGCTGCTCTGTATCTTGCTCTCTCATTGGCTGTCGGTCATCGCCGATGTAGTTTTCAGTCAGAACACTTTCACACAGCAGGATTTTGAATCGCCGACAGGTCCAGATATTTAGCATGCCAAATATCTCACGGGCGTCGGCGACTCGTCGGTGATTCTCTCAGATCGCGTCTTTGCTCATTCACACTGCGTGATTGTCATTCGCGTGAACGAGCTCCGATTTGCCTGTGATTTCGGGCATTTGTCGGCGATTTCTCAAAACCTGTCGGCGAGCCAAAATCGGGGCTAAAATCGTGCAGTCTGAACTCTGCATTACCCGTAAACACACCCGGGTCACACAACCTGCTTTCACGAGTTCACACTTACAAATAAGTCAGATAGAATAAATGCGTATTTGGCGTGCTGTCCGAGGAGAGGGCTCCGGGCTCGGTTTCGGCCCGAACCCAGAGTACTCCCCCCGTATTCCTGGCTGTGAAAGAACAAGCCAAGAGTGAGGAGTCGGGGTGGTGGAGGGATGCTGAAAACTGTCAAGGAAGTTAGGTGAGTTGACAGAGTGAATATATATATACATGCTTCCTCTCATGCTGATAGGGTAGACATGGTAATTGTTTGATGAGTTGATTGATTGATTGATTGATTGATTATTTGAACGTGCTCCTCCCGAACTTTGTTAATAAAACATCATTTCTGGAATAACCCCCTGGTTTGCTCGTTCTTGTCTTGCCCTCTGGATGTGTTTGTTTTGTTTGGACTGATGTTCTGACCTCTGACCTTCTGCCTGTTTTAATGGACTATGGCTTTGGATTGTGCTCTCAATAAACTGCGTTTAGTTCATCAGTCGTTGTGCTCAGTGCTGTCCGCAACCAAATCACAACACACACACTGCCGCTCAAAGGTTTTAGATCGGTAAGATTCTGATCTCTTCTGCTCACCAAGCCTGCATTTATTTGATTAAAAAAACAAAAAATAACAGTAATGTTATTAAATATTATGACAATTTAAAATAACTGTTTTCTATTTTAATGTATTTTAAAATGTAATTAATACCTGTGTTCAAAGCTGAATAATCCTTCAGAAATTATTCTATGATGATTTGATGCTCATAAAACATTCATTATTATTATTATCAATGTTGAAAACACTCGTGTACAATTTTTTTTCAGGATTCTTTGATGAATAGAAAGTTACACTTTACTATATATTCACGTAGAAAAGAGCTTTTACACATTGGAAGTAGGGATGGGCATTTTCAAAAATATTGCATTAGGGTTGGGTGGTATTACGGTAATATCGTATACCGTGGGGTCTTAAAATAGCAACGGTATCAGTTTCAATACCGTCATTACCGGCACTCATATATAATATATAATATATAAATATAATTTATTTAATGCCTAAAAATGCTTATGTGTGGTTGTCATCAAGTGACAGTGTGGAGGAGAGAGAGAGAGAGAGAAGGGAGAGGCGGTAAATACTGACAAGGTAATTTGTAAATTGTGCAATAAAAAGGTGACCACGAGAGATGGAAACACCTCTAACCTGATGTCGCATCTCCGAAACAACCACCCACTCACTGCTGCGAGGATGCATTTTGCCCCGAGTTCATTAAATGAGCACATTAGTTCATATTTGTTAAAATATTTTAATGTTATTTTTTTCATCTATGATGATAATAAAAAGTGAACGCACGAGTAAGATGGGATGCATCGGGAGTCAGACATTTTTACCACTTAATTAAGTTTCGTTTTGTAAAAGGCCGTTCTTTAAAGTGAATTTTGTATAAATTGTATCTTAATTTTAATACATTTTTCATCAACCAATTGCTCGGATTTAATAAATAAGAATAAAATATAGCAGACAATAATCACGACATGATTGCATTGAAATCTCATCATAAATTAACCGAAACTCAGTGTATGCCTCACAGACATGACAGATAGGCCTATATCTAAATAAAGCTTGAAATTTCATTAAACGAAACAATTCAGAACGAAAAGAAATAGACCACTCGCTGATTATTTAATCCATGATGTGGAGATGGCGATCATCAAATTCATTAAACGAAACTATTCAAAACAAAAAGAAATAGGCTAGCCTACTCTCTGATTATGTAATCCATGATGTGCATTTCTCTCTATCGTTCATGGAGATGGCGATCGTAAATTTCTTTAAACGAAACAATACAAAACTAAAAGAAATATAGGCAGCATACTCTCTGATTGCATTTCTCTCTATAGGCGCGTTCACTACGGAGATGCCGATTGTCAATTTCTTTAAACGAAACAATTGAAAACGAAAAGAAAAAGGCTAGCCTATACCTTCTGTTTATGTAATCCATGATTTGCATTTCTCTCTATATATGCGCGTTCACTAGGAGATGGCGATCGTCAACTTAATCTTTGCAGCAGACGCTGACAGAAAAGTTGTATTAATAAAAATCAATGGACGCGTGTCACCGGATTTACAAATGCACTTCTTTCTTGTTGCACGCACACATTTCAAAATAATGAGATATTATGTTGAAAAAATGTATTAATAATAATAAATCTTTAATAATATTTGATTGAATGTTGAATGTTGTGCTTGTTTAATTTAATAAAATTAATACTTTAATTTTGATAATTAAAATAATTAAATATTATATATTAAGTGTCCCATTTTTGTTCATTTATTAATAGTATTTATATCTAGCACCCCCTCAGCACCTGCGTTAAAAATTATTTGGCGCCGCCATATTATAACGGCCCACGTATTAAAAATAGTCAAGTCTAAATCGGGCTTGCACTCATAATTACATTTAATGCCGTCAGCCGGGCTCGGACACAACGTGCAGGGGTTGGGCTTGATTTTTTTATTTTGTATTGCCCGATCTGGTATTCAGTTTCTGAACGGTGTAGGCACAAGCCAATAGTTTGGTGACGCTGTCTGAGCCTTATGTCATAATTTTTAATTAGTCACGGTAATACCGTATACCCCGGTAAAATAGGGAGGAGGTTTGACGGTATCAAAATTTGGATACCGCCCAAGCCTATATTGCATTCGAATATTCGGGCTCATAAAAGTTTAATATTCGAATATTTGTTTATTTAAATGACATTAAATGAAAAAATGTTTTTTTTTTACGTTTTTGTCACCATTTCTGAACAAGCTTACGATTAGGCAATATACACAACAAGCTAACAATATATGTTAAATTTTCTTTCAGTTAAAAACATTAAACAGTAGGCCTATGTGTAAACAAGAAATATAAAGAACAAAAGCATTTAAGCTCAAGCAGCGCGAACGAAGAAAGCGCAGAATAAAGCAGACTGCGCCAGATCTCGTACAGAACGCACACACACTCAAGTCAGCGTATGATTATCGTGTTTGTTTCACGTTTATGTTGAGAAGAACAATAATCTCCACATGCAGGGGCGCCGCCAGCAGTTTATGCTCGAGTGAGAAAACGCGCTGCGCTGACAGACGTTTCAGAGACACAAAGACAGCGGTGTTCTGAGTTTCTAACAGCACTTTGCGTTTTCTGTTCTTAAACCTGTCTCCCTCAGCCAAACTTGAAGGAAGTATATGTCTCAAAATCATTTTGCTGTTAGATAAGTCATCATCTCGGATCACGCGGGGTCCAGCTGCGCTAACTTGCAGTCGTGAATGCAGTGATGGACAGCTGTCTTTCCTCATTCGTCTGCTGTTTGGATTTCATGTGATTTCTCATTGTGGTGATGATATTATAACTCAGATTTATTCATTAATTTGATCAAAAGTAGTTACATTTTGTAAGATCATGTAGTAAGATCATTTTCATCATTTTCAAGTAAAAGGCAGAGGACAACATTATGATCAAATACAATCAACTTGTTAACAGGCTCCACAGCGCCACCCACTGCATTAAATTATAACTGCGAGTTAGTGCTTGGGATTTATCATGGATTCACTGCATTTACGGCCAGCAAAGCAACGTAGTAAAATTCAAATAATATTTTATTTTTCGAATAATAATTACAGACCGAATATTAGAAATATGAATATTCGTGCACACCCCTAATTGGAATAATATTTCACAACATTACTGTTATTTTTTATTTTTAATCAAATAAATGCAGCAGAAGAGACTTCTTTTAAAAACCTCAAAAATATTACCGATCCAAAACTTTTGACTGTAGTGTATATGCATGTCTTGCTTTGGAATCATCATTCGTCTCCCGAACTGCATAATTACACCAGTTGTCTGTAATATGATGGTGCAGATAAAAACAACTCAGACTTAATACATAAATCCATGAAGTACAGCAGACACCAATCTAACTGGCCATAAGAAATACTTCATATCTTAATACACAAGATTGTAAGCACTTACCATTGTCATGTGACTCGATTACATTGTCAAACTGTTGTGTAAAGTCATTATAAAAATTGAGCTCGCACACAAGAAGCAAGATGGTGTTTATTACGTAATTTTGTGTGTATTTGACCATTCAAACCCCACGAAACGGGACACACGAAACGTTCCTTATTGTTCATTTATCCGTGCTTCTTAATCACTCTAAAGTTTAAATAACTTTAAGCAATTCGCTCAAATGTTTACAAATGCATTAAGCTCACACACACACACACTCACTCACACACACACACACACACACACACACACACACACAGACACACACAAACACACACTCACTAGGGCTGCTCGATTATGGAAAAAATCATAATCACGATTATTTTGGTCAGTATTGAAATCACGATTATGTAACACGATTATTTCACATGACTTTGGGAACATGTTGCATTTATTAAAAAGACACGGTAACACTTTACAATAAGGTTAATTAGTTGTAATGTATTAACTAACATGGACTAACAATGAGAAATACATTTGTTACAGTATTTATTATTCTTTTTTTAATGTTAGTTAATAAAAATCCAGCTGTTCATTGTTTGTTCATGTTAGTTCACATTGCATTAACTAATGTTAACAAATACAACCTTTCATTTTAATAAAGTATTAGTAAATGGTGAAATTAATATCAACTAAGATTAATACATGCTGTAGAAGTATTGTTCATTATTAGTTAGTTAACTAATGCTAATTAATGAACCTTATTGTAAAGTGTTACCAAGAAAGACACCTTTCAACACATCGAAATTTGAACATTGATAAGACTTTTTGAACTATTAAAATAAATAATATAACAGATAATACTTAAATGAGTATTTTAATAATACCCGCAGGTCTACCACTTATAATGCGGGAAATTCCCCCACAAACATTGATTCACTTTAGCATGTAGATTGTATGAGTAGCCTAAATGAATCCACAATATAATCAATAAAAAATCAATAATTTTAAAACTTTCTCCAAGACGCAATTTCACAAACCGCGTGAGTGTTCAGCAGCGCTGCGTCTTCTCTCTCTCCGTCTCTCAAAATGCGTTGGACAAGGCAAGCGTCGAAACTACACTATCGCATTAGGAGTCGGGACATGACGGAATTGTCCCTTGCACAATCGGGCCAGCATTGCATCGTAACTAAAGTGTATCATTTTCACTTCTTTTTAAGTCTTATCAGTTTAAACATTCAACCTGAGGGAGTTTACGGCTTCGGGAGGGGCGGATGTGGGTGTGCGTGCGCCATTCAGAACACGAGACAAAATTAGAGCGTTTTAACATAGCAAAATAATCGTTTTTACTCGATTGTACTATTTTGGTGATCGTTGGGAGCAAAAATCGAAATCGAAATTCAATTAATTGCACAGCCCTAACACACACACACACACACACACACACACACACACACACACACACACACACACACACACACACACTCTCACACACACACTCACACACACACACACACACTCACACACACTCACACACACACACACACACACACACACACGTTGGGTTTTCAGGTTTTATGGGGACTTTCCATAGAAATAATGATATTTATACTGTACAAACTGTATATTCAATCCCCTAATCCTAACTGATGTAATTTAACAACATGAACTAATGAGTATTTGTTTATATTTCATATTGACAGCATTATGTTATTTATTGTTTAAGTGTTGTGTTTATCTCTGGATATAGGCTTGATGTGTGTCATTGTTCTCTACAGGTTGAGGAATTGTGGTGTCACAGATGAAGGTTGTGCTGCTCTGGCTTCAGCGCTGAGATCAAACCCCTCACACCTGAGAACACTGAATCTGTCTGAGAATAAACTAGGAGACTCAGGAGTGAAGCTGTTATCCGCTGTACTGGAGAATCCTCACTGTAAACTGGAGGAACTGTGGTAAGATCATCTCTACCATAAAGACTCGGAGTGAATAAGGATTAATATGTAGATAGTGTATACAGTATATCTTTGGCGTAAGCCCCATCCGGTGGTTCAGCGACAGATTCCTGCTTGAACCGTCAGATCCTGCCGGCGGTAGAAGGCAGCGGTGAGGAGTCTCCCTGAAGAGGAACATTTACATCTTACTATATTATTATCTCCCTAAAGAAAGTAAATCTAACAGTTAAATAAACCGGACGAACTACAAACCAGACGACAGATGCAGGATACAGTGAAGAGGGTTTTTAAAGCACAAATGTTTGGTGTAAATCAACTTGCCTTGTAATGCTTGTGCAAGCAGACCCTTGTAAAAGCGTGAACATTTCCTCAAAATGTGTGTGTGCAGCTGAAAAGAGGGAAGTGGTGTGTGTTTCTCCTGAACCAGGACTGTCACCATATCAGATTCATCACTACATGATTATCATGGCCAAAATAACTATATCACCATATCTATGGAAATCTTGAATATAATAATAATAATGCTATCAGTCAAATTCATCTTTAATTTATTTTGTTATTTTTGAAAGAAGAATTACACCATTACATACAAAAGGAGTTTTATATTAGTTTATAGTTAATGTATAGTATATAATAGTATAAGCTGTAGTTAATATATTAAGAGACTATATACAAATAGTGAGTTCTTCATTCATTTTCATTGTAATTAACAAAGTGTTATTGTTTAATTTGCTCTTATGTAAAGAGTTAGATAATGCTTTGTTAACAACTTATTAACCATAAATAGTTCTCACTTTAGATTAGGTCACAGAAAATCAGAAAATGTCATTAAGTGCTTTAATACAGCCTTTATTGGACATTAATTACATTAATATTAAAGCTGAAGTCGGCAAGATTTTTTGATCATATTCACTGAAACCGACACTATGCTCCGACAGAACAACATAAATCAGCCGGTTTTAGAGAAAATCCCACGCTTCTACCTCCAGCTAGAACCTGTTACTTGTTCTGCAAAAATCCATCGCTCCCGGTTCTTCTGGTCCAATCAGCGCAGGGCTGTGTGAGATCTGACTGACAGTGGCTGCGTTTACATGGACACCTTTGGGTTCAGTCGGAATAATCCGATTGATGAATCCGAACACGGTGTTTACACGAACGATAAATACAGTAATCGGGTTGATCTGTGCGTTTATATGTCACAAGATTCTGATCGGAATAGATGTTTTGACATGCGCACACTGCATGAATATACTGCCGCTGTTCACGCATAACTATTCTCCTCTATATTATTTTATTGCATTTGTATTTGTTGTTTGAAGAGTAAAAAAAAGTCGGTCGGACTAAAAGGGAAAATAAATAAATAATTGGGTCGGCCCTAAATTGACAGGGTCGGTCGGGTTACAGCAAACAAGAATATACGAGTGAAATGAGAATTTCAGAATAACGGGACACTCGTTTAGAGGACACTTAAATCAACAGGAAGAACAGCTCGTTCCGCGCATGATACGTCATTACGCTATTTCAACGTCATTGCACATGCGCAGTCCTTTCAGTTTCGGTTTTCAATCCGATCAAGTGTTTACACGTTCTCTCGATCGGATTACAAAAGGAATAAACCTTCCCTTTCAATCCCATCGAAATTCCAATGGGATCGGGCTCAGTCAGATCGATTAAGGTGTTTACATGAAGGTTTTTTAGTTCGACTGAGCCGTCAATCCGATTATAAGCGTCCATGTAAACGCAGCTAATCACAGTTCGTGCACACGCCACAGTTCCCCCTCACGCACGTCACAGTCTCACATGCACACGCCTGAAGCTCGCAGGAGTGTTGGATTGTACGAAGCGGCGGAGAGAAAAAGTGCACACGCACTGACGAGCTCGCAGACTCGATGGGGGGGGCATGAGAGTTGTAAACAGGGCTTGACATTAACTTTTTTGCTCACTAGCCAATGTGGCTAGTGGTTTTCCAAAGTTACTAGCCACACAGCATTTTTACTAGCCACATTTTTGTTGTTGTGAAATTACCTGATAAAAGTTGACTATGGCATGCTAAATCTTGAACTAGATTTACAACCCTTTTAAATGTAAAACCATTATACACACCCAAATCAAGACTACATAAATATATAACAATACAGGTCATTATCATTAGCTCTGATAAAGTTGTGTGTAAAGCTCCTTTTTTTAAATAAAACCATGTATTATGTATTATATGTCGCCACATAGCTCCACCGGCATACAACGTAACTCCAGCAGGGCAGCTAGCTGTCTCTTCGTTTCTGTGTCGTCGGTCACTAGCGCGCAAGGCAACACTGTGTGCATGTAATACTCATTAGGGCTGTCAAAATTGCTCAAAAATGACGTTCGAAGATTCCCTCTAAAAAAACACATAGCCTATATTCGAACTATTCGAACATCTGGTTGCGCATTTTGTCAATGACTCGCATTACGTCAATAACAGGACAAATTAATACAAAGAGACATAACTACTTGTATAGGTAGTTTATTTAAGTTTAAACATATTTGACAACGTATTACCTACACAAAAACAAGTAAATCAACTAATGGCAAAGACCGCAGACCTCACTCTCGCTCACTCTCGCTCACTCGCACTCTCATTATTTCTCTCTCTCGCCCTCACCCTCATGCTGCGTTCACATCAAACGCGAATAGAGCACCTGGCGCGAGTGATTTCAATGTTAAGTCATGTAAAGATGCGTTTACGTGCGTCTGGAGATCTTGCGGCGCGAATGAGGCGTCACGCTCTCTGCGCATAACGGTTTAAATGAACAACAACAAAGCAAATGTTGAGTGCTGATCAAGAGTTTTGTGCAAGCAATTTAAGGTCGCGACTCTTATATAACAGGCTTCATTCAGTGATTGAAACAAATATTATTAACATTGATTGAAGTTTTACAGTATATAGAACCGACATTGAACGCTCCGAGCGAGCTGTGCTGAGGTAAACATATGGAACTTTTCCTTGACATGAAACGGTAAATAATCAAACCAGTGGAAGCGGTGCATGAAACTGCTGTATCTAACCTACCTTATTCATGCAATGTCTATTCAGTCAGTGCAGTAGCAGACACTTTAGTAATGTTTCTGTTTAACGTTAATGCTTCTTCCTGTGACCTGTCCCTGACCCCTCAGGCAGCGCAAAGCAGACAGCCGCGCCTCTGCTACCGCGGGCGTGTTTCCACATTCGAATATTCCTTTTCACCTTCGAAATTCTGTTTTTTAAAACTATTCGAATATATATTCGAATTTAGAATATTCGTTGACGTTTACAGCCCTAATACTCATGGGAGTTGTGTCACACTTATTTCAGATGCCTTTTGAATAACTGCAATTATTCAACCCGCCAAAGTGGCTAGTTGGAGTGACTATGTTACCCGCCAAGAGCAAAATCCACCCGCATTTGGCGGGTTGGCGGGGGTTAACCCTCTGGGGACCAAGGTGTTTTTGGGGCCCTTGGGATGTTTTGACATGCCCTGACATTTGTGCTTTTTTCAGTTATTTATAAACATGTTAATGGCAAAGGTGTAAATTCACTCTATATAGCACAAATGGGGCTACCATAATATGTAAGTAACATGTATGTACATGTTTGTATTTTTAAGAGAATAATGTTTATGCGTGGTTATTGAAAAAAATAAAAATGAAAGTTGCTGAAATAAGACCACAAAACACATACTAAATATGTGTCCACAAGACTTTTGACTAATGGATGTTGTCGCTTCGAGTTCTGGCTTCAAAATGATGTGAAAATCATCCTGCCTAATCGTTCACATAAAACAATACATTGATTTAAACATTGTAAGACAGTTTTTTTGTCAGAAAAGGTTTATGCATGGGAGTGGTAATGGCCCATCAATATTAATGAGATTCAGACCAGGGGTGTGACATATACACACCCCTGGTCTGGTCACACGGTGAGAGGCACACCGCAAACATATGCGCACTTCATTAACCCTCTGGGGTCTGGGCTGTTTTTGGGGCCCTTGAGATGTTCTGACATGCCCTGACATTTGTGCTTTTTTCAGTTTCTTATAAACATATTAATGGCAAAGGTGTAAATTCACTCTATAAAGCACAAACAGGGCTACCATAATATGTGAGCCACGTGTATGTACATGTTTTCATTTTTGAGAGAATAATGTTTATGCATGGTTATTGAAAAAACTAAAAACTAAAGTTTCTGAAATAAGGCCACAAAACACATAGTAAATATGTGTCAATAAGACTTTTGACTAATGGATGTCCTCGCCTAGAGTTTTTTCTTCAAAATGATGTGAAAATCATCCTGCCTAATCATTCACATAAAACGATACATTGATTTAAGTTTTGTGAAACACTTCTAGTTTGGAAAGCCAATATGCGGATGGGGCGTAAACGATCATGCATATTTAGTAGTTCACACCTGATGTGCTGAAGGGCCGCTGTGCCTTGGTGAAACGGTGTTTGTACGTGAAGAGCTCTTTTCCAAAACGCCATAAACCTAAAAAGCTGCCTCAAAGATCCACCAAAAGTAATGATTATGAATATGTAAAATATTGCAATGAGACATTTTAATTGTTTATTAACTTCTGGCAAAGATGAAGTTGACGATAGGCTATTGACTCGCGATCTTCGCAGTAGGCTAGTGAACGCACCGGAGAAATGCACATTTATTAGGCTACATAGTTTTTTGTTTTGGATGGTTTTGTTTAGAACCAGCTTTCTGTAAATATATTTCACATTTTTTAGACATGTGAGGCGAGTAGGCTATGGTCTGGTTAATGATGATCTCCAGTTCAAGCACCTTATGTTGTGATTGCTAGCCTATATTTACTTTTTATGTATTAAATCCAGGAAATTTGTTAATGAAAAAATTATTAAAATTAAGATACAATTAATACAAAACGAAATTCGTTTTAAAGAAAGGATTTGTACTTTCTGTTTTGAGGTCTCTGTGAAAGTTTGAAAATCTTTTAGTGCTGCTTTCAGAGCGCTCGCGTCCATAATGGAGAACTGTCACGTAATATTGTTTTTTCCTCATAAATGCGAATACGAAAAATAAAAGACAAAAGACTTTTAAGTAAAACTTACTCCGAAATTGTGTCCTCGGTGGGATAAATTCGCTCTTCAAAATGCTGCCGTTCGTCGTCTGAGTTACAATCTTCCTCTGAGGAAAAGGTGCATTCTTCCTCGCTGTCCAGAATCATCTGAAGGGCGTCTTTACCGGAGAAGCCTGCCATACTCAAAACGCGATGAACTATCAGTAAGTCTGATGAAGAAACTGTGTTTTTATGGCATTGATCGGGGGGCGTATGCGATGCATACTAGATCACCTAAACTATTTACCATGTGAATAGCGCCGGGGGCGGGGCGGCCGCAGCTTATTTTAGAGATAATGAGGCAGAAGTCAAAACGGTACCTCTCCTTGCTTTCAAACGGATTACATGAGTTGAAAACATTTGTTTTTTATATAAATTACTTCATTTAAAAGAAGAGATTTCAAGCTTCATAAAGACATATCTCACGTGTCTGTGTGAGAAGTATTCGCTGAGTTACAGTTCATTTTCGGATGTGTTTCAGAATGCAGAGAGAAGGCAGAACTCGCTTCGTGTTTATTTTTCTTTATTTGGCGAAAAGCACCACACTTTGTTTTTATTGTGAGTATACACAAAAATAATACACATTTAACAGAATCGATTGATGTATGAAACTCCTATGAAAAATCAAAGTCAACAGAGTATTTATGAGTTTCTTTTACACTGATAAAAAAAAAAGCGAGCTGGTATCGCCGGCGATATCGCCGACCTCAGGGGGTTAACTGGGTATATTTACACATTTCAGCACATTTACACACATTTACAACTGATATTTGCGAGCATGCATCGTTAATGATAATGAGGCAGCATTTAAACTAGTCAAAATATAATCTAAACACCTAGGCCTATTTTCTAAAATAATTTCTGAATTCTAGCTTTCATACATAATGATCTAAACATATCATTTACACATACAAATACAAATTTCCTAACCAAGGGGTTTACAGTGCGTAGCATATGCACTAAAAAAAAAAAAAATGGTACGAGATATTAAATTCATGGTATAGATATGCACTTTCATTAGATCGTGTTGAATAGGCTATAGGTAGATATCAAATGTCAATACTCTGGATGGCAAGTGGAAAATAGTCCACCCGGTATAATATGTAAGCTTCATGTTTATATTGAATAGCTTGTCAACTACTGCAAGTAAGACTAAATACTTACTCATCCGAAATTCTATCCACGGCTGGATCAAGTCGCTCTTTAAAATACAAACGGTCGTCATCAGAGTAGTCGCGCTCTTCTTCTGATGAAAATGTGGACTCTTCGTCGCTAGTATCCAGGACGAGCTGAAGGGCTTCTGCACCGGCGTATCGTGCCATCTTCCCAACGCGCAGGTGACTGAATGATGAAACTTGAAGCGTTTAATGCATTTGCTTGGGGGCGTTTACCTATTTTGCATAGATGGCTTAACACATTATCTTGTGAATAGCGCGCTCCGTGAGTAGGCGTGAACGAATTAAAGTGAATGAGCTCGTAATGAGCTCGACTGGAATCACTCTCTTTTCATACAGATTACAGAAGCTGTGAATATTTGTTTTTATATAAATTACTTCATTTAAAAGATGAGATCTCAAGCTTTATGCCCGTGGGTATGTTTGCCTGTTTGACTGAATTTTCGCGGAGTTATAGATCATTTTCGAACGCGTTTCAAATTGGAGTTCACTGACAGAGAGAGTGCAGAACTCGCATCATGTTAATTTTTCTTTATTTGGCAAAAAGCAAAACACTTTATTTTTATTGTGAGTACACAGAAAAAAAAAAGAAACTGAACAGGATCGATTGATGTATAACACGAAAATGAAAGTTTAAAATTAACAGAGCATTATGAACTTAGGTCCCCAGAGGGTTAATGTCAAGCCCTGGTTGTAAACATTAACATTTTCACACACACGCACATGCACACACACACAAACACACACACTCACTCACACATTCACACACACACACACACACACACACACACTCTCACACATTCACTCACTCACTCACTCACACACACAGACAGACACACACACACACACATACACTATATCCCAAGTCAATATTATCACGATACTTGGGTGCCGATACGATATGTACTGCGATTTTTGTTTTGTTTTAAACACTAGACTATGGGGAAAAGTTAAATCATACACTTTTGGGTAGTTGACAAATGGCCAAGAAAAAGTACTTTTTTTGGAAAACGTAACTTTTTAAGAAAAAATACATATGTTTAAGGAGTATGAAAACTGCAGTTTCAGAAAACAGTAGTGGTCACTCATTTTGTCAATGACTTCACATATTTTTTTCACGTTTTCACTCAACAGTGCTGTAAATGTGTCCTATGGTGTGACATTTAAAAAGTACTAAGAAATTATATTAAATAACATAAAAAAATTGACAGAATTGTTCACATTATTAAAACATTATTTTCTTAAAGTGATATTTATTTGACATGAAAGTACTAATTAGAATAATTTTCACCATGAATAGATGAACTTGATAAACTTTTCCCTACGAGTGTCAATAAAACCTTTTCGCCAACCTTACAAAACTGTTTGAAATTGTACCTATCTAAGAGGAGATGTTATTGTAACTCTCCTAATGCCAAACTTGACTCTTTTTTTAAAAGATATTTTAAAATAAGTATATTTTTCTGTTGTTTATGTTTGTCATACCATAGGACGAAACATCACACCAAAGGACAAAGATAGTCATTGCATAAAAAGAGTCAGAATATATAGTGTTTATTGTAACAATTATGGAGGACATTTGTTTTTATAGTTTTTTTCAACAATATAAACTGCAAAACATAGCTCACCAAAAGTAACTTTGACCCTTATTGTTGGTTCAACACTGGAAGTTCAGGGGGAGGTTGGGCCACAGGTCCTGCTGGAGGGTCCACTGGCTCTTCAGTTCACTGTCAGGAGACGCTGGTGTTGTGTTAAGAATGGCAAGGAATGCCTTTTCCTTTGCCCTGCATCTTTTTTTGGATTCCTTCCGAATCTTCCTCAGCTCAGTTTGTCTCTTCCTTCCTAGTGCTTTAATGTTGAATGTATCCAATTCCCTGAGAGCCTTCTCTCCATGATATCTGTTTGAAATAATGAGAGAATATAGATGACTGGATCAACAGAGAAATTAATATAATGTATACTCAATTATGAACTCATGACCTACTGTGTTTTCCCTACAAATGTAACCACTTACTTGTCAATTTCTTATAAAACACAATATAGATTATTATTCTGTAATAACAAGCTTATTATGTAACTATTGTTGAACCTGAACCTCACAGGTCTATTCTGATACTGAATAATACGCAGTCGTTCAGTCACTCAGCAAGATCCCTGAATTATTGTAAGATGTATATGGCAACATTTCAGTTTGATTTACTTTCTCCGTCGTTCTCTTAGGATTGCCTCCTTTCTCTGTGGATCCTTTTTAATTCGCTCCCTATACGGTCTGGTCCTCTCTTTTGCACTCATCTCTCCCTCAGTTCTTTCTGTTCTAAAAAAAAGTGAAGTAGCATTATAAGTAGTAGCACTGTATTTATGTATCCACAAAGAACCAGTAAAAGTAATGATTATGAATGCGTCTAAATGTGTCTAAATACGCTGTGAATGTGAATGTGCATTTTACGCTGAGTTTCGGTTCATTTATGAGACGAACTCCGGTTCACTCCCCGGCGCCTCCATGTTGTCTGCTATATACTTCTTATTTATTAAGTCCAGGCAATTGGTTCATGAAACATTGATTAAAATTAAGATATAATTAATACAAAACGAAATTCATTTTAAAGAAAGGCAGCTGTTCTGTTTGAGATCTCTGTGAAAGTTTTAAAGCAGTCTGTTAGTGCCGCTTTCAGAGCGCTCGCGTCCGTAATCGAGAACTGACACGTTGTTTTTTCCCTCATAAATGCGAACACGAAAAATAAAATTAAATGAAGATTATAATGTTTTTTTGTTGGGTCAGACAATGATTACCAAATTTCTCTCTCATATTGCTCCTCATAACCACTGAAAACGGTAAAAAAATCGAAGCAAAAGTCAAATTAATATGGACGGAAGTTAAAAGTGGTGGGTACAAAATGACTCGTGACGAAATCTGGTGGGTACGCGTAGCCACCGTCCCCACCGAAATCGACGCCTGTGTAATTTATATTTAAGTTTTGACTGCAAATGTCACGTCCATAATGCTGGAATTGCCCAAATTTAAATAAAAATTCTGCTTTCTCACACAGTGACACGTGGATCTGAGTATCGCGTATCGTCACAGCCCTATCAAACATTGCTAGTAGAACAAGAACATGACGATGTAGTTATTCCTGCTGAGACAGGTTAGGCGCTGTATAATTGTATATAGTAGTTTTAATCAAATAAGGTTGGATTATTTCTATGTTGAGCTGCCTGTTCATGGAGCTGAAAGTGCACGTAATATATTATATAGCTACCATTGATACAAACCAACAGGCATCCTTGCTTTTTCTGCTCTATTATGTTTGTTTTATGTGGGTAGGGCCCCATATTAGTCATTGATACGGGCCCCCAGATGCTTAAGGCCGCCACTGTACATTATACATTATAGTTGTTTAAGTAACACTTCAGAACATTTTATGTAGTCTACGCTAGAGGTCTTCACGGGTCCAAAAATTCGTGCCCGAACCCGAAAGAGACCTATAATGTGCTAAACCGAACCGACCTGGACCCGTCTATTATTTCAAAAGCTGGACCCGGACCCGTGCAGATCCGAGAAATGCCTAACCGGACCCGACCTGGACCCGTCTATTATTTGAAAGCTGGACCCGAAACCGCCGGGAAGACACAGACCTGACTGGACCCGATTGTCACGTATTCCACCTTAAACTGCTATTACAAGTCAATAAACCTGTTGCGAAAAATACAACTTTTTGTCTTACCTAATTTAAGGAGCCGTGGTAGCGTAGTAGTCTCCTCTCCCTTCCTTGTAACGTTAACGTTACCTGACTGGCTGTGATCATGCATTACAATCCTCCAACAAGAAAGTTATCCATGTTATTCCTCTCGTTATTCCAAGTCCAAGCTTAATCCACTCATTATTTCAGCTTCAAAAGTCCACTTGATGTCACGGTGACGGATGACAAATGCAACTTTGCACATGTAACTTACATTCTGACTCGAGTTAACTCGCATAATAACTTTGACTGTTTGCCCTTTTGAACTAACGTTATAATAACGATTGCTCGTTCAGTGCCATGGCCGCTGATGTTATTTATTTGCTATCATCTCCGTGCTCTCTGCTCTGCATCGAGTCTGAATCTGACCACTACAACTTTAAGATTAAACAAGACGGTTAATTTATATTGTAAAATCTAAAGCGCGGTTTGGCGGTCCCTCACTGAAACTCTGGTAACTGGTTGCCATAGAAACATGACACGCACTTGAGACTGCACATGCACGCTAGCTGGATCAACCTAAAATATGCTTTTTAACGCAATTTATTTTGAGTGTCCTAGTTTTACAAGTTGCAAGTTACAAAAAAACACAAGCAGTGTCTAATCACGGCCGGGTTTTCTCTGAGTCTGATCTAATGACTCCGATCGCACGGGTATTACAAACAATGTTAAACAGACCTGGGACCCGAAGTAATAAATTCGGACCCGACCCGGACCCGGCTGATCATTTAAAATATAGACCCGAACCCGTACGGGTCCCGGGTCGACGGGTCTCGGGTTCACTGTGAAGACCTCTAGTCTACGCTCGAATCGCCATGGATTCAGGTTTTTATCGACTGAAGCGACGATCGCTAGTCGTTCGCACCCGCCGCTGTGGCTGGTATACAAGGCAAAGTCACCCACCACTTTGAAAAAGTTCCCGCCATTGGCTGGCGAGTGCTAATCTCCCACCCTGGTCACATTTATATAGTGCTGGATACTCAAAGCGCTTTACATGGAAGGGGGAATATCCTCAACCACCACACACACACATACACACACACACACACACACACACCACACAACACACACACCACACCACACCACACACTAGGCTTGGGCGGTAACCCCCTCCCTATTTTACCGGGGTATACGGTATTACCGTGACTAATTAAAAATTATGACATAAGGCTCAGACAGTGTCACCAAACTGTTGGCTTGTGCCTACACCGTTCAGAAACTGAATACAATGGCGCTTTTCCACTGCATGGTACGGCACGGTTCGGCTCGGTACGGTTCGACTCGGCGCGGAACGGTTCGGCTCGCTTCGCTTTTCCACTGCGTGGTACGACTCGACTCGGTACGGCACGGTTCGGTTCGCTTTAGCTCGGTTGCTTTTCCATTGCAGTTAGTACCGCTTCAAACTGGGTGGGACTGATCGGTATAGTTGCCGCCTCTACTGCCATGACATCATCGTAAACGCGCCACATTTCAAACGCACAACACAGGGGATGGTGCTCTTGATTCTCGGCATGTGGATGTTTTTAACGTTCTTATAATGGTTTACTATATGGAAGGACAATTCTTAACGTGTAATTAAACGTTGCGTTCATATGGGCTCATCTAATTTTTTGTACATAGCATAGCATACTATATGATTTCAGTATCATAATGATTAATAAATGCACGCACAATTATCCGTGAACTTGATTTGAACAAATGCCTTTCAACTTGTGTGTGCACAATTCAGAATTAAATGAATGTGCAGCAATCTTTACAAATAGAGAGCCTAATGTACTGTTTTAAACTATAGCCTACTGCCATTAAAAAAGCGCATTTAGTTAATGTTATGTAACTTATTTTTTTTCCATCTGCCTATGTTGATTATGAAAAGTGAACAGCACGAGTAGAGAGACATGAAGCGACTCAGAAATAATTTTGACCACTTCATTATGTTTTGTTTGGTAGAAAGCCTTTCTTTAAAGTGAATTTCGTTTTGTATAAATTGTATCTTAATTTTAATATTTTTTTTCATCAAACAATTGCCTGAATTGAAAAAATAAGATGCAAAATAGACAATTTAATCATTGAGGCGCCCGAGCGGTCACTTGCATTGTAGGCCTACTTACGTTAACTAGCGCATCTCATCCTCAAATACACAAAGCTTGAAATGTCTTTAAACGAAATAATTCAAAACAAAAATAAATAGACTACTCTCGTATGTAATCCATTATGTGCATTTCTCTCTATAGGTGCGTTTACTACGAATATGGCGATCGTCAACTTCATCTTTGCCATGCACAGACACTGACAGAAAACACTATTTTATAAATAAAAATCAGTGCACGCGTTTTAATAAAATTAAAACTTTAACTGTGATCATCAAAAAAATTTAATATTAAATATTTTGTGGCCAAGTTTTGCTCATTTATTAATAGTAGCCTATATATATATATATATATATATATATATAGGCCTAATTTTATTAAATTGAACAAGCGCAAAATTCAGCATTCAATCAAATATTCAAAAATAATGTTATTTCAACATAATATCTCGTTATTTCGACATAATGTGCGTGCAACAAGCAATATGTGCATTTGTAAATCCGGGGACGCATGCACTGATTTTTATTTATAAAATAGTGTTTTCTGTCAGTGTCTGGCAAAGATGAAGTTGACGATCGCCATATTCGTAGTAAACGCGCCTATAGAGAGAAATAACATTATTATTAAGTCTTTTTGAATATTTGATTTAATGCTTAATTTTGCGCTTGTTCAATTTAATAAAATTAAAACTTTAATTGTGATCATTAAAGTATAGTTTGCAATAAACTTTTTAACTGCAAGAAACAGCGTTGGCTGTTGTCTACTGTCTATTTAAATCTAGCGGGTTTAGTGTCTCGTGTCGCAAATAGAATGACGCTGATAGTGACGATTCTGTTTGACCAATCAGTGATCTGCAGTGTTTTCACGTCACATTTTAGTACCGGTACGGTACGCTTGGAACCTCAACAGAGGTGGTACCATTTAAAGCGAGCCGAAGCGAGCCGTACCGTACCGTACTATGCAGTGGAAACGCGCCATAAGTGAGCCGTGCCGAACCGAGCCGTACCGTACCATGCAGTGGAAAAGCGCCAAAGCGTGCCGTGCCGTACCGAACCGTACCGTACCATGCAGTGGAAAAGCGCCACAAGATCGGGCAATAAAAAATAAAGCCCAACCCCTGCACGTTGTGTCCGAGCCCGGCTGACGGCATTAAATGTAATTATGAGTGCGAGCCCGATTTAGACTTGACTATTTTTAATACGTGGGCCGTTATAATATGACAGCGCCAAATAATTTTTTAACGCAGGTGCTGAGGGGGTGCTAGATATAAATAATAATAAATGAGCAAAAATGGGACACTTAATATATAATATTTAATTATTTTAATTATCACAATTAAAGTATTCATTTTATTAAATTAAACAAGCACAACATTCAATCAAATATTATTAAAGATTTATTATTATTAATACATTTTTCCAACATAATATCTCATTATTTTGAAATGTATGCGTGCAACAAGCAAGAAGTGCATTTGTAAATCCGGTGACACGCGTCCATTGATTTTTATTAATACAATTTTTCTGTCAGCGTCTGCTGCAAAGATTAAGTTGACGATCGCCATCTCCTAGTGAACGCGCATATATAGAGAGAAATGCAAATCATGGATTACATAAACAGAGGGTATAGGCTAGCCTTTTTCTTTTCGTTTTGAATTGTTTTGTTTAAAGAAATTGACAATCGGCATCTCCGTAGTGAACGCGCCTATAGAGAGAAATGCACATCATGGATTAATCAGAGAGTATGCTGCCTATATTTCTTTTAGTTTTGTATTGTTTCGTTTAAAGAAATGTACGATCGCCATCTCCATGAACGATAGAGAGAAATGCACATCATGGATTACATAATCAGAGAGTAGGCTAGCCTATTTCTTTTTGTTTTGAATAGTTTCGTTTAATTAATTTGATGATCGCCATCACCACATCATGGATTAAATAATCAGCGAGTGGCCTATTTCTTTTCGTTCTGAATTGTTTCGTTTAATGAAATTTCAAGCTTTATTTAGATATAGGCCTATCTGTCATGTCTGTGAGGCATACACTGAGTTTCGGTTAATTTATGATGAGATTTCAATGCAAGTGACCGCGGGGCGCGCCAGCGATTATGATTATTGTCTGCTATATTTTAAATCCAAGCAATTGGTTGATGAAAAATGTATTAAAATTAAGATACAATTTATACAAAACGAAATTCACTTTAAGGAAAGGCCTTTTACAAAACTTAATTAAGTGGTCAAAATGTCTGACTCCCGATGCATCCCATCTTACTCGTGCGTTCACTTTTCATTATCATCATAGATGAGAAAAATAACTTTAAAATATTTTAACAAATATGAACTAATGCGCTTATTTAATGAACTCGGGGCAAAATGCATCCTCGCAGCAGTGAGTGGGTGGTTGTTTCGGAGATGCGAAATTGCACACCTTTTTATTGCACAATTTACAAATTACCTCATCAGTATTTACCGCCTCTCCCTTCTCTCTCTCTCTTTCTTTCTCTCTCTCTCTCCTCCACACTGTCACTTGATGACAACCACACATAAGCATTTTTAGGCATTAAATAAATTGTATTTATATATTATATACAAGTGCCGGTAATGACGGTATTGAAACTGATACCGTTGCTATTTTAAGATCCCGCGGTATACGATATTACCGTAATACCGCCCAACCCTACCACACACACGCACACGCGCACACCACACACCACACACACACACACACACACACACACACACACACACACACCACACATACATTACACACACACACCACACACACACACACCACACCACACCGCACACACACACACACACACACACACACACCACACCGCACACACACACACACCACACCGCACACGTGCGCACACACACACACACACACACACACCACTAGGGTTGGGTACCGAAACTCGGTTCCAATAGGGAACCGGTTCCGACGTAAACGGTAGTAACCAGACCGAATAAGAACGAAACTTTTGGTGCCTGATTTCGGTGCCTGACGTTTTTTACCGCCCCCAATAAAACATCTCGCGGCACGAATGATCCATAATAAAACATCTCCAGTTAACCAGCAGAGCATTCATTTAATTCGTTTGTTAAATAAGAGATCTAGCGCTGAAATGTGTTTTTTAAATCAAGTGATCAAAGTGCTCTTTGCCGCTGCGATCAGTGGCGCGGATACAGTGTTTTCTCTTGGCTCGCGCACACACTTGGCTTCACTCGGACGCGCGCTTCAATACGTTGCGGAGATCGATCTATTTATGAGGCGCCGTCTATATGATTATGTGCGCGGAGAGTTTGTGTGTGCGTGCTCGCGTCTCAGATGAGTATGTGCGCGGAGAGTTTGTGTGTGTGTGTGTGTGTGTGTGTGTGTTCGCGTCTCAGATGAGTATGTGCGCGGAGAGTTCCGCGCGTCTCGTGTGTGTAGAGTTTGCGTGTGTGTGCGTGAGCGACTTTAGAAGTTGTGCATTTCATATGTATTAGTTTGAGCATTCAGTAGTATACATGTATGTGTGACTACCTAGTACATGTTTATGCAAGGGCTTCATATGTGCGTGAATGAAGTTTGATTTAAGCCCTAGACGGCGCCTCATATCTATTCGTTCTGGTGAAATCTCAAAATATAATGGACACAAAGTGTCCCTGCTTGATATACAACCACTGATGAGCATAATCGGTTTTAAAAAATAAATAAATAAAAAACTACGAATGCGGATTAGAACCCAAAACCTCTGACACGCTTGACTAAAGTTCAAGTTCAGCTGCCAGTGTTCCTCTTCGGGTAAGTCTAGTATTTTAATGACAACTGCAAATCTTGCATATCAAGTATGAAGTATATCAATATCAAGTATATTTATATGGCTATACTGTGTGTTAAATATTTCTGCTCAGTGTCAGATATTTCTCTGTTTTGTAAAAGTCATAATATGAGAAGACAAAATTTTGATCTTAACTCAAGTGTTTTGTGCTACATCAGTAGCCTTTTATAGGGCACAATTTTTCATTTAATCAGAAAATCTTTTTCAGAAAATCACACACACACACACACACACACACACACACACACACACACACACAGAGGTATTATTTTTTTGATAAAGTGTGTGCGGTTTAGTTTTCTTAAGTACCGTTTCAAGAACCGTTTAAGCACCGGAACCGTTTGAAAAATACCGAGTAGGTACTGGTATCGGATAAAACCTAACCAATACCCAACCCTACACACCACACACAAACACATACACACACCACAAACGCACACACACACACCACACTACACATACACACCACACGCACGCACACACATGCACACACACACACACACACACACACACACACGCACCACACACATACACACACACACACACACACACCACACACGCGCACACACACACCACCCACACACACACACCACACACACACACTTATAATTATACGATAATATTACGATATTTGCACTTATAAGTTCACTAAAAAGTTATTGTAACACTCTTTTATACTTTTAATGTAAAATCCATTAATAACTGAATCATTCATATTTTTTTCTATTTGAGCTGTACATAAACAATATAGCCTACTTAAAAATGTGGTTCTGACACGTTTATGAGCTCGGCCGCTTGCTGTCAATACGCTCCAGAGAGAGGTCAACACATCGGTGCGTATTATAGTCTTCAGTGCGCTATAACTGAGAAACAGGACTGCCCCCTACTGGTGATGTGCGTCATGTGCCAGAGAACTTCACTACGGCCCAATCCCTTTCCCTGTGATGCACATTCTTAATGGACACATCTGTGCGACTTTTGGTTTAAAAAATGTATTAATAAATGTTGAAACGAACATCAACTAAGATTAATAAATGTTTATGGTTAGTTCATGTTCACTAATGTAATTAACTAATGTGTAACAAATGAAACCTTATTGTAGTGTTAGCAAATAAACATCTCTGTGAGTCCATGTAATGCAAGTGGATTCAAAAACCATACAAAGTGAACACGACGGTAATCCATAAACCCCAGATGATGAATCAGAGCTTCTGAAGTGAAACAATAGGTGTAAGAAATACAAATATTGAAAACTCTTTACAATATAAACCTGTGCTTCCGGCCAACATACACACATTCATGAGTTCATGTTTGACTTAAACGACGGCACGTTTTGAAGCGTAAAATAAGCGAATTGTGAGACTCACAGGAATGCGGCTCATCTGTGCTTCCGCATCACTGCTCGTGAGCTTCAGAACGCTCTTGTGTCGCTTCACCACGATATCATTAACCTGTGTTTGACCATTGGCTGGAAGCGAGTGTTTATAAACTTAAAAAGTGTCAAATATTAGTTATTTTGTCGTTTCCCTTCAGAACACATTGATTCATCAACTCGTGTCGTGTGAATTACAGTTGTTCACTTTGTGTGTGTTTTTACTAGATCCTTTTTCTGCCCAGCAGGGCTGTAGAGCTCGAGCTCATCACACACCTTCTCCAGATTGTCTGTTTTTCCTGCCATGGTTAATAGATTTTGAGCAAAAGAATAGTGATTAGCTGTAGTACAACATACAACACATACATGTGTGATATCAATATCTTTAGCATAATTTTCACTCATGCACTTTGTAATATATTAAAGAAACTAAGCTCATATTGTCACAGCTGCGAGTGCGCTTGTACGCCAGCAGAGGACACTCCTACCGCTCACTTTACACTCATCATGGACTCCGTTTCCCACAATGCTTTGTCTGTCATCTGTGTAATCATGTGCAGCTGTTTCCCATCACCTCATGATCCCTCAGTCTCTCGGCCTATTTACCCAGTTCAGTTGTTTGTCTCGTCGTCTATAGTTGTCTAGAGTTCACTCACTCTTACCCGTAAACACACCCGGGTCACACAACCTGCTTTCTGGAATAACCCCCTGGTTTGCTCGTTCTTGTCTTGCCCTCTGGATGTGTTTGTTTGTTTGGACAGATGTTCTGACCTCTGACCTTCTGCCTGTTTTAATGGACTATGGCTTTGGATTGTGCTCTCAATAAACTGTGTTTAGTTCATCAGTCGTTGTGCTCAGTGCTGTCCGCAACCAAATCACAACACACACACTGCTGCTCAAAGGTTTTAGATAGGGAAGATTCTGATCTCTTCTGCTCACCAAGCCTGCATTTATTTGATTAAAAAAACAAAAAATAACAGTAATGTTATTAAATATTATGACAATTTAAAATAACTGTTTTCTATTTTAATATATTTAAAAATGTAATTTATTCCTGTGATCAAAGCTGAATAATCCTTCAGAAATTATTCTATGATGATTTGATGCTCATAAAACATTCATTATTATTATTATCAATGTTGAAAACACTCGTGTACAATTTTTTTTTCAGAATTCTTTGATGAATAGAAAGTTACACTTTACTATATATTCACATAGAAAAGAGCTTTTACACATTGGAAGTAGGGATGGGCATTTTCAAAAATATTGCATTCGAATATTCAAGCTCATAAAAGTTTAATATTCGAATATTTGTTTATTTAAATGACATTTAACGAAAAAATGTTTTTTTTTAACGTTTTTGTCACCATTTCTGAACAAGCTTACGATTAGGCAATATGCACAACAAGCTTACAATATATGTTAAATTAAAATCTTTCAGTTAAAAACATTAAACAGTAGGCCTATGTGTAAACAAGAAATATAAAGAACAAAAGCATTTAAGCTCAAGCAGCGCGAACGGAGAAAGCGCAGAATAAAGCAGACTGCGCCAGATCTCGTACAGAACGCACACACACTCAAGTCAGCGTATGATTATCGTGTTTGTTTCACGTTTATGTTGAGAAGAACAATAATCTCCACATGCAGGGGCGCCGCCAGCAGTTTATGCTCGAGTGAGAAAACGCGCTGCGCTGACAGACGTTTCAGAGACACAAAGACAGCGGTGTTCTGAGTTTCTAACAGCACTTTGCGTTTTCTGTTCTTAAACCTGTCTCCCTCAGCCAAACTTGAAGGAAGTATATGTCTCAAAATAATTTTCTGTTAGATAAGTCATCATCTCGGATCACGCGGGGTCCAGCTGCGCTAACTTGCAGTCGTGAATGCAGTGATGGACAGCTGTCTTTCCTCATTCGTCTGCTGTTTGGATTTCATGTGATTTCTCATTGTGGTGATGATATTATAACTCAGATTTATTCATTAATTTGATCAAAAGTAGTTACATTTTGTAAGATCATGTAGTAAGATCATTTTCATCATTTTCAAGTAAAAGGCAGAGGACAACATTATGATCAAATACAATCAACTTGTTAACGGGCTCCACAGCGCCACCCACTGCATTTAATTATAACTGCGAGTTAGTGCTTGGGATTTATCATGGATTCACTGCATTTACGGCCAGCAAAGCAACGTAGTAAAATTCAAATAGTATTTTATTTTTCGAATGATAACTACAGACCGAATATTAGAAATATGAATATTCGTGCACACCCCTAATTGGAATAATATTTCACAATATTACGGTTATTTTTTATTTTTAATCAAATAAATGCAGCAGAAGAGACTTCTTTTTAAAAACCTCAAAAATATTACCGATCCAAAACTTTTGACTGTAGTGTATATGCATGTCTTGCTTTGGAATCATCATTCGTCTCCCGAACTGCATAATTACACCAGTTGTCTGTAATATGATGGTGCAGATAAAAACAACTCAGACTTAATACATAAATCCATGAAGTACAGCAGACACCATAAGAACAACTGGCCATAAGAAATACTTCATATCTTAATACACAAGATTGTAAGCACTTACCATTGTCACGTGACTCGATTACATCATTGTCAAACTGTTGTGTAAAGTCATTATAAAAATTGAGCTCGCACACAAGAAGGAAGATGGTGTTTATTACGTAATTTTGTGTGTATTTGACCATTCAAACGCCACGAACGGTACACACGAAACGTTCCTTATTGTTCATTTATCCGTGCTTCTTAATCACTCTAAAGTTTAAATAACTTTAAACAATTCGCTCAAAATGTTTACAAATGCATTAAGCTCACACTCACTCTCTCGCTCACACACACACACACACACACACTCTCTTGTATACAATGTGTAGTCAGATAAAAATAAGCCTATAATATAAACGCAACTGCAAAATTTCACGTATTTCTTTTTAACAGGCTCTAAGGAAGGGAAACCCAATTAACGTGAAACTTTGTGCGTCGCGTTCATATGCTCTTGTCTGTATATGAGCAGCGCGAGGGCTTTTCAGTGCATTCAGTCTCACGTTGCTTCCACGCGTCCACTTGAAATGGATATTACGACACTCATGGATAACGACACATTTCATCCTCTGCTGGAGCAAGAGTGGCTAACTTCTGTCAACCTCGTCTATAAGCAAGGACAAAAATAAAGCAATTTAATTCTGGAATAAAGCGATTCTGGAATAAAAAAAATCTGTTTTAAAATCGTAAACCAAAACATTGCGATAGTTTGGTGAATCGATGTTTTCTCCCAGTCCTAACACACACACACACACACACACATTGGGTTTTCAGGTTTTATGGGGACTTTCCATAGAAATAATGATATTTATACTGTACAAACTGTATATTCAATCCCCTAATCCTAACTGATGTAATTTAACAACATGAACTAATGAGTATTTGTACATATTTCATATTGACAGCATTGTGTTATTTATTGTTTGTGTTGTGTTTATCTCTGGATATAGGCTTAATTTGTGTCATTGTTCTCTACAGGTTGAGGAATTGTGGTGTCACAGATGAAGGTTGTGCTGCTCTGGCTTCAGCGCTGAGATCAAACCCCTCACACCTGAGAGATCTGAATCTGTCTGAGAATAATCTAGGAGACTCAGGAGTGAAGCTGTTATCCGCTGGACTGGAGAATCCTCACTGTAAACTGGAGAAACTGTGGTAAGATCATTGTCACAGTGTCTGGTTTGTGTTTCCCTGGGTAACCACTAGAGGTCCTCTTCCCCACGGTGTCATCCACATTCATGAACTGCATTAGAGTTCTCAACGGGTCGGGTCGGCCCGACAAACCCGACGGGACCCGCGGGTTCGGGCCGGGTTCGGGTCGAAAATATAAGCAAATGACTTGGGTCGGGTCGGACCTCGGGCTTAATCTTTTCCGCTTAGTGAAAAAAAAAAAAAAAAATCCTTGTCTGTACCAATCACTGTTCATTGCACTCAGCTGTTCCCCGTCATCATTGTTCCCAGCTGTTCCCTGTTTTTCTGTTAGTTCTGTGTGTATATATACCCTGTCTGTTTTAGTGTGTATCACGGAGTCCTTTTCTATTATCACACCACTTTCGAGTCTGCTTTGTTGCTTAGTTTGTATTGTTTTATGTTTTTGGATTGCTTCTTTGGTTTTGACCCCTGCCTGGACTGTTTGTGAGTACGGATTTCCCTTAATAAATAACTTACAGCATCTTTGGATCTTCTCCCTTGTTTCCTGTGTGTGGATCGTGACAGAAGGACTCCGTCATGCATAGATCCAGCGGTATGGGTTCTCATGTCTCTTCCCCAGCCACCGAGAGGGAGAGGAGGCAGCAGAGGGGGAATTCCCAATCTGGAGAGGTTCCGCCTCGTATGAATATTTTCGAGTGCTTTGCATTGTGGGCTCGAATCACTGAGGAGACCACTGTGCTCCTTGTGGATTCCGGAGAGACAGTAGCGGCTACTCGCTCTCGAAGACGGCGGGGGAGAAGGAAGACTTCCTGCCTTCCTAACGTCCCCGAACAGCCCGCTGTCGTCCCGGAGACCGTCCCCGTGCAGCCCGCTGTTGTCCCGGAGGTCATCCCCGTGCAGCCCGCTGTTGTCCCGGAGGTCGTCCTCGTGCAGCCCGCTGTCGTCCCGGAGGTCGTCCTCGTGCAGCCCGCTGTCATCCCAGAGATTGTCCCGGAGATACCCACCATCAGTCCTGCCACGGCAAAGAAGGCTGTCTTCCTCTTTTATGCAGTAGCAGTACAGCATGCTTGGAGGAGATGCAACACGTCTGCCGACCCAGAGACTGTTCATGTCACGTCTGCCGATCCAGAGACTGTTCACGTCACGTCTGCCGATCCAGAGACTGTTCACGTCACGTCCGCCGAGCCTGTGTCTCCGGACAAGATGGCAGTCGCCGAGCCTGTGTCTCCGGACAAGATGGCCACCACCGAGCCTGTGTCTCTGGACAAGATGGCCGAGCCTGTGTCTCCGGACAAGATGGCAGTCGCCGAGCCTGTGTCTCCGGACAAAGTGGCAGCCGCCGAGCCTGTGTCTCCGGACAAGATGGCAGCCACCAAGCCTGTGTCTCCGGACAAGATGGCCGAGTCAGTGTCTCCAGACAAGATGGCCGAGTCAGTGTCTCCGGACAAGATGGCCGAGTCTATGTCTCCAGACAAGATGGCCGCCACCAAGCCTGTGTCTCCGGACAAGATGGCCGAGTCAGTGTCTCCGGACAAGATGGCCGAGCCAGTGTCTCCGGACAGGATGGCAGCCTCCAAGCCTGTGTCTCCGAACAAGATGGACATCGCCGAGCCGGTGTCTGTTACTGTTCCTGAGCCGGTGTCTGTGTCTGTGTCTGTGTCTGTTCCTGAGCCGGTGTCTGTGTCTGTTCCTGAGCCGTTGTCTGTTCCGGAGCCGGAGCCTGTGTCTGTTCCTGAGCCGGTGTCTATGCCTGTTCCTGAGCCGGTGTCTTTTCCTGAGCCAGTGTCTGTTCCTGGGCAGGTGTATGTTCCTGAGCCTGTGTCTGTTCCTGTTCCTGAGCCGGTGTTTGTGTCTGTTCCTGTGCCTGAGCCGGTGTCTGTTCCTGTGCCTGAGCCGGTGTTTGTGTCTGTTCCTGTGCCTCAGCCGGTGTCTAGTCCTATGCCATGGCCGCCCGAGGGGTCGTCTCCGCTGTGGCCGCCCGAGGGGTCGAGTCCGCCGTGGCCGCCCGAGGGGTCGACTCCGCCATGGCCGCCCGAGGGGTCGTCTCCGCCTTGGCCGCCCGAGTGGAAGTCTCCGCCCTGGCCGCCCGAAGGGTCATCTCCATCATGGCCGCCTGAGGGAAAGTCTCCGCCCAGGCCGCCCGATGGACTGACGTTTCTGCCCTGGCCGTCTGCACAGCCTGCTTCGCCCAGGCCGCCCGATGGACTGTCGTCTCCGCCCAGGCCGCCCGATGGACTGTTGTCTGCTTCGCCCTGGCCGGCCGATGGACTGTCTGCTTCGCCCTGGCTGCTGGCTAAGCCATCACCCCCTGTTCCTGTTCCCCTCCATGGACCTGGCCCCCCATCCCGCCCCCTGATCCTCCACCGTTCCACCTCCCTCCTGGACTCTTGTTTTGTTTGTGTTTGTGAGTTTTGGAGCGTCTGGTAGCCGCTCCGTAGAGGGCGGGTTATGTCACAGTGTCTGGTTTGTGTTTCCCTGGGTAACCACTAGAGGTCCTCTTCCCCACGGTGTCATCCACATTCATGAACTGCATTCCCCACAATCCTTGTCTGTACCAATCACTGTTCATTGCACTCAGCTGTTCCCCGTCATCATTGTTCCCAGCTGTTCCCTGTTTTTCTGTTAGTTCTGTGTGTATATATACCCTGTCTGTTTTAGTGTGTGTCACGGAGTCCTTGTCTATTATCACACCACTTTCGAGTCTGCTTTGTTGCTTAGTTTGTATTGTTTTATGTTTTTGGATTGCTTCTTTGGTTTTGACCCCTGCCTGGACTGTTTGTGAGTACGGATTTCCCTTAATAAATAACTTACCGCATCTTTGGATCTTCTCCCTTGTTTCCTGTGTGTGGATCGTGACAATCATCTCTACCATAAAGACTCGGAGTGAATAAGGATTAATATGTAGATAGTGTATACAGTATATCTTTGGCGTAAGCCCCATCCGGTGGTTCAGCGACAGATTCCTGCTTGAACCGTCAGATCCGGCCGGCGGTAGAAGGCAGCGGTGAGGAGTCTCCCTGAAGAGGAACATTTACATCTTACTATATTATTATCCCCAAAAGAAAGTAAAACTAACAGTTGAATAAACCGGACGAACTACAAACCAGACGACAGATGCAGGAAACAGTGAAGAGGGTTTTTAAAGCACAAATGTTTGGTGTAAATCAACTTGCCTTGTAATGCTTGTGCAAACAGACCCTTGTAAAAGCATGAGCATTTCCTCAAAATGTGTGTGTGCAGCTGGAAAGAGGGAAGTGGAGTGTGTTTCTCCTGAACCAGAACTGTCACCATATCAGATTCATCACTACATGATTATCATGGCCAAAATAACACACGATAACAATATATCACCATATCTATGGAAATCTTGAATATAATAATAATAATGCTATCAGTCAAATTCATCTTTACTTT
Source organism: Abramis brama (assembly GCF_963993115.1). Lineage (NCBI taxonomy): Eukaryota > Metazoa > Chordata > Actinopteri > Cypriniformes > Leuciscidae > Abramis > Abramis brama. Next base: position 2,136,965 of record NC_139972.1, read on the forward strand.
GTTTATTTTGTTATTTTTGAAAGAAGAATTACACCATGACATACAAAAGGAGTTTTATATTAGTTTATAGTTAATGTATAGTATATAATAGTATAAGCTGTAGTTAATATATTAAGAGACTATATACAAATAGTGAGTTCTTCATTCATTATCATTGTAATTAACAAATTGTTATTGTTTAATTAGCTCTTATGTAAAGAGTTAGATAATGCTTTAACAACTTATTAACCATAAATAATTCTCACTTTAGATTAGGTCACGCAAAATCAGAAAATGTCATTAAGTGCTTTAATACAGCCTTTATTGGACATTAATTACATTAGTATTAATGCTGAAGTCGGCAAGATTTTTTGATCATATTCACTGAAACCAATACTATGCTCCGACAGAACAACATAAATCAGCCGGTTTTAGAGAAAACCCCACGCTTCTACCTCCAGCTAGAGCCTGTTACTTGTTCTGCAAAAATCCATCGCTCCCGGTTCTTCTGGTCCAATCAGCGCAGGGCTGTGTGAGATCTGACTGACAGTGGCTGCGTTTACATGGACACCTTTGGGTTCAGTCGGAATAATCCGATTGATGAATCCGAACACGGTGTTTACACGAACGATAAATACAGTAATCGGGTTGATCTGTGCGTTTATATGTCACAAGATTCTGATTGGAATAGATGTTTTGACATGCGCACACTGCATGAATATACTGCCGCTGTTCACGCATAACTATTCTCCTCTAATAATATTATTTTATTGCACTTGTATTTGTTGTTTGAAGAGTAAAAAAAAGTCGGTCGGACTCAAAGGGAAAATAAATCAATAATTGGGTCGACCCTAAATTGACAGGATCGGTCGGGTTACGGCAAACAAGAATATATGAGTGAAATGAGAATTTTAGAATAAGGGACACTCGTTTAGAGGACACTTTATTCAACAGGAAGAACAGCTCGTTCCACGATTCATACGTCATTACGCTATTTCAACGTCATTGCACATGCGCAGTCCTTTCAGTTTCGGTTTTCAATTCGATCAAGTGTTTACACATTCTCTCGATCAGATTACAAAAGGAATAAACCACCCCTTTCAATCCCATCGAAATTCCAATGGGATCGAGCTCAGTCAGATCGATTAAGGTGTTTACATGAAGGTTTTTTAGTCCGATTATAAGCGTCCATGTAAACGCAGCTAATCACAGTTCGTGCACACGCCGCAGTTCCCCCTCACGCACGTCACAGTCTCACATGCACACGCCTGAAGCTCGCAGGAGTGTTGGATTGTATGAAGCGGCGGAGAGAAAAAGTGCACACGCACTGACGAGCTCGCGGACTCGATGGGGGGGGGCATGAGAGTTGTAAACAGGGCTTGACATTAACTTTTTTGCTCACTAGCCAATGTGGCAAGTGGTTTTCCAAAGTTACTAGCCACACAGCATTTTTACTAGCCACATTTTTGTTGTTGTGAAATTACCTGATAAAGGTTGACTATGGCATGCTAAATCTTGAACTAGATTTACAACCCTTTTAAATGTAAAACCACTGTACACACCCAAATCAAGACTACATAAATATATAACAATACAGGTCAGTGACTATGTTACCCGCCACGAGCAAAATCCACCCGCATTTGGCGGTTTGGCGGGTGTTAATGTTAAGCCCTGGTTGTAAACATTAACATTTTCACACACACGCACATGCACGCACACACACAGACAGACATTCACTCACTCACTCACACACACATGCACACACACACAAACACACACACTCACTCACACATTCACTCACACACACACACACACACACTGTCACACATTCACTCACTCACACACACAGACAGACACACACACACACACATACACTATCTCCCAAGTCAATATTATCACGATACTTGGGTGCCGATACGATATGTACTGCGATTTTTGTTTTGTTTTAAACACTAGACTATGGGGAAAAGTTAAATCATACACTTTTGGGTAGTTGACAAATGGCCAAGAAAAATAACTTTGTTTGGAAAACGTAATTAAGAAAAAATACATATGTTTAAGGAGAATGAAAACTGCAGTTTCAGAAAACAGTAGTGGTCACTCATTTTGTCAATGACTTCACATATTTTTTTCACGTTTTCACTCAACAGTGCTGTAAATGTGTCCTATGGTGTGACATTTAAAAAGTACTAAGAAATTATATTAAATAACATAAAAAAATACTTGAGACAGAATTGTTCACATTATTAAAACATTATTTTCTTAAAGTGATATTTATTTTACATGAAAGTACTAATTAGAATCATTTTCACCATGAATAGATGAACTTGATAAACTTTTCCCTACGAGTGTCAATAAAACCTTTTCGCCAACCTTACAAAACTGTTTGAAATTGTACCTATCTAAGAGGAGATGTTATTGTAACTCCCCTAATGCCAAACTTGACTCTTTTTTTTTTAAAGATATTTTAAAATAAGTATATTTTTGTTGTTTATGTTTGTCATACCATAGGACGAAACATCACACCAAAGGACAAAGATAGTCATTGCATAAAAATAGTCAGAATATATAGTGTTTATTGTAACAATTATGAAGGAGGACATTTGTTTTTTTCAGGGTTTTTTTTTCAACAATATAAACTGCAAAACGTAGCTCACCAAAAATAACTTTGACCCTTATTGTTGGTTCAACACTGGAAGTTCAGGGGCTGGGACGTCCAGATCTCAGCCTCTGGACAGCCTCTGGACAGAATTTGGAGATGAAACCTGCACTCCTGTGCTCATCTGGACACGCCCTGTCCATGGTGTGAATTTCAAAGAAATTGGAGAAACTTGAAAATTCGACCCAAAAAAACTGTAAAACTTCAATCAATGTTAATAATATTTGTTTCAATCACTGAATGAAGCCTGTTATATAAGAGTTGTGACCTTAAATTGCTTGCACAAAACTCTTGATCAGCACTCAACATTTGCTTTGTTGTTGTTCATTTAAAAAAAAACTCAAGTTTCTCCAAACTCCCTGAAATTCACAGCGCTGTCTGGGCACGTTGCAGGTGGGCACAGGAAGGGCCCACCTGTAACTTATTTGATATGTCCACAGACAGCTTACAGTGACCCTGTCATATAAGTTGCAAGTGGGCCCTTCCTGTGCCCAACTGTAACTTATTCGACAGGGTCCCTGCAAGCTGTCTGTGGACACGACATGTCCATTGAGAGCTTACAGGGACCCTGTCGAATAAGTTGCAGGTGGGCACAGGAAGGGCCCACCTGTAACTTATTTGATGGGACCTCTTTAGGCTGTCCATGGTCAATGCATTAAAAGGTCATATTTCATAATTCTAAATGATTTATTGCATAAATCATAGCCACCAGGCGCCGAGATATGGACGGGTCCATATGCTTAAATCATAGAGTACAGTGCACAGGGAAGAAAATCCAACATGTTGGTGTACTTTATAGTCCATTATTATGCATAATTAGCCTTAAAATGGCATGTCCACGGACAGCTTACAGGAACCCTGTTGAATAAGTTACAGGTGGGCACTTCCTGTAAAATCATAGGAATTGCCCACCTGTAACTTATTCGACGGGACCTCTTTAGGCTGTCCGTGGTCAATGCATTAACAGGTCATAATTCATGATTATTAATTTTTTATTACTTAAAACATGCAATACAGTGCACAGGGAAGACAATCTAACATGTTGGGGCTCTTTACAGTTCATAATTATGCATAATTAGCCTTAAAATGACAGGTCCACGGGCAGCTTAAAGGAACCCTGTTGAATAAGTTACAGGTGGGATGTTCACCAAACGCCTATGAAAATGAATGGGATAAGTGGCACGTGTCAGTGGCTCCCGCGCGGCCCCCGGGGGTCCGAGGGGCCCCAAACTCGGCAAAAAAGTTGCGTCACGTGGCCCTCTGCGACATACCGAGCGGGCTAGGTCGAGACGCGCCCGGTTTATTTTTTGCTATTTTTTATGCACCTCGCTGTCTCCCATTGATCTCTATGGGAGCATGTGTCTGCTAGGGTTAATTCAGCAGTTAGGATTAGAGGGCCCTCTAGGCTCAGGAAGCACCTAGAGCCACGAAACTCTGGGGCCCGACTCGGGGGCCCGTGGCGGTCGTCCGTGATGAATTTCGAGGTCCTGCGACCTTTTGACCCCTATGGGCGACTGTTTATTTGACGTCCCACGTGCAACTTATTCCATTGGGCTGTTGGTGGCCAATTAGCGTGAAAAAAGGTCAGAGGGACACGGAACTCTAGAACCCGTCCCCGGGGCCCGTGACGAGACGCATGCGTCGATTTCGGGCCGATCGGGCGTTTCTTTCAAACCGTTTTGCCGAAACACACACTTAGAACCGATCTAGAACCACCAAATCCAGGATCTAGAACCGGGGGCCCCTGGACTAGCACCGTGTTGAATTTGGGGTCGCTGCGACCTTTCGACCCCTTTTGGCCCCTGTTTATGTGACGTCCCACGTGCAACTTATTCCATAGGGCTGTTGGTGGCCAATTAGCGCGAAAAAAGGTCAGAGGGTCACGGAACTCTAGAACCCGTCCCATGGGCCAATGACGGGACGCATACGTCGATTTCGGCCCGATCGGACCTTTCTGTCCACCTTTCACGAAGCACATGGTCCAATTAATGGAGGCCCTCCATTACTGGGGGCCCCTGGACTACCACCATGTCGAATTTGGGGTCGCCGCGACCTTTCAACCCTTTTTGGCCCCTGTTTATTCAACGTCCCACGTGCAACTTATTCCATAGGGCTGTTGGTGGCCAATTAGCGCGAAAAAAGGTCAAAGGGACACGGAACTCTAGAACCCGTCCCAGGGGCCCGTGACGGGACGCATATGTCGTTTTCGGGCCGATCGGACCTTTCTGTCACACCGTCCACCAAACACCTATGAAAATGAATGGGATAAGTTGCAAGTGTCAGTGGCCCCTGTTCGGCCCCCGGAGGTCCCACGGGCCCCAAACACTGCGTGCCGGTAGTCCTCGGGCCCCCGAACAACATATCAGGAGGACGAGTATCTAGAACTCAGGGCTTATTTTTATGCAACCCTTGTTCAAGTTTCTCTCACAGGCCACTTGCACTCATAGAGAACTCATAGACTGACATACCCACGTGAAAGGTCAAACTGAAGACACACTTAGAACCGATCTAGAACCACGAAATCCATGATCTAGAACCGGGGGCCCCTGGGCTTCCACCGCGTTGATTTTGGGGTCGCTGCGACCTTTTGACCCCTTTTGGCCCCTGTTTAAGTTACGTCTCACGTGCAACTTATTCCATTGGGCTGTTGGTGGCCAATTAGCGCGAAAAAAGGTCCGAGGGACACGGAACTCTAGAACCCGTCCCAGGGGCCCGTGACGGGACGTGTGTGTCAATTTCGGGGCGATCGGACCACACCGAACCTCGTTCGGCCCCTGGAGGTGCTAGGGGCCCGAAACTTCATAGAAAGCTGCGTCACACGGCCCCCAAAAACATACAGAGAGGGGAACGTCTACACACACTCACAAAAAAACACTTGGTGGTTAGGGGTCAAAATAGGCACTTTTTGGACTATGAGGAAGACTATGGTGAAGGTTAGGTGGTCAGGGGACCCCATAGGCACTTTGTGGCAATGAAGAAGATGATAGGTGGTTAGGGGTCAAAATAGGCACTTCGTGGGCAACGAGAAAGACTATGGTGAAGTTTAGGTGGTCAGGGGACCCCATAGGCACTTCGTGGCAATGAAGAAGATGATAGGTGGTTAGGGGTCAAAATAGGCGCTTCGTGGGCAACGAGGAAGACTATGGTGAAGTTTAGGTGGTCAGGGGACCCCATAGGCACTTTGTGGCAATGAAGAAGAGGATAGGTGGTAAGGGGTCAAAATAGGCGCTTCGTGGACATCGAGGAAGACTATGGTGAAGTTTAGGTGGTCAGGGGACCCCATAGGCATTTTCTTGGCAATGAAGAAGAGGATAGGTGGTTAGGGGTCAAAATAGGCACTTCGTGGGCAACGAGGAAGACTATGGTGAAGTTTAGGTGGTCAGGGGACCCCATAGGCACTTTGTGGCAATGAAGAAGAGAATAGGTGGTTAGGGGTCCAAATAGGGGCTTCGTGGCACTGAGGAGGACTACGGTGAAGAGTAGGTCGTTGGCGGACCCCAAAAGCACTTGGTGGACCTGCCCGTAGTGCACTGGCACCCCCAGAGGCGTCCACACAGGGCCTATGGTAATTTATGGTAATTTTGCCCACTTTATATGCGATTTTAGAAAACGTCCACGCCACCATTAGGTTAAGCAGCTCGTGTCGTCCATTTCGAGCACGCGGACTTCGGAGTGCCTAGGGTGACAATGGCAACTTAAATGAATGGGAAAATTCCCACGAACTACCTAGTTTCCCTTACTCGTGAACAAAACCCCAAGATACTTAACCCTCTGGAGTCTGAGCTGTTTTCTGGGCCCTGGAGGTGTTCTGACATGCTCTGACATTTGTTGTTTTTTCAGTTATTCATAAACATGTTAATGGCAAAGGTGTAAATTCACTCTATAAAGCACAAACAGGGCTACCATCATATCTGATCAAGATGCTTGTAAATCTTTGTGTTTTTAAGAAAATAATGTTTATGCGTGGTTATTTGAAAAAATAAAAATGAAAGTTGCTGAAATAACACCACAAAACATATAGTAAATATGTGTCCACAAGACTTTTGACTAATGGATCTTGTTCCCTAGTGTTTTTTCTTCAAAATGATGTGAAAATCATCCTGCCTAATCGTTTTCATAAAACAATACATTGATTTAAACGTTGTAAAACAGTTTTTTTTGTCAGAAGAGGTTTATGCATGGGAGTGGTAATGGCTATAAATATTAATGAGATTCAGACCAGGGTGTGACATAGACACCCCCCAATGACTTAATGGCCCATCACAGCCTGAACAAAGAAGTAGAGGAGGTTGTTTTTTTTATTGTAATTCCTCTATGTGGAGAGGACATAAAAACGCTTTTAAAAAAGCACATTTTACAAACCTACGTTTTGCGCATGTGCTCCTTCACGCACTTTTTCAGTCAGAACACAGCAATCAGAGGAGGACGCGCTGAAAACTGTAATGCTGTTCTCTTCCTTCATAACTTGTACTGAGAAAGTTTGAAGATCCATCCTCAAAGATCCTCAAAGATCCATCAAAAGTAATGATTATGAATATGTAAAATATTGCAATAAGACATTGTAATTGTTTATTAACTTCTGGCAAAGATGAATTTGATGATAGGCTATTGACTCGCGATCTTCAGCAGTAGGCTAGTGAACGCACCGGAGAAATGCACATTTATTAGGCTACATAGTTTTTTGTTTTGGATGGTTTTGTTTAGAACCAGCTTTCTGTAAATATATTTCACATTTTTTAGACATGTGAGGCGAGTAGACTACGGTCTGGTTAATGATGATCTCCAGTTCGAGCCCCTTATGTCGTGATTGCTTTTTATGTATTAAATTTGTTAATGAAAATAATATTAAAATTAAGATACAATTAATACAAAACGAAATTCGTTTTAAAGAAAGGATTTGTGCTTTCTGTTTTGAGGTCTCTGTGAAAGTTTGAAAGTCTGCTGCTTTCAAAGCGCTCGCGTCCATAATGGAGAACTGTCACGTAATATTGTTTTTTCCTCATAAATGCGAACACGTGTCAACTAATGCAAGTAAATTTAAAAGACTTACTCACCCGAAATATTATCCACGGCTGGATCAAGTCGCTCAACGTTCGTCGCTCAAAATACAAATGTTCGTCGACTCGTCAGAGTCCTGCTCTTCTTCTGAGCAAAATTTGAACTCGTGATATTCCAACAGCGCAGGAATGTGAATGAATGAAACTTGCTGGTTTGAAGCATAGAGGTTTGAAGGCATTTCAGGGGGCGTTTACCTCATTTTGCATAGATCACCTCAGCACATTATCTTATGAATAGCGCGCTCTGCGAGTGGGTGTGAACTCATTACAGGTAATGAGATGAGACGGGAGAAACTGTACTTCTATTTAGTTTCATACAGATTACATTGCAGGAGAATATTTGTTTTGAATGTGAATTGTTTTATTTAAAAGTAGAAATTTAAAGCTTTCTTTAGACGCATGTTTCATGGTTGTGTGATAAGTATTAGCTGAGTTTCAGTTCATTTTCGAGACTTGTTTCAGAAAGATTTTTGCAGAGACAGAGTGAGCTGAAAGCGCACCCTGTTTATTTTATTTATTTAAAAATAAAAACACGGTTTTGATGTTAATGTGAGTGTACACAAAAAAAAGAAGACACTCTATAGTTTATAATCATGTATTTATTTTATTTTTATGACCACAAATTACGGATTTTTTTAAGTTTATGTTGCTGCTATGTGAAAAAAATCCAGCAAAACGCGCCGGCGCGTTTGTCGACCTCTGAGGGTTAAACTCCTCCACTTGAGGCAGGAACTCTCCACCAACCTGAAGTGGGCAAGCCACCCTTTTCCGACTGAGGACAATGGCCTCGGATTTGGAGGTGCTGATTCTCATCCCAGCCGCTTCACACTCGGCTGCAAACCGTCCCAGTGCATGCTGAAGGTCCTGGCTTGATGAGGCCAACACGACAACATCATCCGCAAAGAGCAGAGACGAAATCGTGTTGTCACCAAACCTGACACCCTCCGGCCCCTGGCTGCGCCTAGAAATTCTGTCCATAAAAATCATGAACAGAACCGGCGACAAAGGGCAGCCCTGCCGGAGTCTAACACGCACCGGGAACAAGTCTGACTTACTGCTGGCAATACGAACCAAGCTCCTGCTTCGGTCGTACAGGGACCGGATAGCCCTTAGCAAAGGGCCCCGGACCCCATACTCCCGGAGCACCCTCCACAGGCCGCCGCGAGGGACACAGTCCGAATGCCTTCTCCAAATCCACAAAGCACATGTGGACTGGTTGGGCAAACTCCCATGAACCCTCCAGCACCCTGTAGAGGGTATAGAGCTGGTCCAGTGTTCCACGGCCTGGACGAAAACCACACTGTTCCTCCTGAATCCGAGGTTCTACTATCGGCCGGATTCTCCTCTCCAGTACCCTGGCATAGACTTTCCCAGGGAGGCTGAGAAGTGTGATCCCCCTGTAGTTGGAACACACCCTCCGGTCCCCCTTCTTAAAAAGAGGGACCACCACCCCGGTCTGCCATCCCAGAGGCACTGTCCCCGACTGCCACGCGATGCTGCAGAGGCGTGTCAGCCAAGACAGCCCCATCCAGAGACTTGAGGTACTCAGGGCGGATCTCATCCACCCCCGGTGCCTTGCCACCGAGGAGTTTCTTGACTACCTCGGTGACTTCAGCTTGGGTGATGGACGAGTCCACATCTGAGCCCTCAGCCTCTGCTTCCTCAATGGAAGACGTGACAGCGGGATTGAGGAGATCCTCGAAGTATTCCTTCCACCGTCCAACGACATCCCCAGTTGAGGTCAACAGCTCCCCACCTCTACTGTAAACAGCGTTGGTAGGGCACTGCTTCCCTCTCCTGAGGCGCCGGACGGTTTGCCAAAATCTCTTCAAGGCCAGCCGATAGTCCTTCTCCATGGCCTCCCAGGCCCGAGTTTTTGCCTCCACAACCACCCGGGCTGCAGTCCGCTTGGCCTGCTGGTACCTGTCAGCTGCCTCAGGAGTCCCACAAGCCAACCAGGCCCGATAGGACTCCTTCTTCAGCTTGACAGCATCCCTTATTTCCGGTGTCCACCACCGGGTTCGGGGATTGCCGCCTCGACAGGCACCGGAGACCTTACGGCCACAGCTCCGAGCGGCCGCTTCGACAATGGAGGTGGAGAACATGGTCCACTCGGACTCAATATCTCCAGCCTCCCTCGGGATCCGGTCGAAGCTCTGCCGGAGGTGGGAGTTGAAGATCTCTCTGACAGGAGACTCGGCCAAACGTTCCCAGCAGACCCTTACAGTACGCTTGGGTCTGCCGAGTCTGTCCAGCTTCCTCCCACGCCATCGGATCCAACTCACCACCAGGTGGTGATCAGTTGACAGCTCCGCCCCTCTCTTCACCCGAGTGTCCAAGACATACGGCCGGAGGTCAGATGAAACGACCACAAAGTCGATCATCGACCTACGGCCTAGGGTGTCCTGGTGCCACGTGTACTGATGGACACCCTTATGCTTGAACATGGTGTTCGTTATGGACAAGCTGTAACTAGCACAGAAGTCCAATAACTGAACACCGCTCGGGTTCAGATCAGGGGGGCCGTTCCTCCCAATCACGCCCCTCCAGGTGTCACTGTCGTTGCCCACGTGGGCGTTGAAGTCCCCCAGTAAAACGACGGAGTCCCCAGTCGGAGCACTTTCCAGCACCCCTCCCAGAGACTCCAAGAAGGCCGGGTACTCTGCAGAGAGACCTATCCCCGACCCGAAGGCGCAGGGAAGCGACCCTCTCGTTCACCGGGGTAAACTCCAACACATGGCAGCTGAGCTGGGGGGCTATAAGCAAACCCACACCAGCCCGCCGCCTTTCACCATAGGCAACTCCAGAGTGGTGAAGAGTCCATCCTCTCTCGTGGAGTGTGGTTCCAGAGCCCAAGCTGTGAGTAGAGGTGATCCCGACTATCGCTAGTCGGAACCTCTAAACCTCACGCACAATCTCGGGCTCCTTCCCCGCCAGCGAGGTGACGTTCCACGTCCCTAGAGCTAGTTTCCGTGTCCAGGGATCGGGCTGTCGAGGCCCCCGCCTTCGACTGCCGCCCGATTCTCTAAGCACCGGCCCCTTACGGTCCCTCCAGTAGGTGGTGAGCCCACGGGAAGGTGGCCCCACGTCGCTCCTTCGGGCTGAGCCCGGCCGGACCCCGTGAGGGGAGGCCCGGCCACCAGGCGCTCGCATACGAGCCCCAACCCCAGGTTACCAGTGCTTCTTTTTTTTATTATTTATGTGAATAAACAAATATTTTTTTTATACAAAAACAGCTTTTTATGTAAAATTCACTTTATAAAAGCCCCACACTTCTAACTTTCATTCATGGTTTAGTGTAAGATTTTTGCCCATCTTGTGGAAAATGCTGTTTTAAAAGTAAAAAATTATCACTTTAACCAGTAGATCGCTGCAGAGCTCAACTATTTGCTATTTGACTAACTGAAACAATCTTTTCACAAGTTTTTCCAGTTGGATTCATATCTACATATTATAAGATCACCATTATAACAATAAAATTACTTTGTCAAAGGTTAGCATTGTTTGTACTGATATAGCAAATAGTGGAGCTCTGCAGTAATCTACTGGTTAAAGTGAAAATGTTTTACTTTTAAAACAGATGTCAAATTATCCATGTTATCCCCATGAATGAAAGTTAGAAATGTGGGTCTTTTAAGTGAATTTTACATAAAAAGCTGTTTTTGGATAAAAAAAAAACAATATTTGTTTATTTATATAAATTTTTAAATGTATAATAAATCCTCAAAAAACTGCACAAATGTGGAGTAAAAACATTAATAAACTGAGTAAAATTAGGCTATATTTTGTTGCCGGGGGTCTCTGGAGACCCCAAACAACCCGAGTGTAAACCACAAACGAACAGCGCCCAAGGGTTAACGTTTGTGGAGCACAATTTGATGGAATAGCAAAAACTAACAGTTCATTTTCATTAGTTTTTTTGGCTACGGGTCATTAGATCTTGCATTCTGCACACTCAGCATTCAGGCAACAGAGATAAATTAGTGTGGTAGGATTACATTTATTTGAACGAATAAATGAGGGAGAGAGAGAAAGATTGTGCATATGTGAATTACCTGTGTCTGTGCAGCATCACTCTAGTGAAGCTGTCAGTTTAATTACTCCAAAAACAGCAACGTTAAGACCTTGTTGCTTAGAAATATGTTTCTGTGTGAGAGGGACTGTATGTGTGTGTGTGTGTGTTACAGTAAAGCAGCACATTAATTCAGAATGATGATTAATCTGACTAACTATCTGTGCAGTCATTATTTGAATGCACACCTTCCAGTCAATCAGAATCGAGTATTCAAACAGACTATGCTATAATACAAAAGAAGAGAGTCCACAAGCAAACTGTTGAGAAATTATGTTTAGTACTGAGAATAATTGCTGTGGTAGAACTAGATTTCATTACCTTTCCACTCCTTCAGCTCTCTCTCAGTTTTTATCCTGAATCTGCGCTAATATTGTACATCTTCTTTTAGCTCTTTGATTTCATTTTTTAAATCCTCAATCTCTTCACGTCTGAATTCTTTAATGGCTGAGGAAACGGAGGACTTCGTACACTTGATTCCTCCAGCATTCCCTTGGTTCCTGAAGTACAATATCAGTCATTATGTATTCTAAACTATAAAGATAATAGTTTATAAAAGGTATAATAAAGAATGTAGCTTACCGTTATTTGAGTGCATCTTTGTTTAATTAACCGCAGCCATTATTTTCTGTTGGATTACATTTTTGGTCTTCTGTTTTTAGTTGTTACCAGAGCATTTTCCTGAAAATAGCAATCACACAATAAAAAATATTTAAAAAAAAAAAAAAAAAAAAATCCTTTTCTGCACATTAATGTCAAACTATTTAACCCTCTGGGGTCTAAGGTGTTTTTGGGGTCCTTGAGATGTTCTGACATGCCCTGACATTTGTGCTTTTTTCAGTTGCTTATAAACATATTAATGGCAAAAAAAAATGACACACTATTTAGCACAAACAGGGCTACCATAATATGTGAGCAACAAGAATGTACATGTCTGCATTTTTGAGAGAATAATGTTTATGCGTGGTTATTGAAAAAAATAAAAAATAAAGTTTCTGAAATAAGGCCACAAAACACATACTAAATATGTGCCAATAAGACTTTTGTCTAATGGATGTGATCGCCTAGTGTTTTTTCTTCAAAATTATGTGAAAATCATCCTGCCTAATCATTCACATAACACAATACATTGATTTGAATCTTGCAAAGCACTTTCTGTTTGGAAAGGCAATATGCGGAGTGGGCGTCAACGATCATGCATATTTAGTGATTCACACCTGAGGAGACAATTGGGCCCGCATACTTAATGAGCCATTCATTCAGGTGAGTCACTGAGCCACAAGAAAGTAAGAGCAACAGTTGGAAGCATCTCTATTCTTTTTTATTTTTCCACAAATTGTGCTTGCAAATTGGCCTATAATATCCAAGGAAAACATGTCTAGTAATTGTGCAGTTAATTCTCATACTGTATTTTCGGTTTTGGAATATTTATCCTCTCCCCAAATTTGTCACTAATAAAACAAAATAAAAATTATTTAAAGAAAAGGCTTATATTTACCTTTTAATAGCTTGTTTACATCTACCTTGTAAATATATTTTTTTTATTAAAAAGGTTACAATTACAACAACAATTCAAGTGTAATCTTTCTTTGTAAAAACTAAAGTATACATTTTATCATACATATTTCAAAGTTAAGGATTTGATTGATTATTTGATTACTTTATTTTTGACAAAACATACTTTATTTAACATATGAGCAAAAATTGGCAAACAAAAGCTTATTTGAGGTGGCAGATATTTTACAGTAAAAATGTATAATCTATCCAAAACTAATCAACGAAATGTTGTCTTTCATATGTCTGTAACATAGGTCTTTCATTTTTATTATAAGAAATATAAATGTTCATTTGCGATTTTAATACGTTGCTTATACAAATACATTTATTTCAACATATTTCAGTCGATTTTTACTCAGTATAGCAATACAGTTTGCTAAAACCGAACGCCTGACTGTAACGTTGTTTTTATGAAATATTAGGGCATATAAATGTTAATTTGCAGTTTAATACGTTGCTTATACAAATAGCCTCAACATATTTCAGTCGATTTTTACTCATCTCAGTATAGCAATACAGTTTGCTAAAACATCATCATTCATTCACACACACACAGAAAGGCGATTTAAATTTAAACTGTCTTTTTGCGAGCTGTGGTAAACAGCGCGCATCTCTGCCGTTCATTCATTCACAGAAACGCGATTAACTTGAGAAGGAAAAAAAACTTACTACAGTATTCAGATCCTCGCTCCTCGCAATACCCGCACTCTGAGGTAGATTTTCCATTATTATTATTCCTCACAGCGCTGCCAGATGGTGTAAACATGTAGGCTACAATGATATGATTAAACTTGTGTTTTCTCGAGCTGATATGGGGGGCGTTCACAGGTTTGCCTCAGTGAATAGCATGCGCTCTCCGTGGGCGGAGTCACATTACTTTTGAATGAGCTCTAATTAGCTCGACTGGAATCGCTCTCTTTTAATACAGATTTCACAAGATGAGAATATTTGTTTTTTATATAAATTACCTCATTTAAAAGAAGAGAATTCAAGCTTCATGCCTGTGTGTCTGTATGCCTGTTTGACTGAGTATTCGCTGAGTTACAGTTCATTTTCGGACGCGTTTCAGAATGGACTACACTTACAGAGAGAAGGCAGAACTCGCATCACGTTTATTTTTCTTTATTTGGCAAAAAGCACAACACTTTGTTTTTATTGTGAGTATACACAAAAATAATACACATTTAACAGAATCGATTGATGTATGAAACTTGCTTGTAATATCAAAGTCAACAGAGCAAAATTCATTTCTTTTGAACTGAACTGAAAAAAAGCGAGCTGGTATCGCCGGCGATACCACCGACCTCAGGGGGTTAACATAATTGGTCAGCATTAATAATGGCTTTGAACACTCCAAGTAAAAGTAGTTAAAGTAGTTAGTTCACCCAAAAACGAAAATGATGTCATTAATTACTCACCCTCATGTCGTTCCAATCCAAGACGTTCGTTCAATCTTTTTGATGAAATCTGAGATCTTTCTGTCACTCCATTGACAGTCTACACAACTTGCACAATAACATGCATTTCTGAAGAAAAGCAGAAAGACACAATCATTTTCAAATACTGTGAGTGCATCTGGTTTCATCTTCTGTTGGATTACATTTTTAATCTTCTGTTCTCTTACGAGAGGTCTCTCGTACTGCGTAAGTAATCTTACGCTATGGGGAAATCTCTTTTCGGCGAGATACTGAAGCCAAAAATTATCCTTTAATTTTGAAATAATGTAAAACACGTTGCGGCAGCATGCAGGGATAGGCAAGACGGCTCGCGTGCCTATTGGCTGCCCTGCGGCAACTGCAGCAGCCTATCGAGAGAGGCCCCAGTGACGTCAGATCCAATGGGGGCGCTTCGCGCCCACTACGTCACGTCCCGCCGAAACTCACGTGGCGTGGGCCTTATAAATATGGACTGATAGGCTGATCACACTGATTTTCATCTCTTCAGCAAGCTTCACGCATCGCTGGATCCCGAGGGGAAGAAGCCGCGCCGTCTCAGAAAGCTCTTCAGCGGGACGAGCCACTGCACCTGAAGCCGCTGGCCGTGCCGCCTTCAGTCGCCGTTCCTGCTGCGCTATCCGGCGTTATATCCTTTTCTCTGCTACTGTGTTTTTGTGTGTGTGTGTGTGTGTGTGTTCGCCACCGCGACACACACTCTCTTTGCACTAAAAAAGCCGGGCGTCTTTTTCAAGACGCCCCTTTCCTGGATGAGGATCTTGCAGCTCTCGTGCTCGCTGACGGCGACTGCCCTCACTGCGAGCTAGTTACTGCCTATGGTGACTCTGAGGACTCACCTGGCATCCTTCTCCGAGACTGCACCTCCGCCCGCCGTGGTACCGCGCCGTGCAAGCGCCGTGCTCAATGGATCCCGGAACCTCCCCCAACCCGCAAAGCTCGCCGGTTCGCCCGCCAGCTTCACCTGCTTCGCTAGTCTCTTCCTGATGGACAGCGGTCGCCGTCTGCCGCCGCTTCCGTCGTGGATATAGACCAAGAAGTCTGTGGGGGATGATACCTGCTCTCGGGGCTAGCTTCTCTCTCCCTCTGTTCGAGCCGCGCAAACTGCGCCGTTCACGAGGGAGGCCGGAAGCGGACTGTCACGGGGTTTTTCTTTACGTTACAAGAAAGCCCCGCCCCTACGCCCCATTCACGCGTCACTCACCGGTGAAACAAGAAAAGAGAGTGTTTTAGTCCCGTTGAGGCCGGACTGACCTCCATTCTCACACATTTCTCAGTTCCCTTAAGTTCAGGCGACTGGAAATGTCAATATTGCAGTAAACGAGCCTGTTATATAACACACGCACGCCTGCAAACAAACGCCGAAGCAAACATGTTGACGTTCTCTTATATGCTCGTGCTAACTGAGAGCTTATGTATTCCTCCCCTGTGGCTCAGTGGTGGAATCTTAGGCTTTTGCACGGGAGACCCGTGTTCGATCGCCGGATCTGCCGGCAAAAAATAAAAATAAATTATGCGGTCAATGGTTTCGCTCTGTTAGTTCCCTTTAAAAGGCGACTGCAGATGTGTATTTTGCAGCCAACGAGCGCGTTGTACAACCCGCTCGCCTGCACCCAAACACCGTTTCTACAGCAAACTGCGCCGTTCGCAAGGAATGTCAGAAACGGACGGTCACTGTTAGTTTCTTTACGACTGGCGAAAGGAGAAAATAGAGTGCTTTTAGTCCTGCTGAGGCTGGACCAACCTCCATTTCTCACACATTTCTCATTCCCCTCTGAAGTTCAGGCGACTGGAAATGTAATATTGCAGTTAACGAGCCTGTTGTAATACGTGCACGCCTGCAAACAAACGCTGTCACAAGACATGTTGACGCTCTCTTATATATACTCGCGCTAACTGGATGCTTATGTGTCCGTCTCTGTGGCTCAGTGGCGGAATCTTAGGCTTTCGCACGGGAGACCTGTGTTCGAATCCCAGGTGTCCTGGCAGATAAAATTATGCCATCAATGCTTTCGTTCTGTCAGTTCCCTTTAAAAGGCGACTGCAGATGTGTATTTTGCAGCCAACGAGCGCGTTGTACAACCAGCTCGCCTGCACCCAAAAACTGTTTCTATGACAACTCAAAGCCTTCCTAGCCAGTCTAGGGAAACAACGGTGTTCAAGTCCCGCTGCGGCCGGACTTCCAACAAAACTTCTCGCTCGTTCAGTTCCAGTAAATGCGACTGTTCCAGTGTATTCTGCAGTAAACAAGTCGGTAACACAGCCCGCTTGCCTGCACACAAACGCCGTTTTTACGGCAACCAAGATAAATCCCATAAAGAGTGTATTTTCTGGTATTCCGGCCACGGTCGATGGTGTTATGAGTGTAGTAAAATGCCCACAGCCCAGTGTTCATTCCTACACACAAGGACAGCCCGCCACACGTGGCTCGCACACATAAAATTGACTCATGTCGATTGTGCACTAGATGTAGTGAAGGTGCCCGCACAAGCACTACACACTGCATGTCTCATGGTTTCTGTAAAACCGAAACCAACGCACATACAGTCTGCCCAAACAGACGGTGTTTTCAGTGTAGTAAATGCGCCCGCTGTCCCGCGCCCGCATTCACTCACGGACATAAGCCCTACGGGGTTTCCCCCGCTCGCTTTCCCTCAGCAACCTGCCGTAAGAGAGTCGAGCGTGGGCAGGCTGCCCGCTGTGATCAGCGCGCCCCCCGCCTCGAGCGCTGCAAGCGCGGTGTTTGTGTTTCAGCACACCGGAGCTCTCAGGTCACCACTATGTCGCGACCAGAGCCCAGAGTTCATTCAACCCCTAGCTATTCATGCAAGTGCGTGGGCAAAGCTTCCCGGGGTATCAGAATGGGTGCTTAACATCATAAGGAGAGGCTATTCGCTACAGTTCGTTCGACGTCCCCGCCGTTATACGGCGCGAGTCGAAACCACGGTGAAAGAGGAAGTAGCACATCTACTTCGAGCCGAAATAGCGAAACTGTTGAGCAAAGGGGCTATAAAGCCTTTATCTCAAGCTCAGAGCGAAGGGGGTCTGTACAGCAGATACTTTCTGGTTCCCAAAAGGATGGGGGTCTCAGACCCATTCTGGATCTAAGACAGCTGAACAGAGTGCTTTCAAAGCGCCGGTTCAGAATGCTCACAACCAGGAAAATCCTTCCGCAAATTCGCCAAGGGGACTGGTTTATGTCGATAGATCTGAAGGACGCATATTTTCAAATACAAATAGCGTCACATCACAGGCGATTTTTGAGATTTGCCTTAGAGGGCCAGGCTGCCGTTCGGCTCGAACTACCTGGACGATTGGCTGATTCTAGCTCGATCACAATCAGAGCTCATAGAACACAGGACCATTTTACTCAAGCATCTCGAGAATCTAGGTCTCAAAGTCAATTGGGTGAAGAGTTCACTGTCTCCCAGTCAAAGAATTTATTTTCTGGGCTTGGAACGGGACTCGCTGTCTATGACAACTCAGCTATCGCCACAACGCAGGCTGGACATTCAGCGCATGACGTAATCCTTCCGCCGCGGCACTATAGTCCCGCTCAGAAGGTTTCAGAAAATGCTGGGTCTCATGGCCTCAGCATCATCAGTGCTCCAGCTGTGTTTGCTTCGCATGCGTCCGCTGCAGCTCTGGCTAAAAGCGCGAGTACCGCGGCGAGCTCGGACCTCTGGTCTGTTTTGCCTCAAGATCACTCAGGGATGCATCGCAGCCCTGAAATCTTGGAAAGTGACCGACTGGTACCGGTCAGGTGTAAGCCTGGGGACCTCCTCGAGTGTGAAGGTGGTGTCTACGAACGCCTCCACCTCAGGGTGTGGAGCGTTGCTCGAGGGCAGACCGTTCTTTGGCCAGTGGTCGGAATGGGAAAAGCTCCTGCATATAAACTGCCTGGAAATGATGGCAGTCGACAACGCGCTGAGGCGCTTTTGTCCCCGAATAAAAGGACACCACGCCTTGGTCCGTTCGGACAACATGTCAGTGGTGGCCTATATAAATCACCAGGGAGGTGTCAGATCCCCAAAACTGTACAGGCTGATGAAACGCCTCCTGGTTTGGGCTTAGCACAACCTGCGCTCGCTGAGAGCAGCGCATGTGCCAGGCCATCTGAACTTGGGACCAGACAGACTGTCCAGGAACTAGGTTCCAGCGGGAGAATGGTCTCTACAACCACAGACGGTCCAACTGCTGTGGAAAACTTTCGGCAGAGCAAAGGTAGACCTGTTCGCGTCTCAGGAAAACACTCACTGTCCGGAGTTTTTCTCCAAGAGCAGGGATGCGCTGGCCCACGTCTGGCCCCGCTGCCCGCTCTGTTTTTCCCCCAGTTGCGCTCCTGCCTCAGGTGCTAGAGCGAATCAGGGAAAACGGATGCTCAGTGCTGCTAGTGGCTCCGTTCTGGAAGAACCAGGCCTGGTTCCCAGTTCTGATGCAGCTGTCAAGCACCTCCCCATGGCCAATACCAGTGAGGAGGGATCTCCTCTCTCAGGCCAAAGGCTCGATCTGGCATCCTCGCCCAGAGCTGTGGTCCCTACATGTGTGGGCCATCGATGGGTGCATCGCTAAACCGACGCTCGACCAGTCACTGGGGAGAAATTATCTGGTTATCTGCTTCCTTAGAGGAGCTAAGAAGTTAAATCCTCCCAGACCCCCCTCAGTTCCCGTTTGGGACCTTTCTACGGTTCTGGAAGCCATGAAGGGGCCCCCATTTAAGCCAATACAGTCAGTAGACATCAAACACTTGTCCTTCAAGAGAGCGTTTCTTCTGGCTCTCGCTTCTGTGAAGCGCGTAGGGGACTTGCAAGCGCTCCCAGTAAGCGCAACGTGCATGGATTTTGGGCCAAATGACTCGAAGGTCATACTCAAACCAAAGCACGGATTTGTTCCTAAGTCCCTCAACACACCGTTCAGTGCTCAGGTGATTTCTCTGTCGGCTCTGCCGAGCTGTAATGAGGAAAAGGACGCGAGCTTCCTTTGCCCAGTCAGGGCATTAAGAGCCTACGTGTCGCGCTCAACCGTCTTCAGGCAGACGGAGCAGCTCTTCGTTTTGTTCAGCGGACGTTCTAAGGGACTAGCCGCATCAAAACAGACCCTGTCCAGATGGATAGTGGACGCTATAGCGCTGGCTTACACTTCTAAGAGCTGGCAGTGCCCATTAGGTGTCAAAGTGCACTCCACTAGAGGCATGGCCTCATCGTGGGCTTGGTATAGCGGGGTTGCCTTGCAAGATATCTGTATGGCGGCAGGCTGGGCCTCCCCGTCTACATTTATAAGGTTTTATAACCTAGAGGTTCCTGCTTTGCAGGCTAAGCTGCTTTTGGTCCAATAGATCAGAACTATCTGCCCCGACGTTTTCGGCTCAGGATTCTGAAACTGCTCGAGCAACGCTCGCAGATCGATCAAATATCTCTAACGGGCAGTGTGTAAGACCCATTATATTCATCTGTCCAGGCCTATTTCTCGCCCTAGCAGTGTGAAACAATATAAATGACCCCTTATCAGGTGCTATTTATTTAGGGATGATGCTATCAGCCCCCTTCCCGTACTCTCTATGAGTTCATATGATTTTGCACTATATGAGCCCCGGGCACCTGCCCTTGGGACTTTGGTGTCGGATCTCAGCATGCACGGCGTTTTACACTGTGTTCCCCATAGCGTAAGATTACTTACGCAGTACAAGAGACCTCTCGTAAGAGAACGTACTCGGTTACTAACGTAACCTCGGTTCTCTCTAGAAGAGGGAACGAGTACTGCGTATCTTTGCCGTGCATGCAACAAGCTCTGGTTCGCTTTGGCGATGAAAACCAGTGTGATCAGCCTATCAGTCCATATTTATAAGGCCCACGCCATGTGAGTTTCGGCGGGACGTGACGTAGTGGGCGCGAAGCGCCCCCATTGGATCTGACGTCACTGGGGCCTCTCTCGATAGGCTGCTGCAGTTGCCGCAGGGCAGCCAATAGGCACGCGAGCCGTCTTGCCTATGCCTGCATGCTGCCGCAACGCGTTTTACATTATTTCAAAATTAAAGGATAATTTTTGGCTTCAGTATCTCGCGGAAAAGAGATTTCCCCATAGCGTAAGATTACTTAAGCAGTACTCGTTCCCTCTTCTAGAGAGAACCGAGGTTACGTTAGTAACCGAGTACGTTTTTAGTTGTTACCAGTGCATTTTCCTGAAAATAGCAATCACACAATAAAAAGTATTTCTAAAAAAAGAATCCTTTTCTGCACATTAATGTCAATTAACTATTGAACATAATTGCTTGTATTTTTTATGTATATCCAGTAGTGTCCGATATTCCAAAGAAATTTAACGGTAACACTTTACAATAAGGTTCATTAGTTAACTACATTAGTTAACATGAACTAATAATGAACTGCACGTATACAGCATTTATTAGTCTTTGTTAATGTTAATTTCAACATTTACTAAAATTGTATTAAAACCTTGTAAACATTAGTTAATGCACTGTGTTCACTGCAGTACATTGAAGTTCAACAGCAGTAAAACTGCAGTACAAAAAGTACAACTTCATTAAAGATCTGGTCACGTGCGGGCAATTTATGCGGGTGAAAAAGTTCGTCACACAATACAGCATAACTGCAGTACAGATACAAACGGTAGACCTATGAAGACTTCAGATGCAAAAACCAAAAAGTCCATCTGAAGGTTTTTTTTTATTATTTAAATAAGTTTTTTTTTTTTTTGCTTAATAAGCTCCTTTATTTAGGTTCAGTAATTTCACTTTAATGGCACCTAAAATGACCTCATTGCCATCAAAGTGAAATTACTAAACCTAAACATAGGAGCCTGATTAAAAAAAGCTAACAATGAACAACAGTTCAAAAAAACAACTATTTTTATTAACATTAACAAAGATTAACAAATACAGTAACAGATGTATTGCTCATGGTTAGTTCTTATTGTAAAGTGTTACCAATTTAACATAAAACAAAGATAAGTACAATTATCATTAATAAACTGAATTTTGTGTTTATTCTGGTTGCAATTGTTTCATTCTCTTTTGTTTGAAGATCTGAAACAATTTAGCGAGGTTGGCCTTGTCAAGTCATTCAGTTTAGCGGTGAGTATAACGTATAATGCCCTCAAATCTGTTTATTTTAATTTTAGAGATATGTAAAAAGACTAAGTAACGTTATATGTTATTCAAACCGGTGTGAGCGAGAAGAAACGCGCTTACTGTAGTTTTACACTGTTTACATTTTAGAGCTGCGTCACAGATTGTGCTCTGTTTGCAGCATTATTTTAATTTTTTATCACTGTAACGCATTTTTTTCAAACACTCCGTATTGTATAAAACACTGTATAAATAATGGTTAGCATCAGCTGATCTCGAGACTCGCTGCGCGTTCGCGCGAAGGAAGAAGATCTGGTCACGTGCGGGCAATTTATGCGGGTGAAAAAGTTTGTCACACAATACAGCATAACTGCAGTACAGATACAAATGGTAGACCTATGAAGACTTCAGATGCAAAAACCAAAAAGTCCATCTGAAGGTTTTTTTTTATTATTTAAATAAGTTGTTTTTTTTTTTTTTGCTTTTTCTTTTTTTTTTTTTTATAAAGCTCCTTTATTTAGGTTCAGTAATTTCACTTTAATGGCACCTAAAATGACCTCATTGCCATCAAAGTGAATTTACTAAACCTAAACATAGGAGCCTGATTAAAAAAAGCTCATTAAAAAAAAAAAAGTCAGATGAGGTTTTTGCATTTAAAGTCTTCACATGCATATCAGTGCATCAGTGTTATTGTTTCAATACTTCATTATACTGCAGATCTACAGTTGTACTGCAGTTATACTTCACTATAATGAAGTTGTACTTTTTGTACTGCAGTTTTACTGCTGTTGAACTTCAATGTACTGCAGTTATATTGTATCTATACTTCGTTATACTGCAAATCTACAGGTGTACTTCATTGTACTGCAATTATACTGCTTTGAACTGCAGTTTTACCCCAGGTGTACTTCATTGTACTGCAGTTATTTTTTGTAAGGGATGACTCGACTTGACTTTGACTTGAGATCCAATGACTCAAGACTTGACTTGAACTGTATGACTCGAG
Source organism: Abramis brama (assembly GCF_963993115.1). NCBI lineage: Eukaryota > Metazoa > Chordata > Actinopteri > Cypriniformes > Leuciscidae > Abramis > Abramis brama. The sequence continues at coordinate 2,159,830 of NC_139972.1, forward strand.
AATGACTTGATATACATTTTTATATAAATCATCGCAACATCAGTTGATGAACAAAATGAAAGCAACGGAACCATTGACGCCAGTCATCAGATTCTGCGGCGATTGACGCTGCACAAGCCCAGAAAAAAACACATTGCGGTGAGCGCGCTAAATACAAAAACATCTCCCAGCATCGTTTCTTTTTGGATATAAACACTAGAAATTGACCATTTTCATACAAGAAGATTTGCTGTACGCATAATAACAGGCAAAGGATATCGGACGACCATCACAACCTCGAACAGTCGAACTTCATTCACCACTAAAAGTAAGCTATGGCTTGTCTAGAGAGAGACAATTGGTCTAGAGAGAATATTGGTCAAAACAGCATGCCTCTTTATACACAATTATGATTTCAAATGTAGCTTACTGTTGTCAATATTCAAATGATAATTAATGATGGCATATGTTTTGTATAACATTTGCCACATTTCTTTCAAATCATGCTTTAAAGCCAAATGTGTCGTTCTTTCCAATGACAAAAAACAACATAGAAAACTGTCAATGTTTTGTCGTGTTTTATGTTTCTCTTAAAGCAGGGTTAGATGTTATCAGGGGGTTGGGGGCAAAATGCCAGCAGAATTAATATGCACCCAAAATTCATAATGTGGTGGAAAAATTGCCCTAGGATGAGTTATTTTTTATAATTATAACATTTGATATTAAAAAAATATTTCCAGAAAATTGGCGCGATGAATGAATGCTTCTATGACTCGTACATTAAGACGGTGATTTGGCGCCACCTATTGGCGGTTTTAACTTCATAATTAAAAATATATAACTTATATAAAGGGGATGCCAGTTTGAAGAATACCATTTGGTGGCATAGGAACCATTATACTTGAATTTTGAATAGTTTAATACCTTTTAATGAGATTCTGCAATGTTTGAGGCATTTTTATTTTTTCATGCTTTAATGTGGGCCTAATTTTAGGCATTTTTATTTTTTCATGCTTTAATGTTGGCAAAATTTCAGTTACATTTACATTTTAGGCTATGTGGTTTGAAATTTTATTTATTTTTTATTTTTTTGATTTTTATTGTAGTAACCACTCAGTTTTATGTGGAAATGCATATTTAAAAAAATGTTGCAAATAAAACCATAGTCCACAACTTCTGTAGTTTGAACTTATTTTAATATATAAATTCAGTGAAATCATCAAACGTTTGTATGACTTGCCAGTGACTTGTGACCCAAGCTACGACTTGACTTGACTTGCTTGACATAAAGCCGTTAATTGACTTGACTTGACTTGCTTTTCACAAAATTGACTTGGACTTGCTTGAGACTCGAAGATTAAGACTTGAGACTTACTTGTGACTTGCACATGTGTGACTTACTCCCACCTCTGCATTGTGGTGATGATATTATAACTCAGATTAATTCATTAATTTGATCAAAAGTAATTACATTTTGTAAGATCATGTAGTAAGATCATTTTCATCATTTTCAAGTAAAAGGCAGAGGACAACATTATGATCAAATACAATCAACTTGTTAACAGGCTCCACAGCGCCACCCACTGCATTTAATTATAACTGCGAGTTAGTGCTTGGGATTTATCATGGATTCACTGCATTTACGGCTAGCAAAGCAACGTAGTAAAATTCGAATAGTATTTTATTTTTCGAATAATAATTACAGACCGAATATTAGAAATATGAATATTCGTGCACACCCCTAATTGGAATAATATTTCACAACATTACTGTTATTTTTTATTTTTAATCAAATAAATGCAGCAGAAGAGACTTCTTTTAAAAACCTCAAAAACCCAAAACTTTTGACTGTAGTGTATATGCATGTCTTGCTTTGGAATCATCATTCGTCTCCCGAACTGCATAATTACACCAGTTGTCTGTAATATGATGGTGCAGATAAAAACAACTCGGACTTAATACATAAATCCATGAAGTACAGCAGACACCAATCTAACTGGCCATAAGAAATACTTCATATCTTAATACACAAGATTGTAAGCACTTACCATTGTCACGTGACTCGATTACATCATTGTCAAACTGTTGTGTAAAGTCATTATAAAAATTGAGCTCGCACACAAGAAGCAAGATGGTGTTTATTACGTAATTTTGTGTGTATTTGACCATTCAAACGCCACGAAACGGGACACACGAAACGTTCCTTATTGTTCATTTATCCGTGCTGCTAAATCACTCTAAAGTTTAAATAACTTTAAGCAATTCGCTCAAATGTTTACAAATGCATTAAGCTCACACACACACACACACACACACACACTCACTCACTCACTCACTTCTTCTTTTTAAACTTTATTTAAGTTAAAACCTCTTTTACAAGTGAGACCTAGACCACACCACACTCTCACTCACTCACTCACTCACACACACACACACACACACACACACACACACACACACACACATTCACTCACACACACACACACACACTTTGAGTTTTCAGGTTTTATGGGGACTTTCCATAGAAATAATGATATTTATACCGTACGAACTGTATATTCAATCCCCTAATCCTAACTGATGTAATTTAACTACATGAACTAATGAGTATTTGTACATATTTCATATTGACAGCATTATGTTATTTATTTGTAAGTGTTGTGTTTATCTCTGGATATAGGCTTGATGTGTG